>NC_136964.1:3137661-3443236 GCF_032717465.1 Coenobita brevimanus
GGTGTTGGTGCTGGGATATGAGGTATTGGTTGTGGGCGTGTTGTTGGTGGGCTGGCAAGGTTGGGGGATGTCGTGTAGGGTGTTGTCTGTGGTTGGGTTTGTAGTGTGGCCGGTTTGACACCTCAGAGATTGTGGATGGTTTCCCGTGTTTATATATTGTGATTGTCTTGTGTGAGTTTGTGATCGCAGGGTATGGCCCTTCATATGGGGATTGGAATGGTTAAGTACATTGACCCCTCCTCACAAAGACCTGTTCGGCGTCTGGTAGGGAGTGCGGGATGAACGTCATCTGGTGCTGGCGAGAATGGGGAAGGACTGGTTGTAGTGCCTGCATTGCCTGCTGGAGCTCTGAGAGGAAAACCAGGGCCGGCGTTCCTGGTTGTGGGGCGAACTGCCCTGGTAGCCTCAAATCTTCCCCGTACATTAGCTCCACCAGGGAATTCCAGATGTTCTCCTTCTCCATAACCCTCAAGTTTAGGAGAAGGATTGGCAGCGCGGCCAACTAATTCACTGGATGAGGAAGTGCCCTCAGTGCTTCCTTCAGGTGACGATGGCAGTGCTCAATCATCCAGTTTGCTTGAGGGTGATATGCAGAGATTCTGTGGTGTTTGGCACCCAGGAAGTCCATTAAGTCCTGCCAGGCCCGAGTTTCGAATTGAAGGCCTTGGTTTGTGATGATGACCTGCGGGGTGCCAAAACGAGCGACCCAGGGTGTCAGGAAGTGATATGCCACACAGTCAGTCGTAGCGTCCTGCATGGGCATGGCCTCGACCCACCTTGTCGCTCTATCTATGCAAGTTAAGATATAGCGGTTACCCCTAGATTCAGGGAGGGGACCGAGGATATCAATGTGGACCGTGTGGAAATGTTGAGTTGGTGTGGGCAGCGGTTGAAGTGGTGTCTTGGTGTGGTGATGCACTTTTGCTGACAGGCCACACATGCTCAGATCTAGTTGGAGGTGTCACGCCTCATCCCTGGCCATACCACTCGCCAGCTAAGTAAGTTGTGCATGTCTTGAATGCCTGGGTGTGCCATCTCGTGGTAATGACTAAAGACTTGCCTTCAGAAGCATTGGGGAATATAGGGCCATGCTGTCCTGCATGATATGTCACACCAGAGTTTCCGGGGTGTGCCGGTGACACCAAGCTGTTGGAGTTAAAGTGAGGTCATGGACTGCAGCAATTCTTGGAGTTCTTGATCATCCTCCAGCTCCTGGGCTAAGGCTACATGGTCAAGCAGTGGTAGTCTTGGGCTGACAGCCAAAACTCGACGGGACAGGGAACGTGTCGTGGCTTTGGGTGTGCTGATCCTGAGGGGACGTTTGGTGTGTGTGGCGGGAGACACTATTGGGACTGTCTTCCGCCATATGCGTATCCCGTGAATATGCAGGGTGGTGCACATCATCTGGCTTCCATGCCAAAGCGTTTGTGATATGTACACATCACAAAATCATCCCTTGCTGTTTGGGGATTAGCATTACGACCACGGTTCACTGGGGGGACACTGTTGGAACACTGTGGGGCTGGGGAATGATTTGCAACACTGGGGGTCTGAGTGGTGAAGCCATTTATATTACTTTCCAGTTTATCTATTCTATTTGTTTAATTTGTTAACAAAGTACGCAGCTCTGACATGGAACCGTTTGTGTTAGCTACACTGTTCACTGACACCACTGTTTCACTGGGGGCTATGACAGGGGAACGAGAGGAGTGTGCACTTACTGGGTGGTTGGTGTAATGCTGTTGACTTTCATATAGAATGTCCGCTCTCTCGATGAGTTCAGCAAGGGATGTGCTAGGGGCCAGGGATGCAAGCTGGAGCCGGAAGTCTGGTGGCATGAGCTGGAGGAGTTGGTGCCGGAGGAGGTCATCCGATAAGGTCGCTCCAGTTGCCATGAGAGTGGCTTCAATGTGGGCAAGGAGGGCCGAGGGGTGCTGCTGTTGGGAGAGAATTGCATCCAGCTCCATTAGCAGTGCCTGCTTTGATTTGCCCAGGGCCCACGGCAACTCTCCTTGAGGGTTTTATACTTTTGCCCTGTAGGTGGTTTCAGGAGTACGTCCTGTAGGAGGGCAGCTACTTGAGTTGGAAGAGTGCGGACAACTGCTCTGAATGTGTTATCATCACTGGTATCGTCAGGCCACACGGCATCTTGTGTAAACCAAGTGTTGATATCGTACGTGAATGTAGGAAGGGATAGACGGATGTGTGGTAAGGTCTCCATGTTCTTTATTCACTCCGGGAAGTTATGTGAATATTTTACTAGGGGCTACACCAAGGCAAATGGTGAGGACAGATAAACACAAATGTGCTGGAAAGGAACAGACAGGGGAATGATTATTGACTTGGAACAATATAGAGTTACTGCATGATTTCAAAATAGTACAAGGTCATTACATTACAGGATGTGTGGATCAATTACATGGATAAAATAGTTATAGACTACATATATGAGTAATGAATTTAATGAGAAGTGGGTGTGCTGGGCTGATGTGTTTATGTGTATTGTATATGTAAAGTTGTACCACGTGGCCAGATTTTACCAGGAGAGACGGAGAGCAAGGAGGTAGTAGCCGGGGTGAAGATGAGAGTAGAAAGAAGGCCGTAGCTAGGACGCCCGATCGGTTTTAAGCCCCCTAATGAGGTGGACGGAGTACTGTTAAGCCTAGGTTGCCTGAATATTCAAATTTGATTGGTGTAGGCACCACTACAGGTGAGGAGGGGAGACAAATTGAATTGTATTGGTAGCGGCGCCAATAGCAATGCTGATTCCGAGAACGAGATGTGGGGAAGCCATGAGGGAAAGAAACTAGGGGTGTATGGTGAAATGAGGGAAAAATCACGAGGGAAGGAAACCACGTGTGTAGATGAAATGTGAGGTACAATACTTTGTGGTATAATATACGCCACAACGTTGATTAAGGAGTTTGATAGTCAGGCTGTTAAATGTTATACAGACTTTGGCACGTTATGCAATCTACCGGCATGTTTTTTTATATCTTCTATAGGACGACCTACTCCCCACAGGGTGGCACATTACACAAACCTTCCATTATTTGTGTATGGTGACGATTATGTCATCACATGGTGATAAATGAAACTTCTCTAGAATGTTCGTCTGATGTCACGTCTGTTGTCACAGCGATTGGGAGCTATTCTTGTTGCGTTTTCGTAGTAACATCATGGATGACGACTGTGATATCGAAAGCAGAGGAGGGGGAGGGATGAATTTTCTATTGTCACAATAAATAATAATAAAAAGTAGTGATTCGTCAGTATCGTTATGGCACCGATGTAAACGAAAACGTGATTTACTACGGGGGATGGACTGGGTCCCGGAATATAGGTGCGATAAATACTGATAGAGTAAATCGTGGTATGAAGGACGTGTAACTGTTATGCAATCTGTCACAACCTCAGTATCCAGTTCAGTGTTCGCCTCTTCCTCTTCCCAACAGTTGTGTACACTCAGACATGGGTACTGACGGGGAGGGGAGATGGCCGTAATTACTGCTACACCTGAATAGCGGATCACATGCTTGTACATCAAAGACAGTGGTTCACCTGTCTTCTTTAATTATTGATTGCAGTATACACTGTTACTCAGCCAGGGCAACAGCTCTATGTTCGGACACTGCTGAGATGTGTGGCTCAGCAGTTGCTCTCCGTGAACAGGGCAATGGTCCTCGTATTTATGTTTATTCTATCAATCTCATACAGTGTGAACGTTACTCGGGTGATAAGCAGATAAGCATAACAAAACACACTGCAGATAAAGTGTGTGTGTGCATTTAATACAAGCGATTTCTGTAACTAACGGCATAATTGATGTAATATGCACGTGCTCAGACTGGATAACAGCAAACATGACAAGCTTGTTCCACCATTGTTTGCTGTAGAATTTGTAAAGAGATGACTGGGGCATAAGACAGTTGCTCAAAATGAACCTAAATATAAAAAATAACCACTAGTAATGTGTAAAATCAACAGCCACACACGACATGCAGAAAACGGCAACTTAAACCTGGGTTAGGTAAATCCAGCTTTATTTTACCTTGGTGCCTTACAGATATTGATGAGAACCACAGGGACCATCATTATTGTCATACTGTTCTTATTTATTGGTGATAAAGGAAAATCTACATAGGTCTGCTACTGCAATATCAGTCATTATCCATGATGATACTGCGTAATAAGCTACAAGAGTAATTCCCAATCACTATGACAACAGTTGTAACATCTGACAAATTATAGGGGCGTGTCAGATAATTGCACATTAACAAGTAGTCACCATACTCATAAAACAGGGATATTGAGCCACCCAGCGAAAAGAGTGTCATGAACTGATACAAACCATGACAATCAATTACAACACGTGGCAACGTCGACATAACGTTTCATGGTCTGACTGTAACATTCCATATTCCCCATGGAACAATGATTTGGCCCAGTCATCACCTTGTAAGCTACCCCACCCACTGTAGCTTCTGTCGTCTACCAAAGTCCATTGTCCCTTACCCCATCACCCCTCTCCTCTAGCCCCTACCCACCTGATTTCTCTGGTCTCCCAGGTCCCCAAGCTCCACCCTGCTGTCTCCTTTGGTGCCACTTCCTGTATGTAGCGAACTTGCTTCGATTTCAGAGTTCTACCAATGTCAGGTTGACGGTAGGGTGGATGGTCATCATAATTCTCAATTCATTGATAGTTGTAGGGAAGCTGATAACCATGACTTATATGATGAACTGTTAACTGTTGCATGGTTCATGACTCGAAACTAAACCACTCATGAAATCTGTTTTATAATATTAAAAAGCTTACCTTAATCATGACATGCTATTTATCAGTATATTTTCTGGCGGAACATTATAAATAACTGCGCACAGCGGCAGTGATCACAGTGTTCGGTTCGTCCTAGCTACCGAACGAAACCTGGTGAAGTTCCATACCTATCACTGTTACCAGATGAAGAAAGCATTACACCACCTCGCTGGTGGACGGGGTGTATCTGTCTGAAATGTCCGCAACTGTACCTCCTCACAGTTGTGGTCAGCTGGAGCTAGTCTATTATTGATAATCACTCCTAGTTCCTTCTCCCTTTCTGTAATGTGTAGGGTTGATCGTCCTAAATTATTATTTTTTTTTTATGCAAGGAAGAAGGAACCAAAGGCCATGAGCCAGCAATAACAGTTCCCTCCAAGAGAAAAACAAAATACAATAGAGACCCAAATTCAAGATCCGATCATTTTGAGATGCCTGGACACACTGCGTTTGAAAGACTGGAGATCAGAGGCAGCAGGAAATACAGACAGAGGGAGACAGTTCCAGAGTTGACCTGTTGCATAAATGAAAGACTGGGAGTAACGGTTAACTCTTGCATTAGAGAGTTGGACAGAAAAGGGATGAGAGTTTGCTGTCAGACGGGTGCTACGCGCCCGTCGTAGAGGTGGAGGAATGCAAGCAGACAGTTCAGAGGGGCAGTGACCATTAAAGTAGCGATAGAAAAGAGATAAAGATGCAACAGTGCAGCGAAGAGACAGAGGTTGAAGGGAGTCAGTAAGAGGAGGAGAGTTAATGAGACGAAAAGCCTTTGACTCCACCGTATTGAGAAGAGCTGTATGTGGGGAGCCTCCCCACACATGAGAGTTGTACTCCACACAGGGACGGATAAAACCCCTGTATAGAGTCAACAATTGTGCAGGGGTAAAGAAAAAGCAGAGTCGGCTTAGCACACCTAATATCTTGGAAGCAGATTTTACAAGAGATGTAATATGATCTTTCCAAGATAAGTCCCGAGTAAATGAAACCCCAAGCATGTTCAAGGATGATGCAGGATTAAGCTGAATATTATTAAACATTAATGGGTATGCCTGTGGAAGATTTTGTCGGGTTGATAGGTGTAAGAACTGAGTCTTAGATGCATTAAAAACAACCATAATATTTTTACCCCAGTCAGAGATACGAGCCAAGTCAGACATTAGGTGTGTCATAGCCTCATCCCTTGTTTGTTGAAGTAACTGTTGAGATGGGCGTTGCGGGAACCGAATGGAAAGGTGAAGGGTGGAGTCATCAGCGTATGAGCGGATAGGGTTAGATGTACAGCTTAGAAGGTCATTGATGAATAAAAGTTGGTGACAGGACACAGCCCTGAGGAACACCACTGTTGATAGATCTAGGAGAAGAACGATGGCCGTCTACAACAGCAGCTATAGAACGACCAGAAAGGAAGCTAGCGATGAAGGCACAGATAGAATAGAAACCGTAGGAGGGCAGTTTGGAAATTAAAGATTTATGCCAGACTCGATCAAAAGCCTTTGAGATGTCAAGTGCAATGGCAAAGCTTTTGCCAAAGTCCCGAAAGGTGAGAAGATCGCCAGTGGAGCGTCCGTGACGGAACCCGTGCTGACGATCAGAAAGAAGGTTGTGATAGGAAAGATGCCTTATAATTTTTCTATTGAGAATTGACTCAAAAACTTTTGAGACACAGGACATTAAAGCAATTGGACGATAGTTGGAAGGTTGGGAGTGGTCACCCTTCTTTGGGACTGGCTGAATGAGAGCAAACTTCCAGCAAGAAGGAAAGGTACAAGTTGACAGACAATGGCAAAAGAGTTTGCCTAGGCAGGGTGTAAGCACAGAAGCACAGTTCTTGAGAACAACAGGAGGGACCCCATCAGGGCCATATGCCTTGTTAGTACTTAGGCCAGTGATGGCAGAAAATACATCAGCTGAAGAAATTTGAATGTCAGCCATGAGGAAGTCAGAGGGGGGAAGTGATGGAGGAACAACACCGGAATCTTCTAAGGTGGAATTGGAGGAGAAAGTCTGTGCGAAGAGATCTGCTTTATCAGTAGAAGAAATAGCTACAGAACCATCAGAGTAGAAAAGAGGAGGGAAGGATGATGAGGTAAAGTTGTCAGAAAGGTTTTTGGCAAGGTGCCAGAAGGAGCGGGAAGAATTCGAGTTGGAAAGTTGAGAGCATTTAGTACGGATGAAATTATTCTTAGTAGAGCGAAGAACAGACTTAGCACGATTCCATTTGCCATTTATTGCTCCATTCATGTAACTTATTTAATTCTTCTTGTAGCTCTTTGCAAGAATTTGTATTAGTAATTTTCCTTGTATTTTTGCATCATCTGCAAACATGTTTAGATAGCTTCCATTTCCAGTGTTACTATCTACTGCATTAATATATAATAAAAAAAATAATTGATGCCAGCACTCTGTGGAACGCCGCTAGTCACTTCCCTCCATGATGAGTAATTTCCCGTTATAGTACAGTAAAAATGTAATCTCCCCTCACACAACTTTAAACAAAAACTATTTTACTTTTATCGTACGCCTAAAGGTATCCTCTTTGACATACAAAAAGTCTTAATGAATAATCCAAAGGGAAAATCTTGAAATCCGGGAAATTCAAAATGGCCATCCTCTGTCCTAGTGAGTCAGTGACAATTATTTATATCTGCCAGGGTTACAGTCTTATATAATAGTACCTCTTTTTAGGGAATTGTGAGGATGAAAAATCTGATTTTGAGCTTATTCTGTAATTTTTTCTTTTTTTTTTCAGAAAATGGAGGCATATGCACAGTGTGTCATTTTCAAGTAGTCTGTAGACGGAAGTGGATCGTCAGTTTCAACTCTCAGAGAGAAGGGAAGCTCACCTATCAACCAGGCCAGTAATACAAGAGGAGACAACAATCACACTGTACCTGGTGAAAAGGTACACAGACTGTTGCCGCACATACTGTAACCCACAACAGATAGCCAAGGACACCAGGCAACAAGAGACAAAACCCAGTACAAGCAGAGAGGGTTGTACACTAAGATCGACTACAGGGAGGTTGTCCTTCAGTACTGATTGCCTCTTTTCTGGCACACCAGCCAAGCTTGGAAGAAAGAGAAAGAAGCCTGATGTTCTCCAAGTGAAGACAGTTGAATTCAAGGACACGCTTTTAGCAGCATGTCGCGAACGAAACTGTTAAGGCACGGATTCTGCATGTGCATGACCTACATGCAGCAGATGCAGTCTACCACCAGACGTGCAATGTGAATTTTCGCACGAAGAACTAGATACCGGTAGCATATCAGAGAAACACACAAGAATCCAAGATGGTGAAGGTTGGCCAGCCTGAACCTGATGAGAGGACAGCAGCATTCTTTGAGGTTCCGAAGTATATTGAAGAAAATGATGATGAGCAGATAACCATAAATGACCTAACTGACCTCATGCAGCAGAAGCTTGCACACACTGAACATGAAGCCTATGGTTACACTCACATGAAGACGAGGCTGCAAAAATTGAGAAGGTAATATACACCGAGATCAATGGAAAACCAAACGTGGTCACCTTCAGGACAACAGCCAGGGTGGTGCTGCAACACTATTGAAATATGCTGCAGCAACAAGCAAACACAAGTGAAGAGAAGACCAAGCTTGTGCAGGCAGCTGCAAAGCTCATCAAACAAGATATTAGAGACATCAAGTTATCCCATGAATCTTACCCTTCTATTGATTACATAGAATCGTCAGAGGCTGGCGTTAGATTTCTTCCGTATACTCTTCGTATGCTCCTGGAAGAGCTATTTGCTGGGACCAAAACTCAAACCAAAGTGGCACCAATTGGACAAGCAGTGATGCAGGGAACTAGATCAAGAGTCATGTTAGCATCTCTTCAGTTTGGGTTGGGCGTGCAACTACTGTATATCACCACTTTGCATCACGGTTCCTCATTGACACTTCATCATCTTGGGTTTTGTTGCTCATACCAGGAGGTGCACCAGTGTGAGCGAAGTGCAGCCAAGTTCCATGGAACAAACATTCCTGACCTGACAACAGAGTTTGTCCAATATGTGGCCGACAATGTCGGCCATAACATCCGCACGCTGGATGGATATGGTACATTTCATGGTATGGGAATGACTGTGGCCATAACTTCTGAAACTACATCAAGACGGTCAATCCCCAGGGGTAAGGCTACTTCCTTGGATGCAGCAATGGTTGGAAGGGTACAAGTACAGTACTACAAAGATGAAAGGTGTGATTTGACGGCACTGACCTGCCAGAAGTTTGTCAACTTTCAGATCCAGAACATCCATGAAAATCTTGATGTCCTGTGGAAGACATCCATTCTCTTTAGGTCTCTCAGACCTGCATGGTCAGGAATGACGCAGTTTCTGTGTAAGGGTGACCACCCTGGCAAGGCGACTATGTTTCTGCTCATGATTGATCTGAATCCTAGTGATAGCACATGCATATTCTCTACCGTGACATTTGTTAGTGAGCATGCACGACGCCACAATGCCACCCCAATTATCACTTTTGATCACCTATTCTGGTGGAAGGCTCTCATGATTATCAGCTCCGAGCCAGTGGAAAGTGATCTGAGGCAAACTGTATTACGTTTAAGTGGCTTCCATGCAGAGATGAGCTTCCTCGGTTCCATTGGACACCTGATGGCCTCATCTGGGCTGCAAAAACTGTTTGAGTTGATCTATGCCCCAAATGCATTAATCCACATGATGTCTGGCAAAGCTATTGCGCGACTGGTTCGTGCATACTCAGTTGTTGATGCAGCCCTCAGTGCACTGATGCTAGCAAATGTGTTCAGTGCCCATCTACCAGAGCAATCTAGAAACCCAGACAACAGTAAGGATGGAGAATCAGACTTTGCTGAAGCAGCTGCAAGGCTGCCAGATCATGAGATAACAGATGTAAGTTCAGATGCTGACCTGGATGGAGCTTTTAAAATCTATGAGAAGCTTATGAATGGAACTGTATCTGCTGAAGAAGTCTGTCTGATGTTCCAGTGAGAATCAAAGATCGTCTTCAAAAGCACATCGAATCCAACAAGAAGTCCTCTAGAACTTCAGCTCTCTGGATTCAGTAAATGGAAGTGATAGACGTCGTACTAAAATACTGTACATCAATGCAGAACGGACTGGAAACTGACTCCTACATCTGCAGGCCATCCAGGACATGCTACCCTATCTGGCAGCATCAGGACATAATCTTTACACCAAATCTGCCAGGATTTATCATCAGCAGATGCACAACCTCAAGACTGAACATCCAGAAGTCCAACAACGTTTCGGGGAAGGATTCCACGTGATTCGGCTAAGCGATCGCCTGAACACAGGTCGATCACCTAACCTGATCATTGAGCAGGTTCTGATGAGAAGTTTGAAAACCAGTGATGGGCTCACTGGGGGGGCGAGAGATGACAGAGCAAAAACGTCTGTTGTGATTACTATCGATGCCCGCCTGTGCAGAAGTAGATCAGGCAGTAGAGGGACTCACTGGGGACAACCACAATACTGGAGAGTAGAACAAGGACATGACCAAAGCAAGGCAAGCCCATGACTGGAAGGACACACTGACAGTTCTCAGTTATCTACAGGAGCGAAATCCGTTCACCAGTGACCCTAGTTTGCGGAACATTGCCACTGGGAAGCATGCCCTTTCCAGCATCAATGTTGATACAGCATGGTAGTTGGAACTGCGATACTGAAGTCTATGGATGGACTGACACCTGCTGAGTACTTCTTCAAGAGGGAGGATCAAGCTGTTACTCTCGGCACGAATTCTTCTGTAAGGATCGATGGAAGTCAAATTCAAGTTGACCCACAACTTCTGTTCCAGAGACTGGTCATAGTTGTACAAAAATGTGATGAACTCGAGTTAACCCTTAGCTACGAACTATGTAGCTATCCCCCAGCCCTATTTGATTCCTCTCTTCTGCTTCGAGAAGCAAACAAGCCAGCCTTCGCTGACCCCATTTGGGATCTTCCTGGGCCTTATGTCCCAGCAGATAATTTAGTAGAAGGTAGCCAGTATGTTTTGGATGGTGGAGCACTTGTTTAACACATCCCATGGTCCCCTGGATCTACATACAGTATAATGACTTATGCCAACAGTATACGAAATATGTAAGAAAGAAGTATGGCAAGGCTGTAGTAGTGTTCGATGAGTATGAAAATTACAGCACAAAGGTCATGACACACAACAGACGATCAAAATTGAAGTCTGGTGCCACTGTGACATTTACAGCTGACATGACTGTCATAGTGCAGGCAGAACAAGTAGCGATTTGTTTCCATGCTAAGTGAAGAGCTGCAGAAGGCAGACTGTGAGACATACCATGCCTCAAGAGATGCTGACCTGCTAATTGTGCAGAAAGGTGTGCAGTGTGGTACCACCAACAATACTGTGCTAATAGGGGATGACAAAGACCTGTTAGTTCTTCTCTGCTACCATGCTAGCCTAGACTCCTATGACCTGTTCTTTTGTTCTGAGTCAAGGAAAAGCACAAAGATACCTCGCATTTGGAACATCAAAACTACAAAATAACTACTCGGCACAGACATGGCTGCAGTAAATCAGGCCTTTGAGTCCCTGGGAGGGGGGCCATAAATTCCCCCATCATCTGCCCCTGTCCCAGTGACAACTCAGAGAGATGACTGGAATCACTGTCTGACTCACTTCTTCATTTCTGCAACATTCGCGACCTTTCCTCTAACTTTCCCTCTGTTGAACACCACCTCTCCTCCTCTAAACCTCACCTTCTCTTCTTGACAGTGACTCAGCTGACTGAGGGAACTGACAGCAAACCTTTTTCTGTTTCCTCTTACACTCTCTATACTCATTTCAAAACCAAAGGTGGCTATTGTGTATATATACGCAAAGATTTATCCTGCTCTCTTGTTCCTGAACTTGATTCTTCTGAATTCTCTAATCTTTGGCTTCGGCTTTCTTGTTATTCTCTGACTAAATATATCTGCACTGTCTACCTATTACCTAATTCTACTGACTATGAAAAATTCTTCAACTATCTTACTTCTACGATGGAACACATTGTACTCATTTCTCCTTTCGCTGAAATCTCCATTCTAGGAGATTTCAATGTTTGCCACCACCTTTGGCTCTCCTCTCCTTTCACTGATCCACCTGGTAAACAAGCCTACATCTTTTCTATCCGTAATGACCTTGAGCAGCTTGTACAGCACCCTATCCATATTCCTGACCGCCTTGGAGAGAGTTCCAACATACTTGACCTCTTCCTTACAACTAATCCTTCTGTTTACACTGTTAATCTTTTATCTCCGTTGGGCTCCTCTGATCACAACCTTATTACCTTAACCTGTCCTATCGCTCCAGTGCGGCCTGCAGACCCTCCAAAGAAACGTCGACTGTGTCACTTTGGAGCTGCAGATTGGGAGGCCCTCAGGCAGTATTTCTTTGATTTTCCCTAGAATGATTATGGCTTCCATGGCCAGGAGCCATCTGAGTGTGCCTTGGGCATTATGGAGGTTATTCTCTCGGGCATGGAAGTATACAATCCTTTCTCATATCCTTTGACTAATGCAAGAAAGCCTTGGTTTAATCACGCTTGTTTTAATGCTGTCGGCAACAAGGAGAGGGCCTATAAAAGGTACCAGAGCGAACCCATCTCTGAATCACATCTTGTTTATGTTTCTGCCCGGACTCGTGCTGTCTGTTCTTCGCTGTGCTAAAAATAATTTCATCCGTACTAAATGTTCTCAACTCTCCAACTCGAATTCTTCCCGCTCCTTCTTGCACCTTGCCAAAAACCATTCTAACAACTTTATATCATCATCCTTCGCTCCTTTTTTTTTCTATTCTGATGGCTCTGTAGCTATTTCTTCTACTGATAAAGCAGATCTCTCCTCAGACTGTCTCCTCCAATTCTACCTTAGACGATTCCGGTGTTGTTCCTCCATCACTTCCCCCCTCAGACATCCTCATGGCTGACATCAAAATTTCTTCAGCTGATGTATTTTCTGCCATCACTGGCCTCAATACTAACAAGGCATATGGGCCTGATGGAGTTCCTCCTGTTGTCCTCAAGAACTGTGCTTCAGTGCTTACACCCTGCCTAGGTAAACTATTTCGCCTTTGTCTTTCAACTTGTACGTTCCTTCTTGCTGAAAGTTTGCTCTCATTCACCCAGTCCCAAAGAAGGGTGACCATTCCCAACCCTCAAACTATCGTCCAGTTGCTTTAAATCCTGTGTCTCAAAAGTTTTCGAGTCTATTCTTAACAGAAAAATTTAAAAGCATCCTTCCTATCACAACCTTCTTTCTGATCGTCAGTATGGGTTCCGTCAGGGACGCTCCATTAGCAATCTTCTCACCTACCTTTCAGACTCCTGGTCATCCTCCTTTCGGAACTTTGGCGAAAGCTTTGCCATTGCACTTGACATCTCAAAGGCTTTCGATCTAGTTTGACATAAATCTTTAATTTCCATACTGCCCTCTTACGGTTTCTATCCTATCTGTGCCTTCATCTATAGATTCCTTTCAGGTCGTTCTATAGCCGTTGTTGTAGACGGCCATCGTTTTTCTCCTAGACCTATCAACAGTGGTGTTCCTCAGGGTTCTGTCCCATCACCAACTCTCTTTTATTCGTCAATGACCTTCTAAGTCGTACATCTAACCCTAACCACTTGTACACTGATGATTCCACCCTTCACCTTTCCATTCGGATCCCGCAACGTCCATCTCAGCAGTTACTTCAACAAACAAGGGATGAGGCTATGGCACACCTAATGTCTGACTTGGCACGTATCTCTGACTGGAGTAAAAATAATCTTGTTTTTAATGGATCAAAAACTCAGTTTTTACACCTATCAACCCGACACAATTTCCACAGGAGTACCCACTAATGTTTGGTAATATCTACCTCAATCCTGCATCATCCTTGAAGTTGCTTGGGGTTTCATTCACTCAGGACATATCTTGGAAAGAACATATTGCATCTGCTTCCAAGAGGTTAGGTGTGCTAAGACGACTCAATACCTTCTTTACCCCTGTACAGTTGTTGACTTTATACACGGGTTTTATTCGCCCCTGTTTAGAGTACAACTCTCGTGTGTGGGGAGGCTCCCCACATACAGGTCTTCTCAATCGGGTAGAGTCAAAGGCATTTCGTCTCATCAACACTCCTCCTCTTACTGGCTCCCTTCAACCTGTCTCTTCGCCGCACTGTTGCATCTTTATCTTTTTTCTATAGCTACTTCAATGGTCACTGCTCCTCTGAACTGTCTACTTGCATCCCTCCACCTCTCTAGCAACAAACTCTCATCTCTTTTCTGTCCAGCTATCTAATGCATGAGTTAACAGTTACTCACAGTCCTTCATTTATGCAACAGATCAACTCTGGAATTCTCCCTTTGTCTGTATTTCCTACTTCCTATGATCTCCAGTCTTTCATACACAGTGTGTCCAGGCATCTCGAAATGAACGGATCTTGTATTTGGCTTTCTTTTGTATTGTTTTTGTTTTTTCTTGGATGGAACGGTTTGCGGGCTCCTTGTCTTTGGTTCATTCTTTCTTGCATTAAAAAAAAAAAAAAGTTATGTAAGCACATCGGCTGAAGCGTCACACTGCCAGTGTGGGTTTTTGTATCCTATGTAAGCACATCTTGTACTTACATGCAGGTCTTGGATGTGATACTACATCTCGCCTCTACGGGGTCGGGAAGTGAGCTTCCGTCAAGAAATTCAAAGAAAGTAATATGTTCCGAGAGCAGGCCGAGGTGTTTTATGCACATTCAGCTTCTACAGATGGTGTGGCAGAATTAGGAGAGAAAACAATGGTGATTCTCTACAATGGAAAATCAAGTCACACACTGGACTCCCTCCGATATCATCGGTTTTGTGAGAAGGTGGCATCTAGCTCTACTTATGTGCAGCCAAAGGTCTTACCACCAACATCAAAGTTTCACAGCCTGCGTGTGTACTTGCAAGTACAAGAATGGAAGGGATCTACAGATGGACCTCGTCCTACATAGTGTGGATGGCAGAAGTGTGACGAGGGGTTTGTGCCAGTTCAGACAACCCTAACCCCTGCTCCTGAAAAGCTTCTGCGCGTCATCAGGTGCAACAGCCAGGCTGACTGCAGCACCCTGAGATGAACATGCAGAAAGAACAATATTGAGTGCACTCCGGAATGTGGAAACTGCTGGGGATCCAGCTGCACTAATTCAATACAGTCACCTGGTGATGAGAATGAAGATGACATTGTATAGTGTTGCATTGCGTGCACATATTTAATGGGTTCTTTTTGATCAGCAGTGGATGAGTTATTTCTGTGTTGATAATTGGTTATTTTGATTATCAGTTTGAATTTAATGGTTCATTTCATCAGTAGTTGATCATTTATTTCTCTTCAGGTATTTCTCTCCGCTGCTTAAATGAGAATCGATATGATAATGTGATCAACATAAATTCTCATCACTGATATACTGTATGTATTTTTATTCTTTTTGCTTCAAGGAAAATATACAGTGTGGTCAAATGTAGTTTGTGTAACAATGTAGGCTTGTACGGTCACCGACATCTGGCTAAAAATGGCCTTTTTGGTTGGACCATATTTAGGCGATTTTCTAAACTTTCCCTCCTTGTGATTCCTTAAGACTTTTTTTTTCTCATTTAGAATATACTGAGGATACGAACTCTGTTGAGTTTTGTGTGTGTGTGTGTGTGTGTGTGTGTGTGTGAGGTTGACCCACATTTTTGGGTAAAATGCCTGTACTGTTAATACTGTTCTCATTTCCCTTTTCCTGAGAAAATTCTGCGTCCAACAGTATAGTTTGCCTTGGATACATCCTTGATGGTACACTTTCCATAAATGTCTTTGGTGCGGTACTCTGTCAAATGCTTTCTTGAAATCTAAGTAGATACTATCCACCCATCCTTCTGTTTTTCTATTAAGTTTTTGTAACTCTGTCATAGTGGCTCAATAGATTAGAGAGAGAGAGAGAGAGAGAGAGAGAGAGAGAGTGAACTGACATTATGTAGGTTTGTTGGGGGGAAGAGTGCGGAGAGTGAGCAGAAATTATGTAGGTTGGGGTATTATGTTCTCTCTGTATGCTATATCTCTTCACTGCGGTCCAGCCATTCAATTTTGTATTATGAATGGATCTTTACTCAGTTCTAGATGTATATTATGATTTTTGCTTGCATCTAATCGATAAAATTATATTAAGCCTGCTATATGGAGGGCTACATTAGTTAGGAAGAGGCCCATGAGAATGAAACAGGTATTTGAAACTGTCAATATTCATTCTCTCTCTCTCTCTCTCTCTCTCTCTCTCTCTCTCTCATACTCAGAACCAGATATAACTTTCATTTAACTGTACTACCTGCAGGAGAGAGAAGCAGGAGAAGCAGCCAGTGCCACCTGGTATACATTGTTCTCCTCTACGCCAGCACGACCTGCAATCCGCAAGAGAAAGTAGTTCTGCGTTATTGTTTGTTCACTACCAGCGTTGTCACTTTTAAATCACTACATAGGGTGCTATTGAGGGACACCTTCACGCGGTGGCACCGATATGACCGGGGCTGCCCAACTATACAAACATCCCTTCATTATCTCCATATCCCCCAAGCGAGGGATGGTTGGCTGCAGGTAAAAGGCATCTTCAGCCTGCAGTCATCAAGACTCACGACCAGAAGTGTCTGGTTCTACAAAACCACCGCCACCATCACCAGCAACAACAGCAACATTATTTAGCACCAATAGCAACAAAAATAAACCAATACAGAGAACAGTGCCATTTTATGGTCATCCCAACTCTGCATCCCACTTAGCTAATACCTGAATATGGAGCAGGCAGGACTCAGATATAGGGTCAGGGAAGTGCTGAGCAGAATTATCGAAGAATGCCAAGAAAAATTACCGTACATCCATTCATATTCAAATCAAGGCTTCGAAACACTTTGTATCATCTTTGGAATAAATCTTCCACATCATGTGCTTCTTATTTTTAAGTCACTCTCGACGCACTGTAATAGTAAGACTGACACCATTTCGTTGATGCCACGTTAAGAAAGGGGTGCAGTATTTGTCATGTGCATCTCCGTAAATAATATTCTTCCATCTATATGTATTCTTTGTCGATTCTCCAGCTTCTTCACTTTCTCACATATTCTTTGACTTTTTAAACTATTCATGATCGGAACAACTCTATTATTCTATCTCAGCTAAAGCCACTTGCTTTTTTTTTTTTTAATTTAATTAAGAGTAAGTCATAAGGGCCTGAGAGACTCTTGCATAAAATGCTGAAGTTTATTTTTGCTTCATACATTACTTTAAACCCCAAGGTTCTTTATAACTCTCTCAATGCAATGGTTCAATGTAGGTAATGCATTTTGGTCTAGCTAATGTTCAACGGTTTCATTCAGCTGCCAGAATGATTACGCAGCTAAAACGTTACAAGCTATCTCCGTTAACACTGTGTAACACGATTTTTGTTCCTGGGTAGTGGGTGTTATTCTCTGATAGTTTCGGTCTCAGAACCATGAAAAATGGCTATTACTCTCGTCGGACTTCGTTTTTGTGACTAAGAGAGTGATTTTTATGCCTTCAAACACGTGAAAAATGGCTACCTAGGCAGATTGAGGTGAGTTCTTGGATGAAGGAAAAGCTTCACTTCAAAAATGATTTTATATATGTCTGCATGTGCCGATGTCAGCACTGCACATCATTTTGCTGAGTTCGGTGACTGGCTGAAGCACATTATTCAAACACGAACCGTTTCTGGACGCGCAGTACCTTTCCGGGTGCGGGCACTGTCAGATGAAATGAAGTCAATCTGAGCGGAGCTTGATTGAAAGGATTGTAAATTTGTATTATATATCAATACTTTATTAAATTACGGATGAATTGTGGATTTTACAGTAACGGTGCTAATTTTGTTGTACTCTAAATTCTATACCACTGTTTTTGATTTTTCGATCATTGCAAACATGAATGTATCTATATTTTCAGAAATGTCATCTAGAGGTTGTAAGCATTCCGCTGATGCGTTTTGCTATACTTGTGGTCAGTTTATTGAAACAAGAAAGAAGAAATATTCTATTGAAGCGACTGTCAAGATGTGTGAAGCTTATAAGGTATATTTTGACAACGTGAAATGGGAGCCACTTGTGGACCCTAGAAAAAATACTGATGTCACCCTTACACATCAAACTGGGCCTTATGAAAAAATTTGTCAACTCTGGACAAGCGGTCGGCGGCATTTCAGTACTTACGAGACTTTCCCCTGCTATCGGAGGCGAAAATCAAAACCGTATTTTCATCGGTCCACAGGTTAAGAAGATCCTGGAGTGCAAGGATTTTCCCAGCAAGCTTTCGAAAGTAGAAAAAGTGACTTGGGACAGCCTGAAAGCAATAGTTCGCTGTTTTCTTGGAAATCACAAGGATGAGGACCATGTGGAACTGACTGACAACCTCATAAAGAACTACAGCGCCATGGGCTGTAGAATGTCACTCAAGATTCATATGCCTCTTCCCATCTTGATGAATTCAAGGACAACAGTTGTGCATATTCTGAAGAGCAGGGAGGACGCTTCTATCAAGATATAATGGACTTTGAGAGGAGATACCAAGGACAGTATAACGTGAGCATGATGGGGACTACATTTGGGGGCTGGTCAGTGAAAGTGGTCTATTATACAATTCCAAATCGCGAAAAAATGTTCGATTCTAGACTTCTGTGTTTTCATTCATTACGTATTCAGTATTATTACATGTCACTTTTCATATTTATATGTTCTCTTCTGGATACTCACGAAGGAAAAGACAAACCCACTCATTCTTTCTACAGAAAATTAGTAAATATTAAAAGTCATTCTCCTGTTTACAAAAGCGAAGTTTTGGGATGATGAAATATGTTCTCTATAGTTTTGAAGGAAAACAAATAAGGAAATAATACTTATTACACAGGAACAGATTTTTTTTTTTTTTTTAATGAGTAATTCTTTCACTGTGATGTCTGAACTTATGCTAAACAGGATTTTACTCTCGCTGTCGTCACGGTAGCCGAGTGGTTAGTGTTGCTTGCCAGGAAGGCCCGTTAGCGCCAGGGTTCGAATCCTGGGACTGGTAGCTGGCGTCAGTGTACTCAGGCGTCCCTCCGCCCTATATGCGTTGGTGGGTAAAATGAGTATCCAGGGTAACATCTATAGGGGAGATAGCTGGGTAGCCTGGATGATACAGTGGCCTGTATCCGATAATAGTAGATGAATAACTTGCTACAGGCTCAAAGGCCTCAGTTACGGGGACGAGCACTACGGCTGAACGACTCATGGCGTCTGCTCCCGCCTTTACTGTACCTTTAATGCCATTTTTTTTTCTTTTTAGCTGAGAGAATCCCCACGTAGCTTGGGGGTTGGGTTAGTAGTAATTGCAACCCCATGCTCATTTGGACGTGAACCCGGTGGACTGCAGGTTGAAGCAACCTATTTCCTGCAGTCCACCATCCGCCTTTCGGGGGAGAGAGAGTCAAGGGACCGGTGCCACAACATGAAGGCGTCCCTCTCCAGCACCAGCCAGTGGGTCAAAAGTTGTCTCTAAAACGCCATCTCTATAATAGTTATTTCTATAAAAATGATCTCTGTAAAAACTGTTTCCACATCAGCTATCTCTACAGAAGTTATCTTTATCTAAAACGCCATCTCTATAATAGTTATTTCTATAAAAATGATCTCTGTAAAAACTGTTTCCACATCAGCTATCTCTACAGAAGTTATCTCTATTACCCTTTCACTGCGACTATTCTCGTTAATTTTTACGCACCCAAAGTGAGTTTATAGAATGATAATTACTTTGCACTCTTGATGAAGATGGTGTGTTAAGAGTTTGCATACCTACCTACCAACCTGCCTACCTACTTACCTCCTTGTCTGCCTGTTTACCTTTCTTCCTACCTACCTACCTACTTACTTTATTACCTACCTCCTTCCCTCTCTACCTACCTATCTTCCTGCCTATCTACCTACCTATCTTCCTGCCTATCTACCTACTTACTTTATTACCTCCCTCCCTCCCTCTCTAACTACCTATCTTCCTGCCACCCTGTTTACCTACCACCTTATCTACCTTCACTGCTTACCTACTCTTTTCCTGCCTCACTACCTACTTACCTTCCTGCCTACCTCCCTTCCTTCCTACCTGCCTCCCTACCTACCTGTACGCCCGCTGATCTCCCTCTGGTCACTTGGTCATTGATGTTATGTATCTGTGTGTGTGTGTGTGTGTGTGTGTATCGATCAACACACTCAAAGCACTCAATTTTAAGTGATTCTCTCTCTCTCTCTCTCTCTCTCTCTCTCTCTCTCTCTCTCTCTCTCTCTCTCTCTCTCATGCAAAGAACCTCACCATCACCCACACCACCATTCCACACTATCACCTAAACCATCATTCCACACCATCACCCAGGCCACATCATCACCTAGAGTCTAGACCTTCGCCTCACGCCATCGCACCACACCATTACCCGACTCATTGATCCTCTGAGAGTTATGTGGCCTGCACTAAGTGATATGCATTATCCAATGACAGCAAATTCCATACTTGACCAAGCTTGGGCCTGCGTCCTGAACTGAAGTCGATCCAACCGTGCTGTGGTCACTTAGACATTAACCAATTGCTGACTGTTATAGAAAATAAGCATTGTGAGAGAGCACGATATATACGAGCTGACAACAAAATAACCTTACTTGCTTTATGGTTGAGGTGAAAAATCATACCAGTAATAACGCTGCCACTAGAATGATGTTTCTTTTAAATGTAAACATAAAAAAAAACATAATTCGCACTTCTTCATTGGTTAGCTGCTACGCTGAATCCATACATCGCATCAGCTTAAGAAAATAAACTACCGTATCATATAAGGCTGAGTACCAGCAACGACCCCACAAAATTGATTGCCTATCCTTGCATTATTACCTGACATCCAAAGTTACCCATGAACCTCCCAGTGACGCCCATCAGCCTCATTAACATCATCCAGCCCTCGCCGGTCACAGTTTGGAGTTTGAGCAAGGGCCTGCATAGGAGAGGCTGTGAGGGAGGTATCAGGAGGCTCTTGGGTAACTGGAATACCTGGGTAATTCGAGGATTGTAAACTGATGACAGCTACTCCTCTGTTGCCCCTTGCAAGGCTATCACACTCCTGAATATTCAAGGGTTAGTGACCAAATTATGACCACTGGTGGCATTACATGAACAAAATACCTAGCCGCCTCTTAAAGGTTAGAACCGATGTGCACAGCTCCTGTCCTTCATCCAGACGAGGGTCATATAACGATGAAATGGAACATTAATACATTGTGCTATCTCTTATTTCTTACACCAGTTTCTGAACTACATCTGGATGTTATCCTGTCAAAGTGCAGAGTGTACAGTACATATTGGTGTTATACTGTCATTATGGGTGTTATACTGTCATAAAGAAAAGTGTTTCGTCAACATTCATCATGTCTACAAGGTCCTAATTTTATATGGGTGTCATACTGTCCTAGCAGAAGCATTCACCTTTGGGGAGTTTCTAGATGGCAATGATATATCAGCATGCGTGTATAATTGTACCGGTACTGTAAATTACAATAATCCATTGTACCTCATATTGTATATGTGTAATACGGTACCATATGAAACTACTTAGTCTTAAGGTTACTGCAATTCAGTGCACATTGCTAGTTCCAGTGTACCACTAACCCTGGCCTTTGTAAGACACAGAATGGTATTTGTAGTCTTATATCTGCTGATAAATTACAGAACTCGCAATCATGGACTGTTTACATTACTAAAGCTATTGATGCTGACATTACAGATCAACACATTTGTCTATATTTTCACGTGACTGAACACCTTCACAGTTAATCAAAAGAAAGAAAAGAGAGAAATATACACTTTCAGCACAACAAAAATAGATACAAACACTAATATTCAGGAAAGAAAAGAACAAGAGCCAATGATAAAACAATAGGTACACGATATGGAAAAATCAAGATCCTAAACACTGAGGGTCATATTCTCACTGGTTTTGAAGACTTTCTAGTACTTATTTATTTGGGATACGTTTTGTTTACATCTTACTGTTTTCTTGTATCTTATTTGTCTTTTCAATGCTGGCGTAGAGTGTATAGACATCTTTCAAGAATATATTATTTTTCCTCTGGGATACATTGTGCTTACTGTTTTTCGTACTTGAGAGCAGTGGAAATGAGTTATTTAAGAGGAGCCTGTGGAGTCACATGGAGAGACAGGCTGACAAATGAGGATATAAGGGAGCGTTGTGGTGGTGATGTGGATGTGATAGGAAGCGTTAGGAGGAACACACTGAGGTGGTTTGGCCATGAGGAGAGGATGGAGGGTGAAAGACTGACGAAGAGAGTGTATGTGAGTGAGGTGGAGGGGGGGAGAGGGAGGGGGAGGCCGAGGATGAGATGGAGGGATGGGGTGAAGTATATGAGAGAGGGGGGTGTGAGTTGGGAGCGGGGTAGTGAAATGGCGGGGGACAGGGCGACGTGGAGGCGATTTGTTTGTGGCCACCCCAAACAGGATTGAGGCGTCTGGCAATAAATAGATAGATAGATACTGGGAATGAGTGCACAAACATTATCCAAGTATATATTTAAACATACCAGACACAGAAATAAACTAACAAGAAGTAAGTGTTATGGTGCCTCTTTAACTGATAAAAATATGACCCTGATACAAACTAGCTGGGCCACAGACAACGGTACTCTTCGTGTGTCTTGATCCTGTCGATGGCCTCCAGGAGCAGTGTTGAGTTGTGGTGGTCGCCAAACTCCAGTTCCCGGTGTTCGTATAGTATTCCCTGGTCTCTGGGTCCCAACACAAACACATCTAAGGGAAAAACAGTGACCAAATGTGAGAATGCATCCTTTTTCATCCTACACGATAAAGTAGCTATAAAATCGAGAAATTAATGGCGGTTATTGCCTTCAGTCTCCACATAGATGTGGAAAACTGGCTGGTTCCAACTTGTGTGAAGGAGCTAAGGAGTTTCCTGGGATTGTGTAACTATCAGCGTTTTGCCGAGGACTTTGCAACGATAGCTGCACCTCTGCACAAGTTGTTGGGGAAAAGGCAAAAGTTTGTGTGGACAGCATTGACTCAGAAAGACTTCGACGAACTCAAGCATGCGTTGGCTAGCTCTCCAGTGTTGCCATACCCAGATCAGAGTCAGCCATTTATCCTGGACTGTGACGCTAGTGATCAAGGTATTAGTGGAGTCCTGTCGCAGAAGAAGGATGGAAAAGAGCATGTTGTGGCATATTAAAGCAAGCAGCTCAGCCCTCTGTGGGACCCATAAGGAGCTCTTGGCAGTGAAGAGCCTTGATTTCTTCCATCCCTACTTATACGGGTCATACTTCATCAAGATGGACCTTTTTTTTTTTTTTCTTTTTTATGCGAGGGAGAAGGAACCAAAGGCCATGAGCTCGCAGTAACAGTTCCCTCCAAGAGAAAAACAAAATACAATATAGAGCCAAATTCAAGATCCGATCATTTTGAGATGCCAGGACACACTGCGTTTGAAAGACTGGAGATCATAGGCAGCAGGAAATACAGACAGAGAGAGACAGTTCCAGAGCTGACCAGTTGCATAAATGAAAGACTGGGAGTAACGGTTAACTCTTGCATTAGAGAGTTGGACAGAAAAGGGATGAGAGTTTGCTGTCAGACGGGTGCTACGCGCCCGTCGTAGAGGTGGAGGAATGCAAGCAGACAGTTCAGAGGAGCAGTGACCATTAAAGTAGCGATAGAAAAGAGATAAAGATGCAACAGTGCGGCGAAGAGACAGAGGTTGAAAGGAGTCAGTAAGAGGAGGAGAGTTAATGAGACGAAAAGCCTTTGACTCCACCCTATTGAGAAGAGCTGTATGTGGGGAGCCTCCCCACACATGAGAGTTGTACTCTACACAGGGGCAGATAAAACCCCTGTATAGAGTCAACAACTGCGCAGGGGTAATGAAAGAGCGGAGTCGGCTTAGCACACCCAATCTCTTGGAAGCAGATTTTACAAGAGACGTAATATGATCTTTCCAAGATAAGTCCCGAGTAAATGAAACCCCAAGCATGTTCAAGGATGATGCAGGATTAAGCTGAATATTATTAAACATTAGTGAGTATACCTGTGGAAGATTTTGTCGGGTTGATAGGTGTAAGAACTGAGTCTTAGATGCATTAAAAACAACTGAGTCTTAGATGCATTAAAGACAAGTGGCTGAAGACGTTAAAGAATCCAGAAAGACATGTAACTTGCAATACTTTGGTGATAGAAACTCCGTGTACAAACAGCTAGATAAGGAGTTTATTACAAGCTCACAGTAAAATAGTCTGCCCGTTTCGGGTGCCTGCTATCAACTGATGCAATAACGCCGTCTTCAGGCGTGGGAAAGCGTGCTGACCTAGCAAGTTTAGTAGGGGCATGTATGCATTGGGGGGGGGGACATATATACATCGGATATAGACATATTGTGGAGGGGGTACACTACTCCCCCGGGTAGCTGAGACGGTGTCTCCTGACACCGGGAGTTAAATGGTGTTTATAGTGGTAAGGCAGGACCGGGGATAAGTATGATAAGTATGATACAGGGGCAGTAGGGGAGACATGGCCATGTTGAGGGGAGGGAATTAGAAGGATATATACATATAAGATATACAAGGATTAAGACATAATGGGAATTACACAATAATAGTTTGATACATGATAAACAAGGAGTAGATATGAGAGTTCTATTGTTGTTCTTCCTTCATTTTTTTTTTTTTTTGTATTTTCCGTAGGATACACTGGCACTCAGTAATGCATTAAAGAAATACCATCATTTTCTAGTAGGCAGAGTTCTGTTCACAGGTTGGTTAATTGTCAGATGGCATTGGGAGTCACTGAATGTGAGGGCACTAAGTACAGGGAGTTTCTACGTCGTGTGTAGGGCGTACTATGCCTGTAGCGACTCTGATTTCCTGGAGTCGACGTTCCATTTTTCTGACACAACAGTGCACTGCACAGATGATGAGTACAAAATCTATGAAAGCGATAACCACAGGGGGAAACACAACTGTTGGATGAACCCATGAACGGCTGAAGGCCAGAGAAAATTGATCCATAATGAAATCACTGTCATTGAGGAAGGTTAGCATGCGTAAGTTAGGGGAGGTGATGGTAATGTTGGCAGATGGTAGGGTTGAAGGTATGTCGAGTGGTTGAAAGATGTCATAGGAGTGATTACGGACAGCTTGGTGATAGCGAGTGGCGTAAGTGATGACGGACTCTAATTTGAGGGTACAATAGTCAGGTGCTTTGTAGAGACCACTAGCGGGGACGGATCGAACCGAAGAACCAGGACACATGATTGTGACAGAGATGGGAACAGCAAAGAAGAAGTACTGGACATGGTTGAGGTGAGCATGGTGGACCGGGAGGTCAGGAGCTGGGACAAAAGAACAGGCCGAGTAGATGGAATGGTTGCGAACTAAAGCAGACTCACAGGGTGTAGCACTGCTAGGGAAGATAGCGAAAAGGTGGGCAGCACAGAGACGAGAGGTCGGAGTAAGGAAGGAACATTGCTGGAGGTCTGTGGAAGAAAGGAAGGCAACGGAAAGATGATCATGGGAGAGAGGGAAATATTCTGAAGGAACAGATACCTGTAACAAGTTGTTGAGGTGGAAAGGGAAGGGAATGATGTGGAAAAGGCTAAAGGTTATGGCAGAACGGAGAGGAATATGGACGACGACGTATGTGGTGAGAAGAGTGGCTTCGAGAACAGGATAATAATATTCAAGGGAGGAGTAGGGGAGGACTGGGGAGAGACCGAAGGTGGAGTGAGCCCATTCCAGGACAGAACAGAGAGCTGAGACAGGTACTAAGTCGGCAGTGACACGTCCATTGATAGCATCGACCAGGATACGAACCAAGGCAGAGACTTGAGACAAGAGAGAGTCAATGGCTAGTTAGAGATTATCCATGTTGAGTTTGAGGTAGAAGAACTGAGAGATAACGTTGAGATCTGAAAGGTGGCGTTGTAAGATATCGGTGAAATTGTTTAGAGTGGACGTGACTTCATTGAGTTGGGTTGTGAGCTTCTGTAACATAGTGTGTTGGATTTTAATGACTCGGCGTTGTGATTCTAGGGCTGAAGCTAAATAAGTGAGATCAGATTTGAAGCCAGAAATGCCACGGGCTGTAGCAACGCCAAACAAGCCACTCAGATTCTCACCACCGAAGTCGAAGAGACCTCATTTCACACGAGAACGACCCACGGGTGTCTGAATGGAAAATGTGTCATTGAGCTCAGTGAATCTGTTACTTGTGTATTGCAATTGCCAGGAGAGTGGAAGGAAAAGGTTATAGAGATACTCATTCGGGTTGTGTGTCCCCATGAGGGCCGTGAGATGGTTCCTGATTCCGCAGAGCTGGTGCGTGAAGGCAGGTAGGGCAATGGCTACGTCGGCCAGGGGCGCAAGATCGTAGCGTAAAGAGGCTACGTCTTTGATAAGCATTACCTCGCCTCCCGAGCCGACCAAGGCCCCGGGACGTACTCCACCATCGTCCTGACCTGACCCAGACCCCAGGAGGGTCAGCACTGCCAGCAGGGAGATCGCTAACATCGTACCTAGAAAATCAGGGTAGAGTTAATGGGGGAGGTCGTGAAGAGGTTGATGGGCAGAGCACAGTTTGGACCGATATTGATTGATTGATGAATGAGCAGGTGGAGATGAAGATGAAGGAGACTGAGGGATAGATGGAGACAAGGTAGACTGAGGGATGGGAGGAGGGGAAGAGGGGACAGGAGGTTGTGTAAGTGACTCTTCCAACACAAGGCCACAGGGTGCTCGCTTTAAGTCATCGACGTGGACCCATCTGGTGTCCCTAGTGGACAGGTCCTGGAGGTGAAATTTGTTGCCTTGTTGAGTGAGGACGCGGTGGGGCCCTGTAAATTTGTCATCCAACTTAGAGGAACGCATATGGGAGTGAGCAAAGACAAGATCGCCTACATTGATAGTGATAGGAGAGGCGACTTATGTTGGCGCTGCAGCATGACCTCCTGAGAGGAAGCCAAAGTGGATTGGACATACTGGTGGATTGTCTGGAAGTTGGCCAATTTTAGTTTAAAATAATCATCCATGTTGTAGATGGGTTCTGGCATTGAGGATAAGAGAGAGTATGGGAGGTCCTTGTCAAAGCCAAAGAGGACGAAGAAGGGAGATTCAGCAATGGATGCATTGATGGAACTATTGATGGAGGATGCCACTTGGGGAATCCAGTCATCCCAGGCCGAACTATGGGAGCCTAGATGTCTGAGGCACTCTAAGATTTTACGGTTGTGGCGTTCTACAAGGCCATTGGAAGCCGGATGGTTAGGCACGACATTGCACTTGCTGATATGAAAGTGGTGACAGATCCCATCTAGAAGGCTATTGTTGAACTCTGTACCGTTGTCAGTAAGAATGGTATGAGGGGTACTGAACAGGCAAATTACGTGATCTACAAGGGCACGTGCAACGCTCTTCACGGTCTTGTCGGAGAGGGGTATGAGGACACAGTAGCGGTAGAAGTGGTCGACCGCTACGAACAAGTACTCAGCACCAGATTCTGTGAGAGGGAGTTTTAAGAGATCGATTGAGACAGTTTCCCATGGTCGTGATGGGATTGGGTATTGTAAGAGAGGTGCTGGTAAGCCGGTGGATCCTTTGTGGCGGTGGCAGGAGAGGCAAGAGTCACATTGGGCATTGATATCGCTGCGCATGGTTGGCCAATAGTATTGAGACGTGCTTGGCGCAAGCATCGGTCTTTACCTGGATGGGAAGCTTGAGGAGTATTATGAACAATATGAAGAACCTTTGGTATCAGGGCAGTGGGGACAACAAGTTGGCGTACTTCGCGATTGGGCATATCTTTGCCTGTTAGCAGTGTTTTCCTGTACAAGAGATCATCATCTAGCATGAACTCATCTAGTGATACTGGCAGAGTAGGTAAGGTCGAGGCATCGCCAGATTCTAGGAAATAAATTACTTTGGACCACATGGGGTCTTGGCGCTGAAAGTTTCGAACAACTTCTGACGTTAGTGTAGTGTTTTCAGTTACTTCAGGCTGCAGTGATGTTATAGCCGCTGCTACGTGACGTGAGAGTGCGTCTGCAACTGCATTCAACTTGCCTGGTACATATTGAAAAGTGGGATTAAAGTCCTGGATGATGACAGACCATCTAGTTAGTCTACCTGTTTGTTGCAATTCTTGAACAAATCACATAGTGGAAGGTGGTCTGTTTGGATATGCACTGGATAACCATAGACTATATCTCTGAAATGTTTCAAGAACCAGATTACCGCTAGCGCTTCGAGATCTGTGACACTGTAGTTACGTTCAGCGGTTGTAAGGGTGCGACTAGCATACGCTATTACGTGCTTCCTTGATGCTTCATCGAGTTGCATCAAAATGGCACCAAGTCCAGTGCCTGAGGCGTCTGTGCAGAGAAGGAAGGGTGTGGTATAATCAGGGAATGCTAGAACAGGGGCATTTACAAGAGCTGTCTTTAGCTTTTGGAAAGCCTGTGACTGGTCATTAGTCCAAACAAAGGGCACATTCTGCTTGAGTAAGTGGGTCAGAGGAGCGGCGATCTTTGCATAATCCCGTATGTAGCGACGATAATAGCCACTGAGGCCCAGGAAACTTCGTACAGCTTCGGTAGTGGTGGGTACTGGGAAGTTAATAATCGCCTTAGTTTTATCCTCATTAGTATGAATGCCTTGTGCATCTACGACATGGCCTAGGAATTTGATTTTCTTTCACAGGAAGTCACATTTACTGAGATTGATTTTCAGGCCTGCGAGCTGGAGGCGTTCAAAGGCTTGCTGGAGTTTGGTATAGTGATCAGGGATGGATTTACTCACAACAATGATATCATCTAGGTAAGCAAAAAGAGAGTGTCCCATCATACCGCTGAAGACTGAATGGATAAGTCGCATGAACACAGAAGGAGCATTTCTCAGACCAAAAGGGAGTCTCTTAAACTGAAAATGTCCGGAAGGGGTGCTAAAGGCTGTAACTGGGCGAGAGGACTCTTCCATTTCGACCTGCCAGTACCCGCTGAGGAGGTCTAAAGATGAAAAGACTACGTTATTTTCACCAAGGGATTCTAGCAAATCAGTGAGGACAGGTAGCGGGAAACGGTCTGGAACGGTGACAGAATTGACCTTACGATAGTCGACTACTGGTCTAAAGTTGCCGTCCTTCTTTGGTACTAAGAAAGGTGGTCTATTCCATGGACTGATGGAGGGTTCAATAATGTCTTGGTCTAACATGTTTTGTACCATTTGATCTGTCTGCTTTCTCTGGTTGTGAGGAAATCGATACGCTGGTATGTAAATCGGCTGAGTTCCTGGTAGTAGTTCAATCGTATGTTTGACAAGGTCTGTTCTACCCATCGGTTCACTGGGTAAGGCAACCACGTTTCTGTACGAGATCAGAAGGTCGAGGAGTTGAGGCGTATTTTCTGGGAAATCTGTGCAAGTGAGATGTGAGAGCATATCGGTTGAATATGTCGGCGCAGATCCCGTAGAGTTAATAGTACATACACCGATTGGCGTATCATCAGTCTGAATAATAGGAATTGAGGAATCCTGTCACACCTTTACGGCCGCTGGGTATACTAGGAAGTCTCCAATCTTTACACCACTTTTAAGTTTTAGTGGAGCATTTGTGACACTGAGCAAGTACAGGTAGCATAAACTGTCCTCTAAGACTGTACACCACACTGACTCATAAGTCAAGCCATTCACACAACACGTCTCAGGTAGGGTTAGTACATCCACTCCTTCTTTTGCACCGGCAACACAAACAGAGACTTTGGTGAACTCATGCGGTAACAAAATTGTGCACGTATTCGTTACTGCACGTTTCGTCTCTGCGTGTTGGAGAAGATCATTCAGACTGTGTGAGGTAGGTAACTGAGACATGTCTGAGTCAGCGATAGTGTTGTCGGGAGAGGATGTAAGGGCCATGTTCGAGGGCTGAGATGATGTACCAGGAGACATTGAGGAATTTATGTCCTTGCTCGCAGTCAGTAAAGGAATGATCTCTGTATTCTCAGATGATGATAGTGGTGGTTTGGGCTAGGTTGGACTTTTTGGTAGTAATAGGGACAGAGGTAATTGAAGGACTGATTTGATCGTAAGAACAGGACGGGGACATTCCATAGTGTAAACCGGGAATCCAGAAATGTCTATACTACCACAAGCAGGTAATAATGCAATGGAGTGTTGTGCCATGGTGGAGAAACCAATCAGGGCATCTGCGGGATACTGCAAGTCATTAGTGACATGAAATTCAATGGGGATAGGGGGCAAATCTCTGTGGAGTTTGACTTCAAGGGTGACTCTTCCCTTAACCTTAAACTCTGAGCCGTTGACACCACACAGGCGAATGTCTGGTGGTTCTAGGAAACTGACGTGGTTGTGATGGCGATGAATAATTTGTAAGGAATTTTCGGAGATAAGATTTACTATAGATCCCGTGTCCAAGAAGAATGACGTTGGTATATCATGACTGCTGCTGAGAATGACTAAACCCGAGGATGTTATGGGACCTACATGGTGGATGGAGAGTTGGGTTTCTGATTCTACGTGATATTGGTCCGATACGGGCGCGGCGCTTCCCCCGACTGTGGGCGGTTGAGGTAACGACATTCCTCAGTGGTGTGAGTCGTGCTTGATTTGTGGTATTTGCAGTGTGGATGACGTGAGCGGGAAGGCGTACGCTGTCTGGTTTGGGAGTGAGGACGTCTGTATGTACGGTCGCAACTGGATGCTCGATGTCCAGGATGACCACAGTACCAGCAAAGAATCGAAGATTGTCTGTTCCGTCAGGCGCTAGACTGATTACGACCCGCGGTAGGAGAACGATGTGTGGCAGGTCTGCCATGTGTGGTGGGATGGGAGCGAGATTGGTCTGGGGTAGTGGAAGTGTGACAGACTGAGGAGGCCAAGGGTTGGGTGGTGCCCTGACGCGTGTAGTTCGAACCTGTTCTTTCATGAATGGCTTTAGTGACCTGAATAATTTTATCCCCTGGATTGAAACCGATTTCCAAGGCTAGCCTTCGCTGTTTAGGAGTAAGCCAGTGAAGGAATCTCAGGTAACCAATTAAGTCAGCAAAGTTGGTGAGTGAAAGCATTGGAACGCCATTCTTGTCTTCTAACCATTTCGTGCCTACCAGTGATTGGAGCATCTCGCTACTAGTTGCTTTCATGGCGGCGGCAGCTTCGCGGAGCTTGGCATATTGCGCTGGGACGCGCAAGTCCTCATCGAGTTGGTTTAGGAGATTAATGAATCCCATGAGAGACGCAGTATTAGAATGCTGGCAACAAAGGCTGATGAGTTCCGTACGAAAATCAGCAAAGGTACGAATGCTGTCGAAATGTCCTGCACAGATCGTGGATCCGATGTCCGATTTACCGTGGTGCAAGCGACCGAGGAGGTAGGCTACTTTGAGCGATTCATTGGTTATTTGTCTATTGTGTATTTCTGTTTCGACTTCTCTGAGGAAATCATAGACAGACCAAGTTGGGTCCTGGCCGGTAAATTTGGGACGATTGGCATCGTCGAGATAGACTGTGGAGGGTTGGCCATGGCTGAAAGTGTAGAAGTGGTGGCAGGAGAGGTGTGGGAGAGAGAGAAGGTAGTGGCAGTGAAGGGCGAGCAAGACGGGGTATGAAGGGAGGCAGGAAAGGGAACGACAGGGGAAGGAGTAGAGGAAGAAGAGGGAGTGTAGAGGCAGGAGTAGAGGAGGAGGTATCTGGATTTACGAGGGTAGGACGGGTAGGAAGTGATTCTGCGGGAAGTGAAACAGGAATCTCAGGTACAGGGCGGTGGTACTCTTTGCCACCTCGTAAACGAGTGATTGTGTTAGAGTCGGCAGACGAGGTATGAGCAGGTGATGTTTCCGGGTCGAGAGGGCTGGTGGTAAGCGGTTGACGTGGAAAGTATGACATTTAATGGGGCAATGGAAGTTGAAAGGATGAAGATGGATACGTAGGTGGAAATGTATAATGTAACAATGAGAGAATGGAATACACGAGGTGTGAAAATGAATGAAGGTGCGGGGATGGATGGTTTAAATAAAAGGCGAAGGATGAGATGGATTATAAATAACGTAGGTGAAGATGAAAACGGGGTAATGGAAATGAGATGGAATATTTACAATAACCAATCTGTAGAGAAAATCGAGGATAATCTCTATAGAAAGGAAAGATATACTATAGTTACACAGTAGAGATGGGAGTGTTGAGATGTATGACGTGCAGGGGTGGCTGGGCGTAGCTGGACTGGGGCGGGGAGGGGCGGGGCTGGGCGGGGCGAGGCGGGGAGGCGGTGGGGAGACAGCTGGGCGGAGAGGAGAAGAGACGCCGCGATGAATCACCGGCAGGGAGTGGCGGTCTTAGGAGGCTCCGTAATGCAGACCAGATGTGGCGGCGGTGGAGGCCGGTGGTGGGTGGTGAGGGCAGATGTTGGTTCAAGGCAGGTGTAGAGCTGTTGAGTTGCAAATGCAGAGAATGGTGGTGGGCAGGCATTGGGCAGACAGTGATAAGTGGCACCTTGGGGGCAGGAGTTATGATGAGTTCGGAACAGGTGCTGGGAACAGGTGCTGTAGGTCGGCGACGGTGACATTTGCGGTCAGGAACAAGGCGTGTGGGTGGGGTTGTTTGAGAGGTGAGCACTGGTGAGAAAAATTGTACACTCGGAAAGCATAGCAAGGTATTACACCACAAGAGGCACTGAGGAGGGGCAAGGCTGGCAGATACGAGACGTCGTGTATCTTGTGATGTCACTAAATCGGTGGAGCCGGTCAGAATCTGATGGTTCAAAACACCGCTGCTACCAAATGTAACTTGCAAAACTTTGGTGATAGAAACTCCGTGTACAAACAGCTAGATAAGGAGTTTATTACAAGCTCACAGTAAAATAGTCTGCCCGTTTCGGGTGCCTGCTATCAACTGATGCAATAACGCCGTCTTCAGGCATGGGAAAGCGTGCTGACCTAGCAAGTTTAGTGGAGGCATGTATGCATTGGGGGGGGACATATATACATCGGGGGTAGACATATTGTGGAGGGGGTACAGACAACTGGCACGCTGGCTCGGGAAGCTATACCAGCACAACTATGAGGTGCAGCACCATCCGGAGCAGGTACTATCGCCAGCACTTACAGCTGGTACAGTCAGCGTTGTCAATCCTTTTTTTCCTTGGTGTGAATCCCGTGCAGCTCGACTCAGTTTCTCCGAATCTTTTACTGGTAAGAGGGAGAGTCGTTGGGAAATGTCTGACGCAAGTGTGGGGGTGGTGGTGTTGGGGGGTGGGATGTTGGGGGGGGGGGACGTGACTGAGTAAATTCGGCACAAGTGTAATACAGATGTGACACCAGCGTATTTGTTAAAAGCGTAGGTTTACAATGTGAATGAGCTAAAACAAGCTCTTTATAATGGTAACGACACTGAGTAATGGATTCCACTTGTATCTCAGAATGCTACTACAATCTGTGTGTTGAGGTTAACATATACAGGAACTGTCATTTAACGACAGTGCCGGAAGTCTGATAAATGCTGACAGTTGGAAGTGGTGGCATGTTACATAGGTTTGACATGGCAATAATCGGGGAAACTAATTACATTTTTAACGAACAAGCAGCAAAAAGTATTGCAGTAGCATATGACTTTATAATAGATAACTCATAAAGAACAACTGCAGTAAGTGTGCATAATAATTATGACCATACCCACAATAATATGATTTTTTTCAAGTGTGTTCGACATTGCTTAAGAAAGGCTGCAATTATTGAATCCATGATGATCCCTTAACTTTTGACCTAGATTATTATAATGTTTGCCATGAGATTAGGACTGACTCTTATTGTGCAGTATGCTATATTTACTTGTTCATGAATAACTGTTACGTTAATCTTGCCATTGCTAGGGCATTTATAAGCGAACATGATTATTTATCTTTAGCCCAAATAGTATCAGCTACGGCTCATACTTTAGATTTGTGTATCGTATCTCTGTAACCCCTTCGGTGTTTGCAAGTAAGTATACCCTAGGTCTTAGCAAACCTTGAAGGGATAACCAGGTGTTGAGGTTGGCAATCGCCAGATGCATGGTTTGGAGGTTGGTCCCTGCAGGCAGACATATTGGTAGTTGACACAAGGCCTAAAGAGTGCTGGAACGTGGAGCTGATTGTTCTATCTCGCCCTAAATCGTTTGGTTTATACTTGCCCTATGACTACGAAAGATTCGAACAAGACCCATATTCTCCGAGAGGTTATAGAATGGAGTATGGCTGAACATTTATATAGAATGAGTATTACAAAATGTGTGTTATCGTTTCCATAATATTGTATGCGTTTACTTTGTTGTTGTAGTGTTACAAATTGCCAATTGTCACTCCGACAATAGTGAAAGATCACATGGCGAAGAATACATGAATACAAATAAGATAAAGGAAAAGATATATTTTGATCTATCCCCATAACATGATAACTCCATTAACATTATAAATATCTGACTCGAAATTTATGGAACCATCAAGGAATCGATATCTGCGGTATTTCCTATGCACTGTGTGGTTTAACTTATATCGAACACCTGAGAAACTCATATTATCGTGAGTATGGTCATAATTATTATGCCAACTTACTGTAGTTGTTCTTTATGAGTTATCTATTATAAAGTCAGATGCTACTGCAATACCTTTTGCCGCTTGTTCGTTAAAAATGTAATTAGTTTCCCCGATTATTGCCATGTTAAACCTATGTAACATGCCACCACTTCCAACTGTCAGCATTTATCAGACTTCCGGCACTGTCGTTAAATGACAGTTCCTGTATATGTTAACCTCAACACACAGATTGTAGTAGCATTCTGAGATACAAGTGGAATCCATTACTCAGTGTCGTTACCATTATAAAGAGCTTGTTTTAGCTCATTCACATTGTAAACCTACGCTTTTAACAAATACGCTGGTGTCACATCTGTATTACACTTGTGCCGCATTTACTCAGTCACGTCCCCCCCCCCCCAACATCCCACCCCCCAACACCACCACCCCCACACTTGCGTCAGACATCTCCCAACGACTTTCCCTCTTACCAGTAAATGATTCGGAGAAACTGAGTCGAGCTGCACGGGATTCACACCAAGGAAAAAAAGGATTGACAACGCTGACTGTACCAGCTATAAGTGCCGGCGATAGTACATGGCAATGCTAACAGCCTGAGTTGTCGGTCTTGTGACCCAGAGTGACGGCAGTGTAGTAAAACAGAGGATCATAGTAAGAAATGCAGGTGTACTGCAGTAACAGGGCCAGCATCAGATGAAGAAGACCTGCAGAGGATGCAATTGGAGGATGCAGATTTACAACTAGTGCTAGAATTGCTGCAACAGAGTACAGTGCAACCGTCTTTGGAAGAGGTTTCCAAGTTCAACCCTGCGACCCAGAGCTACTGGAGTCAGTGGGACCTTCTTCGTTTGAACAACAGACTACCGGGGCATCAATGGGAGACACCCGACGGCCTCAGCAAGTATTGGCAGCTGGTGATTCTGAAGAAGCCGAGGTTTGACATCTTGGTTGAGTCTTATAACCAGATCACTATTGGGCACCTGGGGGTTAAGGAAACTATGTCGGCTGCAGCAAAGGTTCTACTGGACTGGCATGCATCAGGATATTGAAGGGTAGTGTCGGGCCTGTGATATAAATTGCGCCAAGAAGGGACCCAAGAAACATGGTTGCGCCCCCTCTCCAGCTGTACCAAATGGATGCACTGATGGAAAGAGTCGTGGTGGACATTGCTGGACCTCTGCCTCTCACTGAAAGAGGAAACCAATATATACTATATGTGTCATTATGGACTACTTCACAAAGAGGCCACAAGCCTGATCAAGAGGCTTCGACTGTTGCTCAGATGTTAGTTGACCAGTTTTTCTCTCGTTTTGGTATGCCACAAAAGCTACATTCAGACCAAGGTAGAAACTTCGATTCTTCTGTATTCCGTGAGTGCTGCAAGTTACTGGGGATCAAGAAGACTAGGATGACTCTGCTAAGGCCACAGTCAGATGGGATGATGGAGAAATTCAACTGGACCCTGGGACAAGAACTCGCCAAGTCCTGTGCAGATGGACAAACGGAATGGGACCAGAAATTACCCGTTTCTGATGGCATATCGGTCTGGATCCCATGAGACTACCAGCTACACCCCTGCAAACTGATGCTGGTCCACGAGTTACGTGTACCCTTTGACTTGTTAATGGGAAGACCACCTGGCGAAGAGCTGCCTACAGACACCTCCAGCTTTGCAAAGGATCTTCAGGAAAGGCTGGCTGAAGTACATCATCAAGTGCGAGGAGTCCATAAGTTCTCAGACGTGATGAAGTGCAAGTATGATGCCAAGGCAAGTGAGGTGAGCTTCAAGAATGGTGACAGAGTTTGGTTATACAATCCTCAGCAGAAGAAGGGACAATCACCGAAGCTGCAGAGCCCGTGGAACGGGCCTTACACTGTGTTGGACCGCCTATCAGACGTAACGTATTGATTCGGGGAGGCGGGAAGTCTCGTCCAAAGGTGATATAGTCAGTCAAAAAAGTCGTGTCTTCTTTCCGAACCCCGCAAGTATTCGAACAGATAAGTCGAAGCAGAAGGGATAGCTTCACAAGTCTGGCAACTGTGTCGGACCAGACGGTGGTGGGGGCGAGTGGTTTGGGGGTAACGGTGGGGTAATGAAGGATGTGTGTGCTGTAGTTGTTGTTGGCTGGGTAGTCTAGCATTACACCGCATTGTAAAGGTGCTAAATGTGATATTACACATGATTTAATACCTGTAAGTAATGAAATGTATCGTCAACCAGAAATAATGCCTAGATCGTGTAGCCAATCAAACGTTAAATCTAAAGTCGAGGTGCAACCCCTCCCTCTCCCCACTTTTCTGCCACACCCCCTCCGCCGGGTATCAACAAGCCACATGACATTGGAATAAAGGACAGAAAGCTGTGTTTTTACAGGATGTTTACCTTCTGAACATGGCAGGATATACTGTATATATACCACGTGTGGTGTGGCAGAGGCATGCGGTGCCTTCACAGTAATAACGAGAAAAGCATTCCACAAGTGGTTAGTGTTTTGGTAAAGGGGTCAAGGAAACCCATAGATATAAATAAGTCTAGATGCCGCATGACATTACTTGAGATGCGTCTGCCCCGCCGCCATCTTGGAACGGTCGAGGCAGACGATGTTGTGTTCCTAACAATGGGCAAAGTTGACCACCATTTACCTAGAAATCCTGCAGCACTGCTGCTTTTGGGTGTAGAAAGCGTCGAAATATATCAAGAGTGACACCCATAGCATGAGTGGCTCAACTCTCTAGTTGTGCAAACGTCCCTCAGCTGCTTCCCTATCCCCCGAAAGGAGGATGGTGGGTTGCAGAAGGGAAATTTAAACCTGCAGTCCACCGAGTTCACGTTTCAGATGAACCAGGAACCACAACCATTACTACCATAACAACAGCCACTACCACAACAACAACCACCACCACAACAACCACCACAACAACAACCACCACCACAACAGCAACAACCACCACCATACCAACGACAACCACCACCACCACAACAACAAAATCCACCATCACCACTACCACCACCATCACCACCAGCACCACAACAACAAAATCCACCATCACCACTACCACAACAATCACCACCACCACCACAACAACAAAATCCACCATCACCACTACCACAACAATCACCACCACCACCACAACAACAAAATCCACCATCACCACTACCACAACAATCACCACCACCACCACCACCACCACCACGGCAATAACCATTATCACCACCTCCACCACAACAACATTCTCACAGTCTGAATTCACTCTAAAACAAGCCCCACTATTACATGGTTGACCGCTCCAAGATGGCGGCCGCACAGACGCACTGCTGTTGTACTGAAGAATGGGCGATGCAGCATCTAGTCATATTTATATATAGGGGGAAACCCAGCCACAGGTGATGGAACCAAGATATACACCCACCAGCATATAGTCATATCTTCACAGTCATTCAGTTATCTATACTGGACGACAGGAAATAGAGGGAAGATTCTAGTTATCACTAATAAAAGCTGTTTTATATCATATTCGTGACGTTTCATTAAATTCCAGACACTTGTCATGAAATGTACTCCACAGTTATTCCGTCTTCTGAAGTATTCCAAATATCAAAGATGAATTAGACATGGCAACCCATGTATGAAACTGCAGTATATTTTGATTACATGTAAACTCATGATGATGCATATGTAGACATTTAGTAACATAACAATGATGATAGTTGACTATAACCCAATTACCCAGTATGTCATTCCCAACAATTTCCACCCGACAGTAATACATGGCACCCCAACCCCCCCCCCCCACCGTCTGGTCTGACACAGTTGCCAGACTTGTGAAGCTATCCCTGCTGCTTTGACTTATCTGTTCGAATATTTACGGGGTTCGGAACGAAGACACGACACTTTTGGCTGACTATACATGTGAATCGTCTGTGGCAGTATCATGGGCCAGGATAGTACAGCTGGACCGTCTCCGAGGAATCGTGCTCTCCCGCAGCCGAGGATGTTGAGGAGGACCAAGGGGCTGAAATGCAATAGGATGGTGACAGTTTCCCAAGAGAAGAAGTGCATCAGGAAGTGGACCAAGACATTCCAGGAGTAGACTGTGTGGAAGAGCAGAGACGTTGTAGGAAATGGCATAGAAGAAGACCTGATAAGTTGAAGGATTATTTTGTGAATAATTAAATGTTTACTTTGGATTAAGGGTTATGTTTATATACATTGTGTAGTTTCGTCGGGATAACAAAGGACTAGGGAGGGGGTAGTGTTCAGAAGCAGGATTTACTAGAAGTTTCTCAATGTTTCTCATAGTTCTGTTGCGAGTCATGGTTGTCAGTTAGCCTGCTGTTTGTGAGTGTAGTTATTGGTAAGTTGTACATTAATTTTTATGTTCTTTATTTGTGATTGTTAAATTGTGTGATTATATCTTAGTTTGTATGCTAAATAATTTAGTGTTATGTAATGCAAGAAAACTGGCATGTTTTGGATGTCTCTGAGTTGGTAACTGTTGTAACCGTTGGTAACTGGAGGTGTAGAACACTCTAGAATATAGGAACCTTTTTTAAGGATGAGGAAGAGACTAGAGCAGTTTCAGTCAGTTTCAGTTCAGTTTGAGTGTAGTTCAGTGTCTGTTTGTGTATTTTCGGTTTTTGTGAATATAGTGGTGTTGTTGGCAAACAGTGAAGTGTTATTGCAGTTTGTGTATCTTCAGTGCTTTTGAAAATAGTGAAGTGATGCTGGAAAGCATTAAGTGTAATTATTTGAAAAATAATGGCATTGAACTTAAGTAGCCAATGTTTATTTGTGATGCCTGAGCTGATCCTGTGTACTATACACCGAAAGGCTGCCTCTAGTAAGAGCAACTCACTGGACGTCCTTCCTATACTGAGCTACTGCTGTTGGAGCCTGTGGCAGTGTGGGAGGGGGATGTAACAGTACTTCTTCAGTCTTATCTGTGTTTTTTAGAAATGGTTGGTCTGATGAATGATGTTATCTTTCTCAGCATGTCTTCATTTATGTACGTGAATGCTGTTCTCATATTAGCAAGCAATGTATACTCGTACATGTTACGTACCTTCTCACTGATGTGGTCAGCCGGAGATAGTCTTATTGCAAATCACTCCTAGGTCCTCCTCTCTTTCTATGTGTAGGGTTGAACTTCCTAACTTGTAATCCCAATCTGGTCTTTTTCCACTTTTACCAAACTTACTTACATGACACTTGTTCACATTGAATTCCATTCGCCATTTATTGTTCCATTCATGAAGTATATTTAGCCCCCACAGTGCTAACAGGATCCATCTATCCTTTTTCAGGATCATGCAAGATACCAAAATAATGTGATCGATTGAGGAGCTCAGGAAAGAACTGGGGAAAACATGCTCTGCCCCGATTGTCACGTATATCCTTTCCAACCAATCAGAACTAAGTGCTGAATAGGCGGGAAGGAGGGAGGGAGGAATGAGGGAGGAATGAGGTGGGAGCGCATAGAAAACGGAAGTCACGCTGTCTGGAAAGGTAACATTTTTCAGCTTTGAAGGGCTCATGAACCAGTTGGTTTAGAATGCTCTGCTTTGCTACATATGGTAAGTTCAACCTCTAAACCTTGGGCATAACACTTTTTACTTCTGTAACAGTCGAAAAATCGCCTCCATATACAGATTTTCACATCGGTACGGTCGATCGATTTGTGTATCCTAGGGGGTCTTCTTGTAGCTCTCTACAACAGTCTGTGTTAGTAATTTTGCTTTGTATTTAGCGTCATCAACAAATATATTTAGATAACTTTCATTTCCAGTGTTATTATCTATATCATCTACTTTATATTGTTACATAGCCTATGATTTCATCATCCTTTGTGTAATTTTAACGCACAGTATGCTGCATGTTTGATCACGAGCGTGTTCTGCCTCAGTTCCCCCCTTCTACCGTTATAGTAGAGTAAGTCGTCCTTTCTGTTGTTCAGAGCGGGATTGTCAACTCTGTCCCCATGGCTTCATTTGCGCGTCCTTCTTACAAGTTGTATCAAGCTCTGCTGCCCCCTATATAATGAGCTCAGTCTCTGCATCATTGCCACTTAGATCTGCTCCTCATTTTGTTCACATCTCCGTCCTCCCCTGTACAGTTATTATTGTGAGTGCTCAAGAAATCTCCAAACATCTAGCAGCTGTGTGTAATTTGAGTATAACTGTTATTGCATTTTTTTCCTTGTACTGTATAGCATAAGGTGTTGATTTGTAGGCCTAGTGAGGTTTTTTGTAATTTATGTAAAGGTTCTTTATGTCAGCCATCATTAATAATAGTTTGTATCTGTAATAATTTATCTTGCATTAACTGAGCATTACCCAGTGTATTTTCATTTTATCAGGGCTGACTTAAGTAAATTTACTCTTGCTAATTTCGTGTTAATAGAGGCTATTGCAGTTAACCATATATTTAACCTGTTTTTTGCCATTACATTATCCTTATGAGTCCTGAATGTTTTGTTGTTAGTTTGAGCATTAAACTTAACTTGTAATTTTATCTAACTCTTTTGTTTTGAACCTGGAACTTTACGGGACAGTAGTGATTTTTTTAGTATTCTCACTTAATGTGTACATTATCTTTCTTTGTTCCGTAACATAAATTTGGCGACCTCATATCAGGATATTCAGGATATTATCATAAGGATATTGCTTGATATTTTGTGACTGTGATTTATTCATGATGTCTACTATTTCTACACTTGATGAAGCCAAAGATTTTTTGTCAAATGTGCAAACAGTGTGTGATGTAGAAAACAGAACAAAGAATGAACTTAAGCTTGTTGCTCAACAATTGGGAATTGCTGTTCGCTCTCATCATTCTAAAGATCAAATTGTTGACATGATTAATCAAAGCTTGTTTAATGTAACTCCTCCAAATGAGCAAACGCAGATTGAATTAGCTAAGTTACAGCTAGCCCTGCAGGACGCTCGTGTGAAGGAAGCTGAATTTCAAGCACGTGCTAAGGAGGCTGAGTCTCAGGCTAAGGAGGCTTGTGTTAAGGAGGCAAATGCTCGTATTCAAGAGGCACAGGTACAGGCTCAGGCACAAATTGAACTTGCCAGGATTTAGGCAGACCATGAGTATCGCATGAAACAATGTGGAACTGGATCATCTAGCTCTGATGATTTTGATGTGGCTAAAAATGTTAAACTTGTCCCTCCTTTTAATGAATCTGATTTAACAAAGTATTTTCAGTTGTTTGAGAGGGTAGCTACAGGTTTTAATTGGCCCAAAAAGTATTGGCCAGTACTCCTTCAAACTGTTCTCACCGGTAAAGCTCAAGTAACTTATGCATCTTTGCCTCAGTATCAATCTGATAATTATGATGTAGTTAAGAGCTTGATTCTTAAGGCCTATGAGCTTGTTCCTGAAGCTTATAGAGTAAAATTTAGGACAATTTACAAGCAAGATAAGCAATCCCATGTTGAGTATGCAAAAATCAAAGAAGATCTGTTAGAGCAGTGGTTAAATTCTAAGAATATGGTTCTGATTTTGGTAAATTTAAGCACATGATTTTGGTGGAGGACTTCAAGAGGTGTATTTATAAAGATGTAAGCCTATATCTTGATGAGAGAAGAATTAATAATCTGTCTGATGCCGCAGTTTTAGCTGATAAATATGTCCTCACTCACAAGAGATATTCTAGAGAAAGAGGGAAAGCTGAGAGTAAGTACGTTGCCTCTACTCAGAGTACAGGTAACAGGAAAGAGAATAAACATGATGCTTCTCAGGAAGTAAATACCAGCTTCACCTCTAGATTTCAAAAAAGTAAATGTACTTATTGTAGTAAGTTTGGTCATACTACGGAGAAATGTTTCAGGAGACAGCGTGATGTGAACAAAAAGGAGTCTTTAAATATTCAGTCAATTGGTCTAGTGTCCACTCTTGAGAGTTCCCAGAATTCTTTAACTGAGTTAACTGAACCTGCTTTGAGGGGTAACAAATTCTCATGATGGAGCTCCTCTTTTGAGCAGTAACGTGGGTGACACTCTCAAGAGTTCATGTGCTAATTTCCTGTCTGATGGTTTTGTCAGTCCTCTGGAAAGTAATGACAGGAAATCAGTTAAAACATATCGTGATACATGTGATGCCAATCCCTTATGCTGACCAGTGTTCTAGGCTCTAATGTTAATTCCTCTGATGAAACTGTAATCTTACAAGGTGTAGGGATAATTACTTCTCTGTCCCTCTGTGCAGAGTGAATTTAGAGTCTAGTTTTCTTAATGGTTCCGTTATGGTTGGGTTGGTTGAGACACTCCCAATGTCAGGTGTAACTTTCTTACTTCGAAATGATATTAGTGGAAGTCAAGTGTGTCCAGCTCCTCAGTTGTCTAGTGAGCCAGTGGCTGCGGCCGAGGATTGTGATGTCCCTGATGTGTTCCCTGCATGTGCTGTCACTAGGGCTAAGTCTAAAGTTACTGGTGATTTAGAGGATAATGATGATGATGATGTTATCCTAGCTGACACTTTTCTTGCTAATTTAGACCACTCACCAGATGAGGCAGTACCCCGTAGTATTGATAATTTGTCTCGTCAAGAGTTGGTTGAGTTGCAGGTTGCTGGCCCTGAGTTGAAAGGTCTAGCTAACTCTGCTTACAGTGAAGAAGAGTCAGCCGGTGCGTCTACTTGTTATTATATAAAGTCAGGAGTACTTATGAGGAAGTGGAGACCCCCAACAGCATCAGCCGACTGTGAATGGGAGGTTGTACATCAAGTTGTCATCCCTCGTGTTTGTAGGCAGGATATCATTAGAGTGGTTCATGATTCCAGTTTGGCAGGACACCTTGGAGTGAGGAAGACTGTGGCACGCATTTTGAAACACTTCTACTGGGCAGGTATCTTCAGGGATGTTTCCTGGTATTGTAAGTCTTGTCACACCTGTCAAGTTGTGGGGAAGTGTAACCAGACCGAAAAGGTTGCACTACTAGTTCCCATTCCTCCTTTTGAGGCGCCTTTCACCCGTGTGTTGGTGGATATTGTGGGCCCTCTTCCTATGACTTCTTCAGGATTTTCTTATGTGTTGACCCTGATTGATATGGCTACTCGTTATCCTGACGCAATTCCACTTAGAAATATCTCAGCAAAGAACGTGGTTAAGGAAATGCTAGGGTTCTTCACAAAGTTTGGTCTGCCCAAGGAGGTACAGTCAGACCGGGGAAGTAATTTCATGTCAAATGTTTTCAAGCAGTCTCTGAAAGAGTTGGGCATCACCCAGATCACGTCTTCAGCTTACCATCCCCAGACCCAAGGAGCGTTGGAGAGATATCATCAAACACTCAAATCGATGCTCAAGAAATACTGTTTGGAACATCAGAAAGACTGGGATAAAGGACTTCCATTCGTCGTATTTGCCGCAAGAGAATCTCCAAATGAATCACTGGGCTTCTCACCTTTTGAACTACTGTTTGGCCATGAAGTAAGAGGACCCCTTAAGCTACTCAAGGAATGCTGGCTGTCGGAGGAAGATGACGTCAACCTGCTGGAGTATGTGATGAAGTTCAAAGAATGGCTGTCCACTGCTTTACAGCTCGTGAGAGAGAATTTAGGAGCTGCTCAGGAGAAGATGAAGACTTGGTATGATAAGAAGTCCAGCTTACGCCACTTTCAGCCAGGAGATCAGGTTTTGATTCTGCTACCAGTTCATGGGCAACCTCTTCAAGCCAAGTTTAGTGGTCCTTATTTCGTGGAGAAGAAACTCAGTGATGTCAACTATGTCATCGCCACACCAGATCGTAGAAAGAACAAGCAACTATGTCACATCAACATGCTAAAGTTATATCACAGGCGGGACGAAAATAATACAGTCTGCACTGTAGCTGTTCCACCCGAGTCTGCAAGTGAAGCTCTCCCATGCAGTATGAGCCTGAGTGATAGTTTGGGGAAGAATCCTGATATCATGAATGATCTCCAGACTAAGCTTTCTCATCTAGCTCCCGAGGAAAGGCAGGAGTTTTCGGCATTACTTCAGGAGTACCTGCACGTGTTCCGTGCCACTCCAGGAAGAACCACTGTGTTGATGCATGATGTCGATGTTGGAGACGCAAAGCCAATTAAACTGCCTCCTTACCGTGTGAAACCAGTGAAAGTTCCTCTCATCCAGAAGGAGCTTGGCTACCTGTTGGACTACAAGATGATTGAGCCCTGTCAGAGCGAGTGGAGTTCTCCTGTCACTCTAGTCCCTAAGTCAGGTGGGTCACAGCGGCTTTGCATCGACTACAGACGTGTTAATCAGATAAACAAAACAGACACTTACCCTCTCCCTCGTATGGAAGATTGCATAGACAAGATCGGAAAGGCTAGGTACATAAGTAAGTTTGATTCATTAAAGGGATACTGGCAAGTACCTATGACTGAACGTGCTAGGGAGATCTCATGTTTTGTAACACTAGGAAAGACTTTTGCATGTTCGGTAATGCCGTATGGTATGAAGAATGCACCAGCCACATTTCAGAAGCTCATGAATGTTGTAACAGAGGGTTTGGCAGGGTGTGTTGTTTATATTGATGATGTATTAATCTTCAGTGACAACTGGAAAGATCACCTATGCCATGTCAGTAAATTTCTTGAGCGTTTGGTTCAGGCTAATTTATCAAAGCTAATTTATCAAAGTGTGAGTTTGGTCAAGCTAAAGTTCAGTACCTTGGGTACGTAATTGGTGATGGACATGTTGCACCACCAGCAGCTAAGGTTCAGGTTGTAAGTGATCTTCCCAGACCTAAAAGTAGGAAAGAGCTACGAAGATTTTTGGGAATGGTAGGGTATTACAGGAGATTTGTTCTTATTTTTCTATTCTTGTATCACCACTTACAGACCTACTGAGAAAGGGAGTTAAATTTGTCTGGACCGATAACTGTGAATCCTCTTTCAACAAACTTAAAGCCATTCTATTAAGTCAGCCAGTGCTCGCTACTCCAAATTTTGCTAAGCCTTTTCAGATGGCTATTGATGCAAGTGATACAGGAGCTAGGGCTGTTTTGCTGCAAGAGGATGATCAGGGTATTGAACACCCTGTATCTTATTACAGTAAGAAGTTCACTCCACCTCAAAAGAACTACTCAACTATTGAGAAAGAGCTTTTGGCCTTGATTTTGGGTTTACAGCATTTTTCATTTTATTTGTGTTCTGGTTTTGACCCCATAGTCATTTATACCGATCATAACCCACTGAAATTCCTTAGTAAGTTTAAAGATAAAAATCAGAGATTGACAAGATGGAGTCTACTTCTTCATGAGTATTCATTAGACATACAACATGTCAAGGGAAAGAAAATGTTATTGCAGATTGCATATCTAGACTTTAGACAGATTGTTTTAGAGTAATAAGAAATTTCCTTTGTAAATTTCTTTTTCTTTGTGGGGAGGTGTTACATAGCCTATGATTTCTTCATCCTTTGTGTAATTTTAACGCACAGTATGCTGCATGTTTGATCACGAGCGTGTTCTGCCTCAGTCCCTCCCTTCTACCGTTATAGTAGAGTAAGTTGTCCTTTCTGTTGTTCAGAGCGGGATTGTCAACTCTGTCCCCATGGCTTCATTTGCGCGTCCTTCTTACAAGTTGTATCAAGCTCTGCTGGCCCCTATATAATGAGCTCAGTCTCTGTATAATTGCCACTTAGATCTGCTCCTCATTTTGTTCACATCTCTGTCCTCCCCTGTACAGTTATTATTGTGAGTGCTCAAGAAATCTCCAAACATCTAGCAGCTGTGTGTAATTTGAGTATAACTGTTACTGCATTTTTTCCTTGTACTGTATAGCATAAGGTGTTGATTTGTAGGCCTAGTTAGGTTTTTTGTAATTTATTTAAAGGTTCTTTATGTCAGTCATCATTAATAATAGTTTGTATCTGTAATAATTTATCTTGCATTAACTGAGCATTACGCAGTGTATTTTCATTTTATCAGGGCTGACTTAAGTAAATTTACTCTTGCTAATTTCGTGTTAATAGAGGCTATTGCAGTTAACCATATAATTAACCTGTTTTTTGCCATTACATTATCCTTATGAGTCCTGAATGTTTTGTTGTTAGTCTGAGCATTAAACTTAACTTGTAATTTTATCTAACTCTTTTGTTTTGAACCTGGAACTTTACGGGACAGTATTGATTTTTTTAGTATTCTCACTTAAAGTGTACATTATCTTTCTCTGTTCCGTAACAATATACATAAAAAAAACGTAATTGGTGCCAGCAGTGAGCCCCGTGGAACTCCGCTAGTCATTTCCCTCCATGATAAGAAGTTACCCTTTAGCACTGTTCTCATTTCCCTTTTTCTGAGAAAATTTTAGCAAGGGAACCTCTATTTACAATAGAGGTTCCCTTGGATTCCTCCTTCAGGGTACAGTTTCCATAAAAGTCTTTCGTGCGGTACTCTATCAATTGCTTTCTTGAAATCTAGATAGATACTGTCCACCCATCCTTCTCTTTTCCGTAATGTTTCTGCAACTCTCTAATAGTAGCTTAATAGATTAGTAACATGATTATCCCTTTCTAAAATCAAACTGTCTTTCTGTTATCATACTGTGTTCTAGATGGTTTACCCAAACTTTTATTATCAGCTTTTCTAGTATCTTACAACACTGGTTATTGATGCTGGTGGGTAGTTGAGTGGATTCAGTCTATTCCAATTCTTGAATATGGGAACAGTGTTTGCCTTCTACCAAATATCAGGTGGTTTACCTTGATCTAAAAATTCCTTGGATATTAAAGATATTGGTGATGAAATGGATGAAACGGTACAGCAGGGAAGGAAGGTTGTTGGTTCACTGAAAGCGGTGATGAGAAATAGGGAGGTGAGTATGGAAGTTAAGTAGTCACTATGATAATATTGCGATCCCTACCCTGACGTATGGAAAAGAGGCGTGGACCTTGCTAGAGAGGAACAAGTCAAGAGTGAGAGCAGTGGAAATGAGTTACCTGAAAGTAGCATGCGGAGTGACATGGAGGGACAGGTTGATGAATGAAGTGAAAGAACGTTGTTGAGTGGATGAGGATGTGATTGAGAAAAGTAGGAGAAATATACTGATGTGGTTTGGACATGTAGAGAGAATGGAGAATGAAAGACTGACTACGAGGGTGTATGTAGGTGAAGTGGAGGGAGTGAGAGGGAGGGGAGACCAAGGATGAGGTGGAGGGATGGAGTTACGAGGTATATGAGCGAGGGGGTAGTGAGTTGGTGGGAGGGCAGTCAAACGGAGGGTGACAGAGCGACCTTGAGGGGTTTGGTTTGCGGCCATCCTTTGCGGGATTAGGGCATCAGGCTATAGATAGGTAGATAGATAGATAGATGTAGCACCCAACATGTAATCTTTTCAAGACCATTTGCTTTTCCTTTGTCTGATTTACTTAACTCTTCCTGTACTTCTTTTTCTGATATTTATATACAGGGTAACATGTGTGGGCATGCATGTTCTATTTTCTTCTGTAAAAACTGATTGGATTTTTTTATTTATTTCTTCACAAATATCTTTCTCTTGTGTATAGATGATCCCCTCGCCCGTAAATGGACTGTATTTTATCTTTAACTATGGTTTTGCTTCGGATATAGCTGTATAATATCTTCGGTTGGTCACTAATTTTATTTATAATATCTTCCTCAAACTGTCTTTGGACTTCTCTCCATATCCTTGTATAATCGTTTCTTACATTTTTAAAGCTGTTAAATGACCTCTCACTGTCGTGTCTTCTATATATGTATAAATATATATATGTATGTAGAGGTCTATGGTATGTAGGAGGACTGCTGAGTCGTGATAGCAGGCTGTGAAGCCTATGCCCAGAGTCGGACACACACACACACACACACACACACACATATATATATATATATATATATATATATATATATATATATATATATATATATATATATATATATATATATATATTTATGTGTGTGTGTGTGTGTGTGTGTGTGTGTGTGTGTGTGTGTGTGTGTGTGTGTGTGTGTTACGCCAGTCGCCCTTGAAAACATATCCTACTGTCTCTAACACGAAAAATACAATGAATCTACTTGCACAAAGCTCCAGTAATATCTACTAATCAAACAACCCACATAAATACTACTGGAGAAATCTAGTTATCATCATATCCGCATTCCCATTGGTCACAGTATTGCACCAGTCGCATGCAAATGAACGCATGACTGACATGTATATATGACACATTAGCACTGGCTGCCAAATGTAGGGGTGTGGACGCAGGGATGATGGCAGCATTTATGGTGTGGATTCAGCCAGTACTAAGGGGTTTTCAGTACTCAGAAGTTTCAAGATGTGTCGGGGATATTACAAATACACACACACACACACACACAAACACACATTCCATTGTCACCACTTAGTCTCACTTTGTCACTGATGAAGATCTTTCCTGGTATTTATTCTGTTCAGTTAGGTTTTCTTTGCGGGGTGCTTCCAAATATATGTTTCCCCCTTCATTGCAATCGCGTCTTTACATCACATGCCTGATACCGTTAGATAATTTTATTGAGCTTTAGGGAGTCTTTTCGAATCGGAGGTGTTTGACACAGACTTTACGAAGTCCTTCCTGCCTTGTCTCGCCGAAGCTGGGTAAAACCTTCTGGACAGAGCTGAGACATTTGTTTGTTTGTTTGTTTTATTAATATTGCGTCACTCTCCTGATGGAGTTCACTAGATGATACCTTTTTATTATAATCCTCCAAATGGCAGGCGATTTCACTCAGCTGAGAGAAGACCTCTCATTGTAAAGAGGTTCGTCCTACTGAATTCTCCTTATTACTTCTGCAGTTCAAATATGAAACAAAGAAGAAAAAAACTCATGTGAAAAATCCTTCCAGAATAACTTCTCCCTCTGTGCTCATATGCATAACTTAATGAAACAGCATCCTTCTCTTCAGAAGAGAAAGACTAGAACTTTTGTAATAGATTGATCCAAAATTCGGGCAGGGAGTGCATATGCGATACGGTATTGCCATGGAGCGCGAGACTTCTCAATTAATACAGAATATTGGTGCCATGAGGACTGACTGAGGGGCATTCAGTCCACGACAAAATTATACGAATGTTATGTATTGCAACACATTTTATATTATTTTTGCGTTGTGATGGCTCTGATTACTGTGTAAATACAATGACATGACACCTATGGAAAAGAAGGACAAGTTTTAGAATCATCTCTGTAGAACACAGGGTTCAGAAGACTGTATGAGCATACAGTTGTGGTATGAAAGATTATTTTTTATGCAAGGAAGAAGGAACCAAAGCAAGGAGCTGGCAAACAGTTCTTAACAATAAAAAAGAAATGCAATAGAGAGCCAAATTCAAGATCCGGTCATTTCGATATGCCGGGACACAATGCATTTGAAAAACTGGAGATCATAGGAAGTAGGAAATACAGAGGGAGACAGTTCCAGAGTTGACATGTTGCATAAATGAACGACTGGGAGTGCATGACAACAACAAAAATACAAATTGAAGGAACACAGAATGAACTGTATTAATATCGTCTGGAGATTGTGTGGATTTTTGCTTAGGAAGAGAGTCATTTGTGAGTTTTTTTTTTCATTTGTAGTGGTAACTTCAGGATTAAAAAATGGTACAATTTATTTTGTGACGGTAAAAGCATCCACATTATGAGTAATTCAAAACTATTATACTTGAGTGATCCTAAAATCTGCATAATTGAGGGGAAAAACACTAAATGAGCAACTTCCGCAAATGTACCCTAAATTTGCCAGGAAACACTCCCAATTGTATCTAAATTTCAGAAAACAATTCTGAGGGCGAGAAAATTCCGACTAGGAAAAAAAAGGAACAAGGCTAAAAGAGGTAACACGTAGGATGAAATCGATTCACAGTTAAAGAAGGTTGGCATTTGAAGGGTTTAAGCCCAAAGTGTTCCGTTTGATTAGAGACGTGAAAACAACTTGGAAAAATAGATAAGAAGGATATTATTCTCATCTTTATAATTAGGATTTTAAAATGGCATCTTGAACCTCCTGATAAAATATAAAAAAATTAATATTTTTGCAGTGTTTCTCTCGTGTCATATCATTATCCATATATACCAAGGTAAAATCACTCCGAAAGGCAATAAATTAATTACAAGAAAATTTTTTAGCTATTGACTATCAGATAGATATTATAAGGAGAAAGTAAATACACAGTCGTACTGAGATATACAATTTATAAATATTACTTGGTTCCTCATATACTCAGTTTTATTGTTCATAAAAGGTCTAAAAATAATCAGGTTGCAGGAGCCTCGACTTGAACTGTAAGTCTGCCGTGTTGAGATTTACTGGATTTTTAATTTCCGATGAGTCTATTGGCTTTTTTTTCTAATTCATCTTAGCCGTGACTTCACAGATAAAAGTTTGTGCCAATTGTGAACTAGTTACAGACGATAGCATCCGCTTTCGGGGTAGTTCCAAATTATTTTATCATAGTGATGCTTGTACAAAGTTATTTTTGGTCGAAATCGCTAGATACGTAAATTCCACAAATGTACTCAAAATTGATTCCGAAACGCAATTAATTCCAACACTCAGAAGACATTTCTGTAAGTGAGAAAAATCACATTAAGGGAACATACAACAAGAAATCCCTTGACACATAAACATAGCTGGCATCTCGTGTGGGGGTAACAGAAACAAGCGAGAATTTTCGAAATATTCTTTTTTTATCTGCTGTAAATGCACTTTAAAATTAAATCGAGCCTCCTGCTTAATTTAAAAAAAAAAAGAGAATATTTGCCCATTATAATGATTAGTGTTGCACCATAAACCATATTTCCTTACGGAAAATCTCTCAAAACTGTGATAACTCATGAGAAGGAATATTGATGAACTTTTGACTCTCACATCAAAATTAATACAAGAAAATACTTTCGCAATAAGGAGATATATAATAATAAATTATAATTTATAACTATATTCCTCACCTCCGTAGACAAATAGTGCATGAGACAGCTACAAGAAAATACACGTTGAAGGAACACTGAGTGAACAGTTTGGATTTTTGCATTATGAAGAGGATCATTTGTGAGTTTATTCATTTGCAGTGGTAACTTCAAGATAAAAAATGGTACAAGTTGTTTTGTTACGGTAATAGCATCCGCTTTATAATTCAAAACTATTATACTTGAGTGATCCTAAAAACCTCATACTTCAGGGCGAAAACACTAAATATGCAACTGCCACAATTTTTTAACATTTTTTTTTATTTATGCAAGAAAGAAGGAACCCAAGGCCAGAAACCCGCAAACAGTTCCTTCCAAGAAAAAAAAAAAACAATACAAAAGTGAGTCAAATTCAAGATTCGATCGTTTCGAGGTGCCTGGACACACTGCATTTGAAAGACTGGAGATCATACGAAGTAGGAAATACAGACAGAGGGAGACAGTTCCAGAGTTGACCTGTTGCATAAATGAAGGACTGGGAGTAACGGTTAACTCTTGTATTAGGGAGTTGGGCAGAAAAGGGATTAGCATTTGTTGCTAGACTGGTGCTACGCGCCCGTCGTAGAAGTGGAAGGATGCAAGCAGACAGTTCAGAGGACCAGTGACCATTGAAGTAGCGATAGAAAAGAGATAAAGATGCAACAGTGCTGCGAAGAGACAAAGGATGAGGGGAGGCAGTAAGAATAGAGTTGATATGATAAGCCTTTGACTCCACCCTGTTACACACTAGCGTTGTTCTCCAAACAGGGGCTAATAAAACCCGTGTATAAAGTCAACAACTGGGCAAGGGTAAAGAAGGTACGGAGTCGGCTTAACACACCCAATCTCTTGGAACCAGATTTTACAAAAGATGCAATATGATTTTTCCAAGATAAGTCCCGAATGAATGAAACCCCAAGCAAGTTCAAGGATGATTCAGGACTGAGCTTTGGTGGGCACTCCTGAGGAAGATTGTGTCTGGTTGATAGGTGTAAAAACTGAGTTTTTGATGCATTAAAAACAATATTATTTTTTCCCCAGTCAGAGATACGAGCCAAGTCAGACATTAGGTGTGCCATAGCCTCATCCCTTGTTTGTTGAAATAACTGCTGAGATGGACGTTGCGGAAACGTCCATCTCAGCAGTTACGATGGACAACAGCAGCTATAGAAGCTATTGATGAAGGCTAGAAACCGTAAGAGGGCATTTGGAAATTAAAGATTTATGCCAGACTCGATCGATAGCCTTTGAGATGTCAAGTGCAATGGCAAAGCTTTCGCCAAAGTCCTGAAAGGAGGATGACCAGGTGTCTGAAAAGTAGGTGAGAAGATCACCAGTGGAATGTCCGTGACGGAACCCATACTGACGATCAGAAAGAAGTTGTGATTGGAAAGATGCCTTAAAATTTTTCTATTAAGAATTGACTCGAAAACTTTTGAGGCAGGATGTTAAAGCAACTGGACGATAGATTGTTGGGAATGGTCACCCTTCTTTGGGACTAGCTGAATGAGAACAAACTTCCAGCAAGAAGGAAAGGTACAGTCAGGGAAAGTTCCACATTACCCACTGTTCGGAGCATTGATGGTCGACGTACTATCACTCCCAAAAGTCGGGCGTATTTCTCGAACACACGTAACCCTGAACCAGTGAATCTAAAACAACATGCATATAATGCCTAATTTTGTCAACAGATGGTGCTGGACGATGTTAGGTGTTGGGTAGAGGGAGGGTGGTGAAACGGTGGATTTATCAGTGCTGTCCTACTACAAACGTTGACTTTATAGGATATAAACAACAATGTGTTTAGCATACACTTATGCCAACAGTAACTGGTATTCGTTGCATATTTATGTTGTAGGCTATGCGTCAATTATTGTAATACTGGCACTACCAAAGGAGTCCCCCTCCCTTTACATCTGCACCTCCTCTTCTTCCAAGTGTATCTCCCAAACACAAAACTATAATATAATAGTAATACGACACTAATATCAAAACGTATGGTAATATGCATATGCGTTAGAAACAACCTATGTTTTTTTTTTTTTTTATGTTACATTCATGTAATAATAATGCTCAACCATTAAACAACTTTATAACGACTATCCGACAATATGCGCAGGGCTAATGTTTTTTTTTTTTTCCCCAATGTATTGACAAACACAACCATGTAATGACTACGATGTCAGTTTTAATTTCGAATGTTTGGCTAACAAATACCCAGAGGTAGACCACGGGATGCAAGGTTTCCTGAGTTGTGTGGTTCTCTCACGCAGATATTCACCGCTCCAGCCTTCGCGTAGTCCACAGCTCACAGCACCCAACCAGGTCACCAGACAGCAGGTGAAAGGTGAGTTCGCTATGTTACCTGTATGCGGAGTAAAAGGAAAACAAAACCAACACTGTTCTATCTATTATCAGCATTAACTTTTTAGTGTTACTGCTGCTCAATAGTGTGGTGGGTGAGGTTTGTGTTAAGTGTGGTGGGAGATGTGTGGTGGGTGAAGTTTGTTTGTGTCTTTTGGGAAGTGAGTGTCGTGGATGTGGGATTGGTGTGGTATTTGGTGTGTGGTGGGTGAGATGTGTGATGGATGAGATGTGTGGTGGGAGAGATGTCTTGTGTGTGTGTTGGGTGAGGTGCTTGTGGTGGGGGTGCTGGGTGAGATGGGTGTGGTGGGAGAGATGTCATGTGAGTGTGTTGGGTGAGGTGCCTGTGGTGAGGGTGCTGGGTGAGGTGTGTGTTCTGGGTTTCGTGGAACAGATATCCTGTAGGTGTGTTGGGTGAGGTGCCTGTGGTGGGGGTGCTGGGTGAAGTGTGAGTTATGGGTGTGGCGGGAGAGATCTCTTGGGTGTGTTGGAGGAGTGTGATGGGGGAAAGGTGTGTGTTGTAGTGCGTGGTGGGAGAGTTTGTTGTGGGTATGGAGGAAGAGGTGTGTGTGTTGTGGGTGTGTTGGGAAAGATGTGTCGTGAGTGTGGTGGGGTTTGTTGTTTGCACAATTGTCTCTGTGTGTGTGTTGGGAGAAGTGCCTTGTCGGTGTGGTGGGAGAGGAGACGCCCAGGAATTGGTTGTGGTTGTGTGACGTCATGGACGTTTTGAATGGCATGGCTCGTTCCGAGGTCAGATTACTGGTATGGACGTGCTGGAGTTGCAGTGGTGCTACTGTAGACAGCTGGAGTATGGGACAGTGTGTAGGGAGAGAGTGACGGATAGGTGACTCGTTAATTTGGTGTGCTTGGGGGAGGGGGAGAGGGGGATGTAGGATTTTGTTACCACAAACTAATAACTTTTACGTTTTACTGCGTGTAGCATTAACCTCTGCAGGTTATATTATAGCATATGAAACCTATTTACTCTTTTCACACCTTGAAAACCGTTAATGATGATTCACTTGCTCCTGACATGTAACTATGCGTCGTGCTGTCAGAATTAACAAACAGTAAATCTGAAGTTAAGAAGTCACTGCATGATAGTATTGTGATCTCTATCCTGAAGTATGGAAGCGAGGCGTGGACCATGCTAGAGGGGAACAAATCAAATGAGAGCAGTGGAAATGAGTTACCTGAGAGGAGCACGTGGAGTGATATGGAGGGACAGGTTGACGAATGAAGTGAAAGAACGTTGTCAGGTGGACAGGATGCGATTGAGAAAATTAGGAGAAATATACTGAAGTGGTTTGGACATATGGAGAGAATGGAGAGTGAAAGACTGACTAAGGGGGTGTATGCAGGTGAAGTGGAGGGAGGGAGAGTGAGGGGGAGACCGAGGATGAGGTGGAGGGATGGAGTTGAGAGGTACATGAGGGAGGGGGGAGTGAGTTGGGGGGACGGCAGTCAAATGGTGGGTGACAGAGCGACTTGGAGGCGATTTGTCTGCGGCCACCCTTTGCGGGATTAGGGCATAGGGCTATAGATAGATAGATAAATAAAAGTTTGTCGTTGTTTTACAAGCATTTCTTGAGCATTCTGCGGTCGTGTAGTTGTCCATTATGTCACGTGAGTAATACAATACTGGTAGCTCATGTCTGATACATTAGTTGTCCCTTGTGCTTTTACTTAAAATATCAAAAACCTCCCTTTCACACGCGTCGGTAGTAGGATGGTATGTCACATAGCCGGTGTTTAATACAGTAGCTTGGGGCAGAAGTTCCTGACCCTACTATATTTACATTTCATCCATTGTGAATTATACAATGTAACACTCACAAATGCTGTATTGTATTGTTCCTGTTCACTAAACGCCTAACCTTTGTGCATGCTGAAACAGACACTCAAAGACGGACAGACAGACAGACATGCACACACCACACACAAACCATTTTACGACCCTGATGTCATTTATTATTGACTGACAGCAAAGACACAGAAGCGACCATATTAAGCCATGCTTAAGTATGATGCATAGTGGTGAGCCTTTATGTGCGGATTATTATTGAATGCAGACACGCCATCCTCTGTAACGTTTAACCCCATATGTCTAGGGTGTTATTTTAACTAAATATAATTCGTTGGTGCCAGCCACAAGGAAATGTCAAAAACTTCAGTATCAGTTTAATGTTGCAGTCTAACAAAAACCTTGTTGGGGGAGTGTGGCCACTGAAGGGGGGAATGGTTAATCCGTGCTTCAGATCTGGAAGAAACATTGAGCTTTCAAACAGCACAATGAGATTACAATTTATTTAATAAGCTAGTTGTGTGACAGACACGTGCATGAGTATAGTGCTGCGGTATACATGCCTGCTTTGCTTCGCAGGACACATTAATATGCACTTGTTTTTCTATTCGTGAGAGTGTACCGTAGTGCGAGACTTCGCATGCCTGTCTTGCATCTCGGAGACTTTTTAACCAATGGCATCCAGAGGTTTTAGGTTTGGGTGGTAAATGCGATTCATGTCAGGAATTTGATTACCTACACTCCCATTTCTGACCCCCCACAATCTGAGCTCTTGATTGTCATATGCTACAGACATATTGAAACGAATATTTACTCTCCCTAGCATTACACGATTGTCTTTAGCCGAAGAAACACCTAAGTAAAAGATAGGTTTAAAAGACCTTCGTTACTGATTCTGAACTACAATGATAAACCAACAAACTGCATGTATCCAGCGTATGTTATGAATGGCAGGAATAGAACATTACATTGTATATGAAATATCGACCATGGCAACTGAGCACCACCGAGCCAGAGTGACAACCCCCCACACAGGGGCTCTGAAGTCGCGCGCAAGGTCAAGGCAATACGGATGTATGCCCCTGTGACGGCATCTAGCCGCACAAACCAGGAGACGGCCTCTAACCGCTCCAAAACAGCGATGGCCTCCAGCCACACATCAAACATGACGGCCTCTAGCCGCACACCAAAAACGTGGCGGCCTCCAGCTGCACACCAAAACGTGGCGGCCTCCAGCTGCACAACTATAGAGACGGCCTCCAGCCACTCAGGTGCTGCTCGACCCCCACCTCTCCTGCAGCTGCCTGTGGGAGTATGATGCACGTGACGCCCTCCAGCCGCACCAGCAGGGAGGTGACGGTCTCCGCCTGCACCTCGACTGCACGTTACTCCCCTGCAGGACACAGGTGATGGCCTCCAGCCGCACCCATGGTCAGGTGACAGTCTCCTCTCACACTTCGCCCACAGTCCTGCTCGGAAGTCGGGCCTTGGTGATGGCCTCCAGCTGCACCGAGAGGGAGCGGACGGCCTCTAGCCGTCCTCCTGCTGTTGCCTATGGGTCCTTGGTGACGGCCTCCAGCTATACCAGGGAGAGGCATCACCACCAAAGCCTCTCACCTTCAGTGACTTCCTCAGTGAAGGACGACCCTCGCTCGGCTCACCCGTCCTGTAGCCAAGCTGGACGTTCCTCCGCCCCTCTCCACCAAGGCAGCCCCCAGGAGGAACCTCCCTGCCTGAAGGAAGTGTGGCGAGGTTCTGTGCTGTCCCCGGGAGTGTGTGCCATCCATTTGGTGCTCATGGGAGACGACCACCTGACGGACTCCTGCTGGAGGTGACGCCGCAGTCCAACCCTGACAGCGGCCCGATGGGAGGTAGACTGCAGACATCGGACTCCATGAAGCGCCCCTACAACCCTGGGGTGCACCCTCCCCAGCCCGAGGCAATGGCGACCTTCTCCCCAGAGTAGGCGCTGACAAGCGCGCCTGCTCGCACTGTTTGGTCCAAGCCCAAAGGACCAGAATACCCTGCCAGGCCCCACAAGAAGAGGGCCTCCCACCACACCCAACCACAGCTCCCAGCAGACAATATCACCTCTGAGAGTCATCCTGTGGCCCTTGAAAGAAGGGACACCGGAAGGGATCCATCCAACACCTGGGCGACACCTGGAGATCACCCGACCCCTGCAGCCTGGCCGGAGTTCCCCGGCCTGCCCAACATAATAGTGACTGCCCAGATCTATAGTGACTGTAGTGCTCAAAGTGACTATGTAGTATACCTACGTGCCTATGTGTGTATGCTGTGTTGTACGAGTACTAATGTTTTTACCACTGTGTAATATATGGTGAGACATTTGTGTTCAGATTAATGTCCAAGACCAAGTAACTAACTGTGTGAGAATTAGTATCCTTCATTGTGCAATGTCTTTCCAGCATCCTCTGACTGGATAGCAGTCTGCATAATACCCACCAACCAGTCTAGTTTATGTAGCACAGTTGATAGCAAATATTGTCATGTGTAACTCCCATCTATAAGGTTGTAATTTGAATAATATACATGTAAGGTCGTTACTTAGAGTTTTTATGCCCTGCTCTTCTCATTGTGTATTCTAGGTCTGGTCTTGAAAGAAGACCCCGGCTCTATCACAGGTGTTTCTGGAATGAGAAGTTGCCCTTAAAATGCCTAGCATAACACTGGTGGCCAGCGGTGGTTCTTGACCCGTGCAGAATGCAGAAAGGAGCAAACAGGGACAACAGCAAAAATGGCAACAAACCCTCAAGTACAATTACCTATATTTTACCAGGATCAGTCTGATATACACACACTCCTATCTATAATCAAAACGCTGCTGGACATAGGTTTGAGGACGACAGACAATAAATCGCAGTAACTCTACCACTCTTGGGCAAAGCAGCAGCCAGCATCGCACCTAATTTGGGCGAACTTTACCAAAATAGTGATCCAGGCCATCATGCCATCACTAGGAAGAGTTGTGGCACTCTCGCAACTTGACAGTTTAACCTATGACAGAGACCTGGATGACACACTCATCCAGGCCAGGCAACTCTTCACCACCGCATACCCGGAAACGATGTATTGACCCGAGAACAATACACATTCAACACTCTACTAAGAGTTCTTCCCCAGATCAAGACATCCAGCTCATACGACTCCTTATAACCTCCCACTCCACCCCACAACAGATCAACGTCGTCAGTAAATTCCCCACACATAGACCAGCACCACACAACAAACCTTGGCCATCCTCGACCCACACCAACCCAACGCCAACATCCAGCCTACCCAGGGTGCACCCCACCAACAAGCACCCCAACCCTAAGGAGAATCAGAATTTGATTTCCATTAACCCGTGGGAATTTATCACTTGCACTCACCGATGTCCACTCCACAACATCAGAGAACAATTGAAGGCTGCCAGGTGTAGACCAGCCACCAAGGGACGATGAAAAGTGTCCTCCCTCGATAACGAGGGCCCCGAGGACGATGATGTACCACCAGGGACACCGACCCCGGGGAAATGAAGCTGGAGGAAGACGAGATCCTGCAGCAGCTGGATTTTTAGGCCCGCGCCCGCACCTCCCCATGGTGGCAGGGACCACCTCTTTGAAATACTCCCCCCTAGTCTATAACAAGATGAGACAGAACGGAGTAAAAGCGAGGTTACTGGTTGACACGGGAGCAGCCAGATCCTGCCTCTACAACCATTTTTATTCCCTTAATAAGTCGGCTTCTGGCTGGCTTTTCCCTACGTCAACCCATCTCATGGACGCAGGGGATGGCCCCCAACCCATCCATAAGGAAACACAGGCCCTACGCACTGACAACCGCCAACAACTCTCCACCCAGCACAAAGTTATTGTGTTCAACTCGACCTGCCGAGCATATGATGGGTATCTGGGATTGGACCTCCTGCAGAAGTTACATGCAAACTGTCACGAATCAATTCGCGACATTTCCTTTTTGTGAGAAGCCACGAACTATTAGTGGAAAACTCACTGTGTATCGCTCAGTTAACCGTTTCTCTCTCCATTCCGGGGTATACTTTTCAAATCATTCGTCACTTTCAAAAGTGACCGATTTAATGCACGTCACTAAGTGCGCTACTGAGCGATACAATTGTTTCTTTATCGTTCGCCTCTACTTGCATAAACCGTTAGCCACGCCTTCTTCCGGTGGCTCGTGCTTCCTGCCCATACATTATTTGAATTCAGTCTTGTGTTTGCTGTGACGGAGAAAGGGTCTGTGCTCAGAAGTGGAGAGGTCAGCTAGCACCCCAAGCTCCATTAGTACAGTTAATCCCAGCACTCCCACCTTAGTGGTGATACATAGTATTCATCGACTGGTATTTCTTTTGTGTATTTCGTAGTTTTAAGAGCTTAGTTAAGGTGTTTTTCCTAGGCGTAAGTATTTAGCTTCTGTGTGAGTGAGCGAGTGCGTCTCATTGATTTGATTTGAAATGTAATGTTAAATTTATTTTTGTAATTAATAAATTTAACAGTTCTATTTCTTGAGCTTAATGTAGAGTAAAAATCTTGTTTCATTTCTCCATAATTAAGCTTATTTTCCATACAGCTCCTAGCTTGCATAAACATTTACTATTCATAACTGGTACTTAGACCAGTCTTGTTGTATTAACTTAAAATCCGTTGTGCCAGGAGTTAATGCATCAGCAAGAACCTGATGTTATTATTATTAGTATTAGTTATTTATTGTCAGGGGTGATGTAACTTTCTCCAGAGGCTAACAGTACAGCAATTCAGCAATTGTGAGTAATTAGTCTCTGCTGAGTACTGTTGAGAAAGTTTATAAATTCTCGTTCTTAGAGAATCTTAGCAAATCAGCGTAAAGTAATCGTTGCTTGATGTAGCAAGACAATCATTGTCTCTGCTCTTCAATATTATTGAATATTATTATCAATTTAAATAATATTTAACCATTTATTTTAAAATTACCCTGATAATATAAAAAACCCCGTGACAATTGGCGACCTCATTCCAGGATATTAACTCCTAGCTCTATAGCTACTCACGAGATAGTGCTCACTCATTCATATTTAGGTATTTATCATTAAAGTTTATAGACACAAGTTTACTGGTGTTTACCGTTAAATTTAGCAAGTGAATTTTGCTTTATCAATCCATAGAGTACTTAACTCTAGTTTATTCTTGGTAACGCCAGACGATTTTATTCGCTCCTGGGAAGTCGCCGTACCCATTGTGTTTATTATTGAGTCTTCCCAGTCATTTACATTTTTTATTTATTCTTTGCCAGTTAACTGGATAAGACTGGTCACCACTAGCTTGTGTCTGTACTCTTTACTTTTGTTTATTAGTATTCGTCGCTAAGCAGTCAGTACTCAATTTCGGTTTGCTTAATAAAACTAGCGAAATGGCTACTACTGTATTTTTACAGGAAGCCAAAGAAATGGGTCTTTCGGACCCAACCGAAATTAAAGAGTATATACTCTCACGGCATAATCAGGAGCAGCAGCGCGAGAATGATGCCCGTGAAGAGCGTAAGATTCAGCGCGAGTACGAGCGAGAACAGCGCGAACACGAGCGAGAACAGCGCGAATACGAGCGTGAACAACGAGACAAAGAACGAGAACATGAACTTGAAGTGCTGAAGCTCAAGCGAGATTCCTTGGCTTCAGACACGTCTGGTGCAGTTGGTCTAAGCTCCACGAGCGTTCTCCCTGCACATGTCCTAGCGACCCCACGCATCAAGCTTCCTTCATACAAGGAAAGCGAGCGAATCGAGCCGTACATAGCTCGTTTTGAGGACATGGCAGACTTATATCAACTGGATGAGGAAGCTAAGCGGATCCAATTTCTTAGTTTATTTGAGGGCCCTGCCCTCGATATTCTCCACAGAATTCGTGGAGACAATCTCACATATGAGATGATGAAAGCTGCACTCATTAAGGCGTATGGTCTCACAGTAGACGACGCCAAAGTTCAGTTCATGCGAGCTCGTCTCCAAGACAAGGAGACAGCTGTTCAGTTCCTTGATCGTCTCACAGCTTATTTAAATGAGTGGATGGAGAAAGATGAAACTCCTTCCACGCGTGAGGGGATAATTGACCTTATGCTGCGTACACAGCTAGAGAGGTCGTGGCCTGCTGAGCTCATAGCACAGCTTAAGATCTGCCAGGTGAAAGATGCCAGCCAAATGGCAGAGAAGGCTGACGCATTCTTTACTGCATACGGGTATCAAGCTCGTAAGCAAAACACCTGGAGCAGAAAAGAGACTGCCAAGTCTGGGAAGCCGTCTCAGACTGAATCCCAGCACCAAGGCCGTTCTCAGAGTAATGGTCAAGGTCCAAGCAAACCGCAGTGGAAGGACCAGGGGCAAAACACTCAGAAACCTGAGTGGAAGAGGTACAACAAGTACCCTAACCAGCAGCAGTATCAGCCACGCAATCGACCGTCGGGACAAACTTCACCACCAGCTCAAAAGAGGCAGGAAGCAAATGCAGCCTTCATTCCTCAGCAGCAGCCTGGTGGTCACGTCCCTACCAGTGTGGGTACTTCCCCACAGTTCACTAGTCCCACAGTGACAGTGAACCCCCCTCCACAGATGGCCAATGTTCCATCTTATAACTCTCAAGGCACAATGTTTGCCACATCAATTCAGCAGCCTCATGAGTGGCTAGCTGCTTCCTCCACAGGCCCTCCCACAGGTGACAGTACCTTCTTTGTTCAGCCAGGGTTTGTGGGAGGCATTCCTGTGAAGGTCCTGAGAGACAGTGGTTCCTCAGGTTGCTCTGTCAAGCAGAGTTTAGTTCGGCCTGAGCAGTATACAGGTCGACAGATCCATGCAAAGCTTATTGATGGATCAGTGAGATTGTTCCCTGAGGCATGTATCCAGGTGGCATCTCCATTTTATACTGGTACGACACTTGCAGTTGTCATGCCAGAGCCTCTATTTGACTTAATAGTAGGCAACATTCAAGGAGTCAAGGATAGTTGCTCCGATGATGACGCTACTCAGACTTCGGCTGCTGCGGTAACACGAGCCATGGCTGAGGCTCCAGATTGTGTCACCCCAGTGATCATTGAATCGCCGCAAGATCTGATGTGTAGTCAACTTGTTGTACAAGAACAACATTCTGACCCGACACTTGATACCGTGCGGAACAAACAAAAGGGTCGAGTGATAAAGTATTCACGGGGAGGTCGAGCCAAGTTCCTTCGTAAACAAGGACGGCTCTACCATGAGTCACGAACACCCGAGGGCGAGGTTCGACTGCAGTTTGTCGTTCCCGCCAAGTACCGCCTAGCAGTGTTACAATGGGGTCATTGTTCAGTCTCAGGAGGTCACATGGGCAAAAGGAAGACCCAGGGCCGTATCCGAGCTGACTTTTTCTGGCCAGGGATGGGACGGGACATAAATAGTTTTGTCCGTTCCTGCAGTGTGTGTCAAAGTAACACCACTAATCAGGGTCATGTCCTTCCTGTGCCATTCATAACCACACCTGTAATCTCTGAGTCAGTTGAGAGACAGGGTAGTGGTGAAGTGGGTGCAGGCCTGACGTCTCGCCCATTGGCCCCATAGGACACATTATGTCCGGGGCCTGTACATACATATTATGTACCGTAAGTTAAGGGGGAAAGTTGAGAGGCGACTCGAGGCTATGGAAGACCCGAGTTTGCACAAGGATTCTCAGCTTCCCGGTACTAATATATGTACCGTAGGTTAAGGGGGAAGTTGAGGGGCGACTTGAGGCTATGGAAGACCCAAGTTTGCACAAGGATTCTCAGCTTCCCGATACTAATATAAGTATTGTAGGTTAAGGGGGAAGTTCGAGAGAGAACTCCGCAGAGGCGACTTGAGGCTATGGAAGACCCAAGTTTGCACAAGGATTCTCAGCTTTCCGGTACTAATATAAGTATTGTATTGTAGGTTAAGGGGGAGAGAGAACTCCGCAGAGGCGACTTGAGGCTATGGAAGACCCAAGTTTGCACAAGGATTCTCAGCTTTCCGGTACTAATATAAGTATTGTATTGTAGGTTAAGGGGGAGAGAGAACTCCGCAGAGGCGACTTGAGGCTATGGAAGACCCAAGTTTGCACGAGGATTCTCAGCTTTCCGGTACTAATATAAGTATTGTATTGTAGGTTAAGGGGGAAGTGAGAACTCTGCAGAGGCGACTTGAGGCTATGGAAGACCCAAGTTTGCACAAGGTTTCTCAGCTCTCCGATATTAATATAAGTACTGTAGGTTGAGGCACAGGTTGAGGACCCGTGTGCAGTTCGAGGCTATGGAAGACCCGAGTTTGCACAGGGATTCTCAACTTGCCGACCATAATCGTGTGCTAAAATTAATGGCGACCTCGAGCGTACTTTTCATAGCATGTACTGACTGCTAGCCAGAGAGAGTAATTGTAACATAATAAGAATTTTGTCCCATTGACACTTTTGATGCTCCACCTCAATTGGTTTTGCAGGTTCAGCAATGGGTGTAGCAGTTTTGCTGTGCGGGCCAGCCGATCGTCTGCCGCACGCTGCCACCTCTTCTCCTCTGCCTTCGTCATCGCCATATATTATTTACTGTGTCATTTTACACGTAGGTACAGTTACACTGCAACTGTCACACCTACACTGTGTATTACATACATCACACTACACAACAATTAGTTGTCAGTGTAAATGTAGCGACTTTTCGCTCAGTTTGACCTGAGTACAGGATTTTCACCGTCGTCACGGAGTTTTTCCCTCAAGCTTGCTTCTATTAACGTAAATACGAGGTTTTTTCGCTCACTGACGACTGCGACTTTCTCCTGTAGCAGGATAGCACACACACCACAGTGTGAATCTTGTGTGACTGAGTTAGGATTTATATATATGTATATTGAAATCTTTCTTCTGAAGGAAGAAAGATTTAATTTTCATGGGGCGTAATGTCACGAATCAATTCGCGACATTTCCTTTTTGTGAGAAGCCACGAACTATTAGTGGAAAACTCACTGTGTATCGCTCAGTTAACCGTTTCTCTCTCCATTCCGGGGTATACTTTTCAAATCATTCGTCACTTTCAAAAGTGACTGATTTAATGCACGTCACTAAGTGCGCTACTGAGCGATACAATTGTTTCTTTATCGTTCGCCTCTACTTGCATAAACCGTTAGCCACGCCTTCTTCCGGTGGCTCGTGCTTCCTGCCCATACATTATTTGAATTCAGTCTTGTGTTTGCTGTGACGGAGAAAGGGTCTGTGCTCAGAAGTGGAGAGGTCAGCTAGCACCCCAAGCTCCATTAGTACAGTTAATCCCAGCACTCCCACCTTAGTGGTGATACATAGTATTCATCGACTGGTATTTCTTTTGTGTATTTCGTAGTTTTAAGAGCTTAGTTAAGGTGTTTTTCCTAGGCGTAAGTATTTAGCTTCTGTGTGAGTGAGCGAGTGCGTCTCATTGATTTGATTTGAAATGTAATGTTAAATTTATTTTTGTAATTAATAAATTTAACAGTTCTATTTCTTGAGCTTAATGTAGAGTAAAAATCTTGTTTCATTTCTCCATAATTAAGCTTATTTTCCATACAGCTCCTAGCTTGCATAAACATTTACTATTCATAACTGGTACTTAGACCAGTCTTGTTGTATTAACTTAAAATCCGTTGTGCCAGGAGTTAATGCATCAGCAAGAACCTGATGTTATTATTATTAGTATTAGTTATTTATTGTCAGGGGTGATGTAACTTTCTCCAGAGGCTAACAGTACAGCAATTCAGCAATTGTGAGTAATTAGTCTCTGCTGAGTACTGTTGAGAAAGTTTATAAATTCTCGTTCTTAGAGAATCTTAGCAAATCAGCGTAAAGTAATCGTTGCTTGATGTAGCAAGACAATCATTGTCTCTGCTCTTCAATATTATTGAATATTATTATCAATTTAAATAATATTTAACCATTTATATCAAAATTACCGTGATAATATAAAAACCCCGTGACACAAACATCGACTGTCACAAGCAGTAGCTCCAATTCTGAAATCCCCCAGACTCCCCTCCCACTCCCCCCCATTCCATGTGCACATGCAGGTCACCCCACCCTCACCTCCCTCCCTCCTTCCCCCCTTGTCCCCCCTCAGTTCCTCCCCCAGTCCACCCCCCCCACACCCCACCTTCTCAGCCACAATTGCATCTGCCCTAACGACCCCTTCCCACCAAGAGGTTTGGTTACATCTAAACAGGCCTACTGGTGCCTCCATCCTGTTCTCCCCCAGCTTACCACCCAGGACCCTCTCGGCCTGTCTGCTGTGCCCCACCTTCCTCCCCCCCACATATTGCCGCAGTCAGAATAGCCAACATCTCCACCACCCCCCTCATGCTACCTAGGGGATTAGTTGTGGGAGAGATGGAAGAGGCCGAGCCTTGTGCCACCCCCCAACTGCCCCCCTGCTACCCTACCACCCATACCTGAACATCTCTCCCCCCACCAGGCTGATAGCCTCCACTGCCTTCTCCTGGACTTCCAAGACCTCTTTGCATCAGGCCCTACCGACATCAGCCACACTACTTATCTGGTGCACGAAATACATACCACAGGACTGCTCATTTGCCAACCATCCCCGTGAAAAAAAAAAAAAAAAAAACAGGCTGAGGAAGACCGGCCGGTCCAGGAAATGGTCGATGCCGGTGTCGTGTCACCCTTCACCGGCCTGTTGTCCTCCCTCATCATGCTTGTCAAAAAAAAAGATGGCAGCCTTCGTTTTTGCATGGACTACCGCCAATTGAATGACGTAACCACCACGGATGCCATGCCCCTTCCCAGGATAGATAACTCCTTCGACTTCCTATATGGAGCCTCTTGGTTCTCGACCCTAGACATCCAATCGGGATATTGGCAAGTCCCCCGGACACCCCGAGGACAGGGGGAAAACTGCATTTTCCACTAGCAATGGGAAACACTCTGAGTTCAACGTGCTGCCTTTTGGACTCTGCAATGCCCCTGCCACCTTTTCTAGATTAATGGGGTCTGTCGTGAGCAGCCTCACTTGGGAAATCTGCCTGGCCTACCTGGATGACATAATTATTTTCAGCAAAACATGGGCCGATCACCTCCAATGCCTCAGGAAAGTTTTTCTGCATATCCGTCAAGCCGGCCTCAAGTTTAGGCCCTCCAAGTGCGTCCTGGCAGCATGAACCATCACCTTCCTGATGCTCGTCATCTCGAAGGATGGAATCTTACCCTACCCTGACAAGCTGCATGCTATCACAGACCTCCCTCTGCTGCAAGACGTTCACGAAGTCCGCGCCTTCCTGGGCCTCACATCGTACTATCGGCGATTCGTGAAAGGGTTCACCCACATCATCAAACCCCTCCATGATTTGACCAAAAAGGGCAAGCCTTTTACCTGGACCAACAAATGGGGAGTTGCTCTCCAAGAACTAAAAAACAAACTCATCAGCGCCCCGATCATCACCTTCCCCAACTACACCCTGCCCTTCCATCTGTACACAGATGTATCATAAATAGTGATTAGCACTGTCCTCACCCAGGTACAGCAAGGGTGAGAACACATCATTGCCTGTGCCAGCCACACCATCAACCAAGCTGAAAGAAATTACACCACTACAAAAAGAGAGTGCCTGGGCACCATCTGGGTGCTAGAACATTGCCGGACCTACCTGTCAGGTACGAACGTCACTATCATCACAGACCGCCAATCACTCCAATGGCTTCGGCAATCTGACACACACAACGCCCAACTTATCAGATGGAGGGAAACACTAGAAGAATTTAGCTACAAGATTTCCTACTGCACCAACAAACTACACACTAATGCCGACGCCCTATCCTGACTGCCAATCAGCTTGATCCACGACGAATCTGAACTCCTACAGCAGTGGCGCAACAAAGAACGTCCCCAGTGGCTGCCGCCACACCTGTTCTCTAAACTCCACCAGCAGGGCAACCACCTATTCACCCAGTCGGGACACGTAGTGCTCGACCCCAAGACAGCCTTAGACACCATGACGCACCTCAACTCCGATAATGGGATTCACCTGGACATCATAAAGCTGCTACAGGTATAACGATGCCTACTGGACCCCTAACCACTCCAACTTAGCCAGACAAGTCACCCAGTCTTGCCGTGCCTGCACACTAGGCAAAGATACAACCCACACACCAGGCCCGTCAGGAAGCATCACTGCACGCAAACCCTGGCAATTACTATCCATCACATAGTGGGCCCCCTACCACTCAAATCTGGCTACAGGTATATCATCAATTTCATGGATACCTATTCAAAATTCCTCATCGCCTATCCAGCCAAGGAATACCACGCCATAGCCGTGGCTGACACAGTCATCCCCCATGTCTTCTCCTATTTCGGGATTCCCCAGGCCCACGAGTTCACCAGTTCTGTGTGGCAAGAGCTCGTGAACATCTTTGGCTACCACCTTTCACTCTCCTCCCCATACTGGCCCCAAGGCAATGGCATATGTGAGAGGAGCCACCGCACCTTCATGAACCAGGTGCAGACCCGAACAGAGGAAACCAAAAACGAGGACTGGCTGGCCCACGTCAAAATTGTCCAGTGGGGGATCAACTCCTGCTCCCGAGACGACGCTATATCTCCCCACATAAGGGTATCTGGGGAGGCCCCCCGCCTTCTGCCTCTATGACAACACCTGCAGCCTCCCACCATGTCTCCCATGTCCGACCCTCTCTACCATCTCAAGAGGCGATTGCACCACCTACAGAGAAAACTAGATCTGCAGCTAGACACTGCCCCCTCCAGCCCTTACAAGCTGGGCGACTCAGTAGTAGTGGCAAAGCTACCCTCACCCAGTAAAATCTCCCCACACTTCATGGGTCCAAATACCATCACTTGCTTCCTGAACCCCTAACAGGTCGTCATAGACAATCATAACATACTGCACACGTATCACAACCACCATGTGTGCCCTTTTCCAACCACTACCATCCTACGCCACAATCTTGCTTCCTCCATCACCTGCACCACCTCACCGCCACCCACCACCCCAGATCCTACATCCGATTCATACAGTTGCTACATCACACCCTCCTCCTCCCTGCCCTCATCCCCAACTCCTTCCCTGCCAGCCCACTCCCCTGCTGCACCTCACACCTCCTCGGCTGCAACCTCACCACAAATCCACCCACCTGACTCAGGAACCCTAAATCCACTCCCCTCTGCAGCACACCCACAGCCCTCCCTGCCATTCCCCACTGCCTCCACCCCCATATCCTCCCCTCCCACCAGCCACTCCTCGTTCACCACCCATAACCCATCCCACACCTCAAACACCACCCGCCACCACCACCCACACTGCCCCGTCATTGAACACTCAGAAACCACAGTCACCCCTGACACCACATGGCCACACTCCCCCCTCACACTCGAATAGCACAGCCGACTCCAGCACCACAAGGCTGCACTCCCACCTCACCGCCCACACCCACCCTCAAAACCACCATCACCCGCTCTGGCCGCCTTTCACACCCATCAGTCAGATACTCCACCACACCCTTCCCTACTTCCCCCACCACCACATCAAATCACCCCAACCCCTCACACCCCCAACACTGTCCCCATAACACTCAGGCTATATCAAGTTCAAAGGAAACCCACCTGCCCCTATCCCCAGGGAAAACAGCCGCACCTACCCACAGTGACTGCATAAAACCTCCACCATCTCACAGGTTGCTAGCAATTAACTAAGGTATGCTGAACACCAGCCACCACCAACCATGAAGGTATTGGGTGTCACCTGGGCCCCAACCTACGGAAGGAAGCAACGCGTCCGCGGGCCCCATCACCTTTTGCAACTCCTTCACAAAATGCATCAAGCCTCCACCCTCTACTTCATCTACACTCCACATCTGGACCCGAACATACGCACCTCACATTGGACCACCCTCCTCCACAAACTGACACCCGCCTACAACCCCACCACCACAGAGACCTACTACTTCCGGCTGTGGGGACGTGGCTTCTCTCCGTCCAGGTGGTGGTGAATATCGACTGTGGCAACTGAGCACCACCGAGACAGAGTGACACCCCCCAGGAGGTGACCATGGAGGGGCTCCGAAGGCACACTCGAGGTCAAGGCAATACGGATGTATGTCCCCAACTACCTTGTGCCTCTATTCCCCGGAACAGACCCCGTGGGAGTGCTGCATTCTGCATGCACTACCCTCCGACCGGACTAGTCTTTGACAGGGTCGGGGGGGGGCTGAAAACACAGTCCCGAGCAGCACCCCTGTGACAGCTTCTAGCTGCACAAGCCAGAAGATGGCCTCTAGCCACTCCAAAACAGTGTCGGCCTCCAGCCGCACATCAAACGTGACAGCCTCCAGCCGCACATCAAGCATGACAGTCTCCAGCTGCACAACTATAGAGACAGCCTCCAGCCTTTTAGGTGCTGCTCGACCCCCCCCCCTCCTGCAGAAACCAGTGACAGCCTTCAGCCACGTTTGGGGAGAGTTAGGTACACCCCCTCTCCTTCTGCAGCTGCCTGTGGGAGTACGATGCAGGTGACGACCTCCAGCCGCACCAGCAGGCAGGTGACGGCCTTCTCCCGCACCTCAACTGCATGTCACTCCCCCTGCAGGACACAGGTGACGACCTCCAGCCGCACCCATGGTCAGGTGACGGCCTCCGCCTGCACCTCACCCATGGTCTTGCTCTGAAGTCGGGCCTTGGTGATGGCCTCCAGCTGCACCGACAGGGAAGGGACGGCCTCTAGCTGCCTACGGGACCTCAGCAACGGCCTCCAGCTGCACAAGGGAGAGGCATCACCACCAAAGCCTCTCAACCCCGGTGACTTCTTTAGTGAAGGACGACCCTTCTGCTTACCCTTCCTGTAGCTAAGCGGGATGTTCCTCCGCCCCTCTCCACCAAGGCAGCCCCCAGGAGGAACCTCCCTGCCTGGAGGAAGTGTGGCCAGGACCTGTGCTGTCCTCGGGAGTGTGTGCCATCCAGCCAGTGCCCATGGGAAACGACCACCTGACAGACTCCTGACGGAGGCGACGCCGCAGTCCAACCCTGACAGCAGCCCGATGGGAGGAGACCGCAGACGTAAGACTCCCCCAGGCACCCCTACAACTTGGGGCGTGCCCTCCACAGCCCCAGGCAATGGCGACTTTCTCCCCAGAGTAGGCGCTGACAAGTGCGCCTGCTTGTGCTGTTTGGTCCAAACCCTAAGGACCAGAATACACCACCAGGCCCCACAAGTAGAGGGCCTCCTACTACTCCCAACCACAGTTCCCAGCATATGACATCACCTCTGAGGTTCGTCCCGTGGCCCTTGAAAGAAGGGACACCAGACGGGATCCTTCCGACACCTGGAGATCACCCGGACCCTGCAGCCTGGCCAGAGTTCCCCGGCCTGCCCAGTGTAATAGTGACTGCTCAGACTTATAGTGACTGTAGTTCTCGTAGTGACTATGTAGTATACCTACGTGCCTATGTGTATATACTGTGTTGTACTAGTGCTTTTACCACTGTGTGATATATGGTGAGACACATATTCAGATTCACGACCGAGCCCAAGTATCAAACTGTGTGAGAATTAATATCCTTCATTGTGCAGTGTCTGTCCAGCGTCCTCTGATTGGATAGTATCCTGCGTAATACCCACCAACCAGTCGGGACCCTCTAGTTTATTCAGCACAGTTGATAGTAAATAGTGTCATGTGTAACTCCCATCTCTATTGTACGAAGGTTGTAATTTGGATAATATACGTGTAAGGTCGTTGCCTAGAGTTTTTATGCCCTGCTCTTCTCATTGTGTATTCTAGCTCCGGTCTCGAAAGAAGACCCCGGCTATTATCACAGGTGTTGCTGGGGCGAGAAGTCGCCCTTAAAACGCCTAGCATAACAGTATATAAAGCGAACAGTTAACATTATCGACCTCCTTATTATGGTATGCCCATACGTAGCTCCTGGGGAAAACGTAACCTATCTTAACATTACGCTCATCCACAGTCTCCACGTTTTTTGGTGGTATACCAATGAGTTTCCTCGCTCGAGTGACCAGTACACCTATCTTCCTAGGTTTCATAACGTTACGATATGGATGTGACCTTTAATACTCACTATTGCCATATCCAATTATCAGGACAATCGGATTATATAATGCTGTATTCGTCGCCTCTCGTGACATAATTATGCAATAACCAAACGTTTTACAGATCAATAATGCCAGTAATTTACTGTAATTAATGTAATCACTTGTGGTTCATCTTAACATGTTCTCTTCAATACAATCGGTTATCGTAGTTGTCATAATTTGCACATACCAGTACATTATGTGATCACATGTTTTACGGTATGTCTTTAAGACCAGTATAATTTTTATATTAGCCACCTGTCTTGATCATGTCGTGTCAAAAACTGTTTTCGTAGCAATGCAAGTCGTTCAATATCAGCATTACTGTTACAATCCAGATTTAGGCAGGGTATGATTTTATGGAATATCCCATAGATATTGATGCATGCTTTCTCCGCAATATGCCTGACACACGCGCCAACCATCCAGATGTTATCACCACCCGGGGAAGGATTGTCGTGATGTGGAGCGAGGCACGCCAGTATCTGTTATTGCACGAGAACTGAGACTGTGCCATAAAACAGTATACCATTGCGTAAGGCGATAGCAAGAGGAATAGTCACTTAGAACTAGGTCTCGGAGTGGCAGACCACGAGTTACAACTCAAGAGCAGGATAACCAGATCGTACAAGCAATACGGGAGCGACCCAAAACTACGGCTTTCAGCTTAACAGCCCAGCTACATCTAGGCTGCCATCCTAAGACGGTGCGACGACGCCATTATGAAAACGGACTACACTGTCGGTTTCCTGCCATAAAAGTGACAATGGCACGTGCACACAAAGAAGCTAGACTAGGTTTTGCTCTGCAGTATATGCCAGTGACAGCTGAGTATTGGCAGACGGTCATCTTCTCTGATGAAACATCCTTCTCCAACACTGTTGGAGGCCTCCCAATACTAGATTTGTGGAGGAACACCTGCAAGAACGTGCTGTTAGTGGCAGAGTCAGCACGGCTTTCTGGGAGTGGATGTCAGCGTATGGGCCTGGGGAGTTGGTAAAGATCGACGGCCATCTCACAGCAACTGAGTACGTTGACATATTGGAGCACGTTCTACTACCGACAGTCCGAACCATGCTAATTCCTGCACCCTTAACCATAAAACTTGTGCTAGACATGAGTCCCATTCATACCAGTCGCCTTGTCCGAAACTGATTTGAGCAGCATCCAGAATTTGAATAAATAGACTGGCCACCCAAGGGATGCGATCTCAATCAGATCGAGAACATTTGGGGGATGATGTCTCGCGACTGAGATGTGGGGAAAGAACGAACGATCGAAGGTATTGAGAGGAAGGCAAACAAGGTATGGGAATCTGACGCATGCCCAACTATTGTCACAATCTTGTTGCATCAATGCCAAAACGTATAAATAAAGTCATTGATGCTGGTGGTGGATGGAGTTCATACTGAGCTGGTAGAACGTGAAATATTTGTGTGGAATATCGTAGTGGTCATATTCTGTAGTGCTGTAGTTTAACATTTCACATAATACTAGTTATTTCGTAAGTGGTTACCACGTATAAAGTGACAGAAATTACTACTGTGGGTCGATATTGACAGAAATCATTTGCGAAATGTAGGACAATTTGAGTGGGCGCAATACTGTGTGTGTGTGTGTGTGTGTGTGTGTGTGTGTGTGTGTGTGTGTGTGTGTGTGTGTGTGTGTGTGTGTGAGCAAGTGAATAAGTGTGTGTGTGTAAATGAATGTGTGAGTGTGTGAATGAGTAAGTGTGTGAGCAAGTGTGTGTGTGTGAGAGTGTGTGGGTAAGTGAGTGAAAGAGAGAGAACGTGAGGTCTAATTATTATAACAGTTACACTAAATTTACATAAAGGATTATGTATGTAAGGCATAAATAAATTTCTTCCATGAACTGTGGGTGATATGCTTATCCTTACTGCATGCTACACATTTCTCTTAATAAATAAGAGGATCGCTCGTATTATATTTACCTCAGAAAATGCTGTTTATTAACAGAGGCATTAACCTTACAGCAGGTAAATGTTACCTAAATGGAATTATTATAGTATATTCTTGTCATTATACGACACTCCAGTGTGTTTTATCCATCCTACGATGAATGATTACGGAATTAATGGGGAGCAGTTTACACATAACGAGTTGACAGTTATATTTTACTGATATTAAATTGTCTTGGCATCTTCATTGTCTTGATAAGTCATCACCACGTATAGGAGTAAATATAAGTCAATGTTCAACGTCAAATGACCTGACAACTCATCACGTGCATGCTTTGAATGCATAACGATGAGGAGGGTTATATACGTAAAGCAAAATGTACCCTTCCTCTCTCTCTCTCTCTCTCTCTCTCTCTCTCTCTCTCCGGGGGAGCGCGGTAGCTCGGTGGTAGGGTGTCGGGCTCGTAATCGTGAGGTTGCGAGTTCGCGCCCCGCCCGGTGGCTTCCGTGCTGGGAGGAGTAGCGCTCTCCTGCAACCCTAGCAGGGCTATATGATCTGATAAGGTCTATCTCGGAGATTAATCCCTTTATCTCTCTCTCTCTCTCTCTCTCCCCCCTCTCTCTCTCTCTCTCTCTCCGCCTGCTGCTTTAACTCTTGATTGGCTTCAGATACTCCAGTGTGGGTTACTATAATATTTATTTTTCATAACATTTCCTGCCTCACTTCTGTCCTGTACCGTTATACTATCCGAGTCGTCCGACAAGTCACGTGTTTATATCTCACTGCAAAAATTTGTCTTTTCTATTTCTTTCGTGTTATTCTCGTCTGACAATAGTGTGGAAGAGACCCGGGACAGCTGCATGGAGGAGAGCTGAGGTGTGAGGGAGTATGAGTCGGAAAAACTACACCTGCTCTGGAAGCCACTGTCAGTCACACATCAGAGACAACGCAAATACTCAGTGATAAACCACTGACACAAGTGCGTGCCAACTACGAACAAGATATAATATGTTGCCTGTATATTATATTCCATAAACTGAATATGTATATTTACAACACATAAAACCACCGTATCACCACCCAAATTCCTCCTCACCCCCACACATAACATCGCCGACGCCGAGCGCCATCTTTTGACAGAGACAAGCATACATGCATGTTGTTTCGAGATTCATTGGTTCAGAGGCACCGGGGTTCATGAGATGCGCCCGACTCTTGGGAGTGATAGTAGTACAGTCGCGAAGCAGCAGCCAGACCCCACTTGTCTGGTAACTGTGAATGGGAGGGAGGGTGGCCGGGGGAGGGAGGGTTTGGAGAGTTGCTCACGTCATAGTATCAATACGTGTTTACTGTCAAAGGTATGCTTCTTTGCCTTCGTTTTGTAACGTTCGATAGGAGTGATAGTTGCAGAGACTGATCTTATAATTAGGACTTCCCATGTCATTCTGTCTAAAGGAAAAATAAAAACTTGTTAATCACTCATATAGATTCTTTTTAATTATTATTATTACATACTGCCCTAGACTCTAAGTTCGAAACGAATAATGACCAGAATAACACGGGAGATGTTTGCAGGCGGATGTTTACAGTGGGATGGAAGAAGATAGATAATATAGTGGTTTTGTATTAGAGTAAACACAAAATACAAATATATGTGATATCATTGCCAATACCTCTTAAGGAAACTTATGTTAAAGTCGTGAGAGAATGAAAGTTTTCAAACCTCTGTCCGAATTTAGTGAACTTCCATAACTTTCCTGAAAACACTAACTAGAGATATCTACTTTTTTCTTTTCATCAAAATATTAGCATCGTATCGTCATCTAGACTTACTAAACTAACTCAACCACACTGCCCAAGTCATACATAACAGACAACACGTGATTCCCAGTCTATCACGAAACCTTCCTCTGCACCCAATCCCCCGCCTCCCCCTCCTTCACACTCACAGTTACCAGACAAATGAGGTCTGGCTGCCTCTTCACATTCATCCGTCTCACACCAGTGCTTCGGGAGGTGGGTAATGCGGAACATTCCCTGACTGTACACACCCACAAAAGTCCTGTCCTTTTTTCGAACCCCGTAAAATTATGTGCGAGCAGGTTTGTCGAATCTGCAGGGAGACTCACGCGTACCTGGGAACAGTGTCAGTGGGGGTTGGGGATGTTGGAGATGGAAGGCGTGGTGCAGCAAAGGGCAGGTTGTATGCTGCAGTCATGTTATTGTGTAGCTTTTCCTGCTCTTGGCTTTGTTCTATAAAAACAATGGAGATGGAAAGGGATAATGAAATTTATTATATATTTCAACATGCTAGAACAGACATCAAGTTGAGCTGCAGCAGGGAGGTTCCTCCTGCCCTCTCCGCACACTCCTCGTCCGCCACCCGACTCCATTTTCTTGGGCAGCTGTATAGCACATAGTTGACAAAACATCACGACATAACAAAACAAAGACTTGTCGGTTCATATGTCTGTAATATGAGACGATGTAATAATAATAATAATAATCTGGCCTTTTGTTTCTCAAAAGCTCCAGTTCTTCCTTTGGGAATTCACTAGCGCTGGACACCCATACATTATTTTTACAATTACAAGAACTGTGACATTTCTTGTATATAATACAAGCTACATCATATATACATGAAAGTGGCAATAATTAAACCCTATAATCATCCGTCATAATACCTCTCTCCAGGTCATAGCATTTTGAAAAAAGAAAAGCTTTCAGCTGTCTCTTAAAGGATTCAACAGTAGAGAGATGTCTTATGGACAATGGCAATCTGTTATACGCAAATGAACGATCAGAGAAAGATGACTGGTGAATGGCTTCTGGCTCGTCAAGACGCGAGGAATCATCTTCATTGCGTAACATCACACCCGGGCGAGCCGATAGGAGTTTTAACAATTCAGCAAGATACTTCGGTTCACCAAACTTAAGAACCTTGAACGTAATAAGACACAGATTAAATTCAATTCTAGCCTTTACTGGTAACCAGTGCAACTCAATCAGAAACGGGGTAGTGCTGCCCTGTTCAACACAGACTGAACTTTTGTTAGTATATTATTTGGAAGACCAACCCACAGTGAATTACAATAATCAACACGACAAGACCAATGTTAAGAGGCACCGTCTATTCAGGAATTTTCTCACAGAGTACAGAGTTCTGATATGCAAGTTACACCCTCTTACAACCTGATTAATATGTTCTTTGTCATTTAACAGAATTAAAATAAACACCCAGATTTCGAACAGAACTGACTGGATGAAGCTGTGACACGCCAATGTTCAATGCCAGGGCATTGGCAGGAGAACTTTATTTTATGGCGACATCTGAAACCTTTACAGTAGTTGTCAAACCACCTATTAACTAGAAACAGTGCAGGTTCGTGATGATGGGGAGTCTGAACTCTGGTATAGACAGTATATTTTTTTTTTAGAAAAGGAAAAAGAAGACCAAGGATTCTATATATGAGACAGTCAAATCATTATTCAGCCGTTAAGGTCCACTGCAGGACCGGCTTATCCCTACCGAAGCAGGGACGATACAGCCAATGTGTCTCTATCCAGAGGCTTAGACTGTCTGGTAGAGATTGTAAGGAGGGTGAGAAGTGCTTGTGTGATTGTAGTGTTGTAGTGGCTTTGGATGTGTGTGTAGTCCGCCTTAAGCCGACGGGGTGCAAGCATATCATAGTCGCGGCACACGACTCTGAGGTTGTCATCATCGTACCCTGGCAATCTACCATTCAAAACTGCGTCCGATTTCATAATATTATGCACTAATATATTATACACGAATATTATTATACACGAACATAAACGAATCACATGCGTCTCATTATACACGAAATGAGAGCAATTTTTAATCGTAGGTTGCCCGGGTACGATAACAACCTCAGAGTCGCGCGCCGCGACTATAGTATACGACACTAGTTCAACCACAGTACCCCTTCTGTCCGCCAAAGTAGCAAGTGGCTTGGTGAACGCTTTCAGAAGTTTTTACAACTTTGGTGGGAGGCGAACCCGCGCTCACCAGCGTGCGAAACGCACACTCTACCACAGTACCACAGAGGCCCATATATATATATATATATATATATATATATATATATATATATATATTGTTACGGAACAGAGAGAGATAATGAACACTTCAAGTGAGATTACTAAAATCACTACTGTCCCGCAACGTTCCATGTTCAAAACAAAACCCTTAGGTAAAATTACAAGTTAAAGTTTAATGCTCAAACTAACAACTAAACATTCAGGACTCATAAGGATAATGTAATGGCAAAACAGGTTACATATATGGTTAACTGCAATAGCCTGTATTAACATGAATTTAGCAAGAGCAAATTTATCTGTCAGCCCTGATAAATGAGAGAACCGAGATAATACTCAGTTAAAGCAAGATATAATATTATTACAGATACAAAATATTACTAATACTGGCTGACAGCAAAAACCCCACCAGGCCCACGAACCAACGCCCCATGCTACACAGTACAAGAAAAATGGTAATAACACTTATACTCAAGTTATACAGCAGCTAGATGGCTGGAGACCTCCTGAGCACTCACGAAAATAATAATACACTATCCAGGGGAGGAGAGAGATGTGAACAAAATGAGGAGTAGATCTAAGTGGCAAGTAATGCAGAGACTGAGCTCATTATATAGGGGGCCAGCAGAGTTTGATTCAACTTGCAAGAAGGAAGCGCAAATGAAGGCACAGAGGAAGAAGAGTTGACACTCCTGCCCTGAACAACAGAAAGAACGACTTACTCTACTATAAGGGGGAGAAGGGGGGAGTGAGGTAGAACACGCAAGCCTGGTCACTATGGAAGTCACGTGGCGAATCGTGATCAAACATGCAGCATACTGTACATTAGAATTATATTGTAAAGAGGATGATGAAATCATAGGCTATGTAACACCTCCCCACAAAAAAAAAAGGAATTTCCAAAGGAAATTTCTTATTACTCTAAAACAATCTGTCTAAAGTCTAGATAAGCAATCTGCAATAACATTTTCTTTCCACTTGACATGTTGTATGTCTAATGAATACTCCTGAAGAAGTAGACTCCATCTTGTCAATCTCTGATTTTTATCTTTAAACTTACTAAGGAATTTCAGTGGGTTATGATCGATATAAATGACTATGGGGTCAAAACCAGAACACAAATAAAATGAAAAATGCTGTAAACCCAAAATCAAGGCCAAAAGCTCTTTCTCAATAGTTGAGTAGTTCTTTTGAGGTGAAGTGAACTTCTTACTGTAATAACCCCACTGTAGGGGGTCACCTTGACGTGGTGCTGGGGCTTGAAGCATGGTTGGCAGTGCCACCTACTTGGGAGGCAAGCCTACCTTTGTAGGGTTTGGCATTTGTCGGCCTTGTGGACCAAGCACCCCCTACATCACTGGTAGAGGAGGCCTACTGGTGATGTCAGTCCCTGCCCATTTGCCATCTAGGGCGGGACTGTTGCCTCCCCACGTGTTTGCCTTGCGTGGCGTCCCGTAATGCTGGGAGACGGGAGTCCTGGAGGTTGAACGATGCTGCATGGTGCACCCTGCAGCTAGCAATACACCTCTCTGGTCCCCTATTCTGGCTAGACAGGTGGCCTGGTTGGGCCCGACCAGGTCAATCAGCTGGTCACTGGCTAGCCATCCAGGCTAGTCACCTAGTGGCTTTAGGGTCAAGCGGGCACTGGGGGACCTGGTGGCTCCTATCGTCCTGGAGTCACCCTTGTCAGGGTCCCTTGGTGGTTACCTGCGTATACTTTCCCACTACCTCTGATGTCGCCAGTGGTGCTTTCCCTGGCATATGGCCTCCCCTTGTTGGGCTCCATGGTGGGTGGAGGGGTGGGGGAATGAAGGTGGTTTTTTTGGAATATGGCATCTTCTAAAATTTTTACAGCTGACGACCCTGGTTCCATCCCTGACCATCCTTCACAGTCTCCCTCCTGTGCGCCTCATGTGCCTCTGGCTGGTGAGGCCCACATTGCCACCTTGGAACCATACCTGCCTGGTTCCAGTGGTTTGCTGTCAGTGGCCACTACAAAGAAGAAGAGCCGGCAACAGACAACATCTTGTGGACATGCCCGTGAGGTCCTGCCAGGTGTCTATGAGAGGGTTGATTTCCCAAGGTACTTCATTCGTACTTTTGATGGTCAGCCTATTGGGAATCTGGACATTTTTACTGTTCATCGGCGCATTGTGTCAATCTGTGGGAGAGAGCCGAAGATTTCACCTCAGGGGGATGGTAGCCTCCTAGTGGAGGTTACATCCCCTGAAGAGGGTTCCCGGCTGGCTGCCCAGTGTAAGGACCCGGATGCACTGTTCACTTGTGTTCCTCATGCCTTTTTTAATCATAGTCGAGGTGTTGTTTTCTCCAAAGACTTATTGCGTTACAGTGAAGAGAAGCTGCTTGAAGAACTCCAGGTCCACAGGGTTGTTAAAGTGGAGAAGTTTCAGAAGAAGGTTGATGGTGTTCTTACCCCAACTCCATCCTTGTTGCTGACGTTCGATTGTACTGTTCTCCCTTCATCCATCAAGGTGGCTTGGTTGTCCCTTAGGGTCAAACCCTTTGTACCAAATCCACGACGCTGCTACCACTGTCAGATGTACGGGCATGTTGGGCGAGTCTGTTGTCGTTTGCAACAGGGCCTCCCAGTGGTGTGTGTCAGTTGTGGAGCATCCACTCATGCAGGACAGGACTGACCTGGACCTGTTTGTTGTTTGCACTGTGGCGAGGCACATCCTGCCTCATCTAAAGACTGTGCCCGGTTTTGTTTGGAGAAAGAGATCCTCCTCATCCGTAATCGTGATAAAATAAGCTTTCCTGAGGCCAGGAGTAGAGCCATGTCATCTGTTTTCCGTAACGGAGTGTCTTATGCGTCAGTTTTGTCCGGTCATAGCCGTCCTCGTCGTCCTGTCCAGCAGCAGACCCGAGTTCCTCCTGTTGTGTCAGCTCCTATGCCTTCATCTGCTGATTCCATGTCAGTGCAACAATCTCCCACACTTGAGATGATTCCCGATACAGTTCAAGACTCGACCTCTACATCTATGGTATCCCCTGGTAGTCATGGTGCACATTCTTCATTTGCTAAACGTCATCGTGGTTCCTCAGAGTCTTTGAGTCTTGAAGATCCTCCAAGCAAGGTGTCGGTCGTGGAGTCCACATCCTCTGTAGTTAGTCCATCTGTGCAACAGCCCTCGGACCCTGCTTCTGGGTCTTCGGGGGCTTCTGGGGTGTCAGGTCAGTCTGGCACCTCTTCCTCAGGGTTATCGGATGTTCCTCCTCCGGTTACCTCGGAGGATCCTGTCCTGGCCCCTCCACGTTTGGAGGCCAAGACCCCAATCCCTCCTGCTCGACCTCTTGGTTCACTGGGGGCCCCGGGCAGGGTTCGGAGTAGCTCTTCCTCTCCTGCTGGGCAGCGACGGGTCTCTGTGAAGTCTCCCAACATTTCGCAGACCCCAGGCCCTCGTTCTAGGCATGCTGCTGCCTGTGACAAGTCCCTTAGTGGGCGTATCCGCATTCCCAAGAAGATTGTCTCCCAGGGTCGCTCAGTGGTTTCCACTAAGTCACACTTTCTTTTGTGTATATAGTTCCTCCATTTTAATATTTTTAGTATTTTTTTATGGTTTTCTGTTTGTCCCTCTCCCCTGCCCCTTTTTATTTCAATAGTTTTAATGGCTAATATTATTCAATGGAACTGCCGTGGTTTACGAGCCAACTGGGAGGAACTCCATTGGCTTCTGGCTGAGTATTCACCTGTGTGTGTGTTTGCCTACAAGAGACAATGGTTGGTGATGCTGCGCCTCCCAGTCCACCTGGTTACCAGGTTTTTTATTCAGATCCTCTTCCTGGACAGGGTCATGATGAGGGTGTGGCTATTCTAGTACGCAGTGACATACCTTTCACTGCTGTGAGTCTTAACACTCCACTGAAGGCTGTTGCTCTCCAGATTTTCCTTTCCCGTCGTTATACTGTGTGCTCTTTGTACCTCCCTCCTAGTGCCACTATTGAGAGGGTTGATCTTGAAAATCTTATTCGTGCACTTCCCTCACCCTATTTCTTGCTGCCCGACATGAACAGTCATCATCCCCTGTGGGGTGGCTCCACAGCTGATGCTAGAGGTACTATGTTAGCCTTCATTGTGGAGGATGTGGACCTGTACATTTTAAATTCTGGTGAAGTTACTGACTTCCATAGTCAAACGGGTATTTTTACTTCTATTGATTTGTCTCTGTGCAGGGGTAGCCCATGAATTTTACATGGGCTGTGTTACCGGACTTACATGGCAGTGACCACTTCCCTATTTTATTAAGATCGACACAGAGTGCGCCTAGGCATCGTCTTCCCCGCTGGCGCTTGGATAGGGCGGTCTGGCCGGTTTTTGAGGAGCTGTGTTCCCCGAATCGATGTGTGGAGGATTTTGTCAGCACTGATGCTGCTGATGAGTATTTCACAGACTTACTACACTCGGCGGCACTGCAGAGTATTCTGAGAACAGCTGGTCACTTTCCTTGCCGTCCAGTTCCCTGGTGGACAGATGAGTGTGCTTCTGCTGTTCGGGCTAAAAGTGCTGCTTTCTCCCGACTTCGTCATCACCGAGGTGATCCTGGTTACTTAGCGGCATATAGGAGGGCCCGAGCTCATGCCCGGCGGGTTATGAAGGAGGCTAGGAGGAAGTCTTGGGCATCATTTGTTTCTTCAATTTCTTCACAGACTCCTCTCACAAAAGTGTGGAAACGGGTGAGGAATATTTCAGGGAAATTTCCCGTTCCCTCTCCTCCTGTTTTATCTCATGCAGGTGTGGTGGTGGCTCATTCTTCGTCTGTTGCCGAGATATTTGCAGCTCATTTTGCTAATGTCTCTAGGAAGGACACCTCATCCCCGTCGGCACGCCGCCGACGGCACCTGGAATCTTTTGGCATTAGTTTTCCATCTACTGCGGAGGAGTCGTATAATGTTGCTTTTTCTGCTTCTGAACTTCAGACGGCATTGTCGCAGTGTCGCGACTCGTCTCCAGGCTTGGATGATGTCCCATATGCCTTCTTACACCACTTGCCTGATGCAGCCCTTCATTTTCTGTTGTCACTGTATAACAGAATTTGGTGCAATGGTGGGTTTCCGACCTCATGGGGTGTTGCTGTGGTTCTCCCCATCCCTAAGCCGGGTAAGGATCACTTGCAGGCCACTAATTATCGCCCTATCTCGCTGACATCTTGCCTTTGTAAGATCCTCGAAAAGATGGTGAATAGTCGGCTCGTATGGTACTTAGAGAAGGGTGGTTACTTGTCTCCAGTCCAGTGTGGGTTTTGTAAGATGCGGTCAACCACAGATGCTCTCCTTTCTTTAGAATCTTCCATCTGCCAGGCTTTTGCAACTAACCAGCATCATATCACAGTGTTCTTTGATTTGGAGAAGGCGTACGACACTTCCTGGCGTCATGGTATATTGCAATCTCTTTATGAGTTTGGTCTCCGTGGGCAACTCCCCACTTTTATCCGGGAGTTTTTATCTAATCGTTTTATTCGGGTCCGAGTCGGGAGTGAGCTGTCTACTGCACGTCCCCTTGAGGATGGTGTGCCACAAGGGAGCATACTAAGTGTTACCCTTTTCGCAATGGCAATTAACAGCGTTATTTCTGTGCTCCCTGATGGTGTTCGTGGCTCTCTTTATGTTGACGATTTATCAATCTCTGTCACTGCCTCACGGATGTCAATGGCAGAAAGGAGGATGAAGATGGCTCTCAACCGTGTCTCTAGATGGGCTGATGAACGAGGTTTTCGATTTTCCTTCAAGAAGACCGTTGCCATGCATTTTTGCCGCGTTCGTGGAGTCCACCCTGACCCAAACCTTTTTTTAGATGGGCGTTGTATTTCTTGTTTAAAGGAAACCCGGTTTTTAGGGCTGATTTTTGACAGCCGGTTGACTTGGGTCCCTCACTTGAGGTACGTAAAAGCTGAGTGTCTCAGAGCATTGGGTCTCTTGAAAGTTTTAGTGCACACATACTGGTGAGCTGATCGCAAGACCCTCCTCCTCTTGCATCACTCTGATTTTATCCAAACTTCATTATGGATGTGAAATTTATTCTTCTGCCTCAGAAGCCCGGCTTCGCATTTTAGATTCCATACATCATGCTGGTGTTCGTCACACCACTGGGGCATTCCGATCTTCCCCGATTTCGAGTTTGTTGGCTGATGCTGGTGTCCTTCCTCTAGACTTGCTCCGCTCTTCCCTTTTGATGAGATGTTGGTATCGCTTATCTCGTCTCGCAGACTCTGTGCCCTTTGTCAAGGTCTCTCAAGACTCTCGGTCACCTATTTTTGTCACTCGGCCATCCTTTCCAAAGCCCTTTGGTTTCAGGATGCAGTCATTTATGTCTAGCTTCTCTGTTCCTTCTGTGCCGATCACTCCCCACCGTGTCCCGAGGGTGGGCTAATGGCTTCTCCCCAGGGTGACATTTTGTCATTTCTTCTCATCCAGAAAGGCCTCCCTTCCTTCTCAGGTTTTATTTTCTCTGTTTTTAGAGCATGCCTCTTCTCATGGGGATTCCATACCAGTTTATCCTGATGGATCTAAGTCTGATGTGGGTGTGGGCTTTGGTGTGGTGTTTCCCACCTTTTGTCGAGGTGGGAGCCTCCCTGTGACTGCTTCTCTTTTTACGGCTGAGCTGACTGCTATTTTATTTTCCCTTCAGATTCTCTTCACTCTCCCCCACACTGCTTTTACTATTTTTAGTGACTCACGAAGTGCTCTTTCTGCAGTGGAGTCTTTTAATCCCTCTCATCCTTTGATTTTATCCATTTTAGAGTGGATTTTCCTTTTAGGGCGTCGTGGACGTCGTGTAGATTTCTACTGTGTTCCAGCTCATATAGGAGTGGCAGGGAATGAACGAGCTGATCAGCTGGCCAACGCGGCAGCGGCTCGTCCCCCTCTTGCACAGTCCCCTCTGTATCGTCTGCCTGCTGCAGATATGTGCTCCTTTATTGCCTTCAGGGTTTGGTGCTGTTGGCAGGAGCATTGGGATGCTGTGGGTGCCAATAAGTTGCGCTCGATTTGCCAGAAGGTGGGCTCATTCAGTTACCAGGGCTTCCCTCGTCAATGGGAGACTGCTTTGTGCCGCCTCCGCATTGGCCACACCCGTTTCTCTCACGGTTTTTTAATGGAGAGGCCTCCTCCTCCATTCTGTGATGACTGTCTGGTTCCCTTGACTGTTCGGCACCTGTTGGTGGAGTGTCCTAGTCTTGAGGATTTGCGGCGTCGGTTCCTCTCTGACCACCAAATGGATAGTGGTGTGTATCATCTTTCCTCCGTGCTTGGGGAGGATGCCTGTGTCTTGGGAGGGGCAACCCTCTTCTTTGTGAAGGAGGCAGGACATCTTAAGGATATTTAGAATTTCTCCTTTTTGATTGTGTGGCTTATCCTCTGTTTTTTGTTTTTTGCTTTTTACTTCTTTGTTATACGGCGACATATGACCCTGGCAGTTGCGCTGCCATGATTATTATGAAAAAAAAAAAAAAAAAAAGTCTTTCCTAGTGTTACAAAACATGAGATCTCCCTAGCACATTCAGTCATAGGTACTTGTCAGTATCCCTTTAACAAATCAAACTTACTTATGTACCTAGCCTTTCCGATCTTGTCTATGCAATCTTCCACGCGAGGGAGAGGGTAAGTGTCCGTTTTGGTTATCTGATTAACACGTCTGTAGTCGATGCAATGCCGCTGTGACCCACCAGGCTTAGGAACTAGAGTGACAGGAGAACTCCACTCGCTCTGACAAGGCTCAATCATTTTGTGGTCCAAAAGGTAGCCAAGTTCCTTCTGGATGAGAGGAACTTTCACTGGGTTCACACGGTAAGGAGGCAGTTTAATTGCCTTTGCGTCTCCAACATCGACATCATGCATGAACACAGTGGTTCTTCCTGGAGTGGCACGGAACACTTGCGGGTACTCCTGCAGTAATGCCGAAAACTCCTGCCTTTCCTCGGGAGCTAGATGAGAAAGCTTAGTCTGGATATCATTGATGATATCAAGATTCTTCCCCAAACTATCACTCAGGCTCATACTGCATGGGAGAACTTCACTTGCAGACTCGGGTTGAACAGCTACAATGCAGGCTGGGTTATTTTCCTTCCGCCTGTGATATAACTTTAGCATGTTGATGTGAAAAAGTTGCTTGTTCTTTCTACAATCTGGCGTGCTGATGACATACTTGACATCACTGAGTTTCTTCTCCACGAAATAAGGACCACTAAACTTGGCTTGAAGAAGTTGCCCATGCACTGGTAGCAGAATCAAAACCTGATCTCCTGGCTGAATGTGGCATAACCTGGACTTCTTATCATACCAAGTCTTCATCTCCTGCACAGCTCCTAAATTCTCTCTCGCCAGCAGTAAAGCAGTGGACAGCCGTTCTTTGAACTTCATCACATACTCCAGCAGGTTGACGTCATCTTCCTCCGACAGCCAGCATTCCTTGAGTAGCTTAAGGGGTCCTCTTACTTCATGGCCAAACAGTAGTTCAAAGGGTGAGAAGCCCAGTGATTCATTTCGAGATTCTCTTGCGGCAAATACAACGAATGGAAGACCTTTATCCCAATCTTTCTGATGTTCCAAACAGTTTTTCCCAAGCATCGATTTGAGTGTTTGATGATATCTCTCCAACGCTCCTTGGGTCTGGGGATGGTAAGCTGAAGACGTGATCTGGGTGATGCCCAACTCTTTCAGAGAGTGCTTGAAAATATTTGACATGAAATTACTTCCCCGGTCTGACTGTACTTGATTGGGCAGACCAAACTTGGTGAAGAACCCTAGCATTTCCTTAACCACATTTTTTCCTGAGATATTTCTAAGTGGAATGGCTTCAGGATAATGAGTAGCCATATCAATCAGGGTGAACGCATAAGAAAATCCTGAAGAAGTCTTACGAAGAGGGCCCACAATATCCACCAACACACGGGTGAATGGCGACTCAGAAGGAGGAATGGAAACTAGAGGTGCAACCTTTTCGGTCTGATTACACTTCCCCACAACTTGACAGGTGTGACAAGACTTACAATACCAGGAAACATCTCTGAAGATACCTGGCCATTAGAAGTGTTTCAAAATGCGTGCCACAGTCTTCCTCACTCCAAGGTGTCCTGCCAAACTGGAATCATGAGCCACTCTAATGATATCCTACCTACAAACATGAGAGATGACAACTTGATGTACAACCTCCCATTCACATTCGGCTGATGCTGTTGGGGGTCTCCACTTTCTCATAAGTACTCCTGACTTTATATAATAACAAGTAGAAGCACCAGCTGACTCTTCCTCACTGCAAGCAGAGTTAGCTAGACCTTTCAACTCAGGGTCAGCAACCTGCAACTCAACCAAGTCTTGACGAGACAAATTATCAACACTACGGGGTACTGCCTCATCTGGTGAGTGGTCCAAATTAGCGAGAAAAGTGTCAGCTAGGATAACATCATCTTCATCATTATCCTCTAAGTCACCAGTAACTTTAGACTTAGCCCTAGTGACAGCACATGCAGAGAACACATCAGGGACATCACAATCCCGGGTCGCAGTCACTGGTTCACTAGACAACTGAGGAGCTGGACACACTTGACTCCCACCACTATCATTTCCAAGTAAGAAAGTTACCCCTGACATTGGGAGTGTCTCAACCAACCCAACCATAACGGAACCATTAACAAAACTAGACTCTAAATTCACTCTGCACAGAGGGACAGAGAAGTAATTATCCCTACACCTTGTAAGATTACAGTTTCATCAGAGGAATTAACATTAGAGCCTAGAACACTGGTCAGCATAAGGGATTGGCAAGCACCTGTATCACGATATATTTTAACTGATTTCCTGTTATTACTGTCCAGAGGACTGACAAAACCATCAGACAGGAAATTAGCACATGAACTCTTGAGAGTGTCACCCACGTTACTGCTCAAAAGAGGAGCTTCATCATGGGAATTTAATTTACCCCTCAAAGCAGGTTCAGTTAACTCGGTTAAAGAATTCTGGGAACTCTCAAGGGTGGACACTAGACCAGTTGACTGAATATCTGAAGACTGCTTTTCGTTCACATCACGCTGTCTCCTGAAACATTTCTCCGTAGTATGACCAAGCTTACTACAATACGTACGTTTACTTTTCTGAAATCTAGAAGTGGAGCTGGTATTTACTTCCTGAGAAACATCTTCTTTATTCTCTTTCCTGTTACCTGTACTCTGAGTAGAGGCAATGTACTTACTCTCAACTTTCCTTTTTTCTTTAGAATATCTCTTGTGAGTGAGAACATATTCATCAGGTACAACTGCAGCATCAGACAAATTATCTATTCTTTTTTCTTCAAGATATAGGCTTACATCATTATTAATACACCTTTTGAAGTCCTCCAGCAAAATCATCTGCTTGAATTGATCAAAATCAGAATTTACATTCTTAGAATTTAACCACTGCTCTAACAGATCTTTGATTTTTGCATGTTCAACATGGGATTGCTTATCTTGCTTATAAGTTGTCCTAAATTTTACTCTATAGGTTTCAGGAACAATCTCATAGGCCTTAAGAATCAAGCTCTTAACTACATCATAATTATCAGATTGATCCTGAGGCAAAGATGCACAAGTTACTTGAGCTTTACAGGTGAGAACAGTTTGAAGGAGTACTGGCCAATACTTTTTGGGCCAATTAAAACCTGTAGCTACCCTCTCAAACAACTGAAAATACTTTGTTAAATCAGATTCATTAAAAGGAGGGACAAGTTTAACATTTTTAGCCACATCAAAATCATCAGAGATAGATGATCCAGTTCCACCTTGTTTCATGCGATACTCATGGTCTGCCTGAATCCTAGCAAGTTCATTTTGTGCCTGTGCCTGTGCCTCCTGAATTGGAGCCTGAGACTCAGCTTCCTTAGCACGTGCCTGAAACTCAGCCTCCTTAGCACGAGTCTCCTGCAGGGCTAGCTGGAACTTAGCTATTTCAATCTGCGTTTGCTCATCTGGAGCAGTTATATTAAACAAGCTTTTATTAATCATGCCAACAATTTGATCTTTAGAACGATATGAGCGAACAGCACTTCCCAATTGTTGAGCAACAAGCTTAAGTTCATTCTTTGTTCTTTTTTCTACATCACACACTGTTTGCACATTTGACAAAAAATCTTTGGCTTTATTAAGAGTAGTAATAGTAGACATTATGAATAAATCACATTCACAAAATATCAAGCAATATCCTTATGATAATATCCTGAATATCCTGATAAGAGGTCGCCAAATTTATGTTACGGAACAAAGAGAGATGATGAGCACCTCAAGTGAGAATACTAAAATCACTACTGTCCCGCAAGGTTCCAGGTTCAAAACAAAAGCCTTAGGTAAAATTACAAGTTAAAGTTTAATGCTCAAACTAACAACTAAACATTCAGGACTCATAAGGATAATGTAATGGCAAAACAGGTTACATATATGGTTAACTGCAATAGCCTCTATTAACGTGAATTTAGCAAGAGCAAATTTATCTGTCAGCCCTGATAAATGAGAGAACCCGGATAATGCTCAGTTAAAGCAAGATATAATATTATTACAGATACAAAATATTACTAATACTGGCTGACAGCAAAAACCCCACCAGGCCCACGAACCAACGCCCCATGCTACACAGTACAAGAAAAATGGTAATAACACTTATACTCAAATTATACAGCAGCTAGATGGCTGGAGACTTCCTGAGCACTCACGAAAATAATAATACACTATACAGGGGAGGAGAGAGATGTGAACAAAATGAGGAGTAGATCTAAGTGGCAACTAATGCAGAGACTGAGCTCATTATATAGGGGGCCGGCAGAGCTTGATTCAACTTGCAAGAAGGACGCGCAAATGAAGGCACAGAGGACGAAGAGTTGACACTCCTGCTCTGAACAACAGAAAGAACGACTTACTCTACTATAAGGGGGGAAGGGGGGAGTGAGGTAGAAATCGCAAGCCCGGTCACTATGGAAGCCATGTGGCGAATCGTGATCAAACATGCAGCATACTGTACATTAGTATTATACAAAAGATGATGAAATCATAGGCTATGTAACACCTCCCCACAAAGAAAAGAAATTTTCAATGGAAATTTCTTATTACTCTAAAACAATCTGTCTAAAGTCTAGATAAGCCATCTGCAATAAGATTTTCTTTCCCCTTGACACATTGTATGTCTAATGAATACTCCTGAAGAAGTAGACTCCATCTTGTCAATCTCTGATTTTTATATTTAAACTTACTAACGAATTTCAGTGGGTTATGATCGGTATAAATGACTATGGGGTCAAAACCAGAACACAAATAAAATGAAAAATGCTGTAAACCCAAAATCAAGGCCAAAAGCTCTTTCTCAATAGTTGAGTAGTTCTTTTGAGGTGGAGTGAACTTCTTACTGTAATAAGATAGAGGGTGTTCAATACCCTGATCATCCTCTTGTAGCAAAACAGCCCCAGCTCCTGTATCACTTGCGTCAACAGCCATCTTAAAAGGCTTAGCAAAATTTGGAGTAGCGAGCACTGGCTGACTTAATAGGATAGCTTTAAGTTTACTGAAAGAGGATTCACAGTTATCGGTCCAGACAAATTTAACTCCCTTTTTCAGTAGGTCTGTAAGTGGTGATACAAGAATTGAAAAGTTAAGAACAAATCTCCTGCAATAACCTAACATTCCCAAAAATCTTTGTAGCTCTTTCCTACTTTTAGGTCTGGGAAGATCACTTATAACCTGAACCTTAGCTCCTGGTGGTGCAACGTGTCCATCACCAATTATGTATCCAAGGTACTGAACTTTAGCTTGACCAAACTCACACTTTGATAAATTAGCTACAAGATTAGCCTGACCCAAACGCTCAAGAAATTTACTGACATGGTATAGGTGATCTTTCCAGTTGTCACTGAAGATTAATACATCATCAATATAAACAACACACCCTGCCAAACCCTCTGTTACAACATTCATGAGCTTCTGAAAAGTGGCTAGTCCATTCTTCATACCATATGGCATTACAGAACATGCAAAAGTCTTTCCTAGTGTTACAAAATAGAGCACGTTCAGTCATAGGTACTTGTCAGTATCCCTTTAACAAATCAAACTTACTTATGTACCTAGCCTTTCCGATCTTGTCTATGCAATCTTCCACGCGAGGGAGAGGGTAAGTGTCTGTTTTGGTTATCTGATTAACACGTCTGTAGCGATTCAAAGCTGCTGTGACCCACCTGGCTTAGGGACTCGAGTGACAGAACTCCACTCACTCTGACAGGGCTCAATCATCTTGTGGTCCAACAAGTAGCCAAGCTCCTTCTGGGTGAGAGGAACTTTCACTGGGTTCACACGGATATGAGGCAGTTTAATTGGCTTTGCATCTCCAACATCGACATCATGCATCAACACAGTGGTTCTTCCTGGAGTTGCACGGAACACTTGCGGGTACTCCTGCAGTAATGCCGAAAACTCCTGCTTTTCCTCGGGAGCTAGATGAGAAAGTTTAGTCTGGAGATCATTCATGATATCAGGATTCTTCCCCAAACTATCACTCAGGCTCATACTGCATGGGAGAACTTCACTTGCAGACTCGGGTTGAACAGCTACAGTGCAGACTGGGTTATTTTCGTTCCGCCTGTGATATAACTTTAGCATGTTGATGTGACAAAGTTGCTTGTTCTTTCTACGATCTGGTGTGCCGATGACATAGTTGACATCACTGAGTTTCTTCTCCACGAAATAAGGACCACTAAACTTGGCTTGAAAAGGTTGCCCATGCACTGGTAGCAGAATCAAAACCTGATCTCCTGCCTGAAAGTGGCGTAACCTGGACTTCTTATCATACCAAGTCTTCATCTTCTCCTGAGCAGCTCCTAAATTCTCTCTCGCCAGCTGTAAAGCAGTGGACAGCCGTTCTTTGAACTTCATCACATACTCCAGCAGGTTGACGTCATCTTCCTCCGACAGCCAGCATTCCTTGAGTAGCTTAAGGGGTCCTCTTACTTCATGGCCAAACAGTAGTTCAAAGGGTGGGAAGCCCAGTGATTCATTTCGAGATTCTCTTGCGGCAAATACAACGAATGGAAGACCTTTATCCCAATCTTTCTGATGCTCCAAACAGTATTTGCTAAGCATCGATTTCAGTGTTTGATGATATCTCTCCAACGCTCCTTGGGTTTGGGGATGGTAAGCTGAAGACGTGATCTGGGTGATGCCCAACTCTTTCAGAGACTGCTTGAAAACATTTGACATGAAATTACTTTCCCGGTCTGACAGTACTTGATTGGGCAGACCAAACTTGGTGAAGAACCCTAGCATTTCCTTAACCACGTTCTTTGCTGAGATATTTCTAAGTGGAATGGCTTCAGGATAACGAGTAGCCATATCAATCAGGGTCAACACATAAGAAAATCCTGAAGAAATCTTAGGAAGAGGGCCCACAATATCCACCAACACACGGGTGAATGGCGCCTCAAAAGGAGGAATGGGAAGTAGAGGTGCGACCTTTTTGGTCTGGTTACACTTCCCCACAACTTGACAGGTGTGACAAGACTTACAATACCAGGAAACATCTCTGAAGATACCTGGCCAGTAGAAGTGTTTCAAAATGCGTGCCACAGTCTTCCTCACTCCAAGGTGTCCTGCCAAACTGGAATCATGAGCCACTCTAATGATATCCTGCCTACAAACACGAGAGATGACAACTTGATGTACAACCTCCCATTCACAGTCGGCAGATGCTGTTGGGGGTCTCCATTTTCTCATAAGTACTCCTGACTTTATATAATAACAAGTAGAAGCACGTGCTGACTCTTCCTTACTGTAAGCAGTGTTATCTAGACCTTTCAACTCAGGGTCAGCAACCTGCAACTAAACCAACTCTTGACGAGACAAATTATCAACACTAAGGGGTACTGCCTCATCTGGTGAGTGGTCCAGATTAGCGAGAAAAGTGTCAGCTATGATAACATCATCTTCATCATTATCCTCTAAGTCACCAGTAACTTTAGACTTAGCCCTAGTGACAGCACATGCAGAGAACACATCAGGGACATCATAATCCTGGGTCGCAGTGACTGGTTCATTAGACAACTGAGGAGCTGGACACACTTGACTCCCACCACTATCTTTTCCAAGTAAGAAAGTTACCCCTGACATTGGGAGTGTCTCAACCAACCCAACCATAACGGAACCATTAACAAAACCAGACTGTAAATTCACTCTGCACAGAGGGACAGAGAAGTAATTATTCCCTACACCTCGTAAGATTACAGTTTCATCAGAGGAATTAACATTAGAGCCTAGAACACTGGTCAGGATAAGGGATTGGCAAGCACCTGTATCACGATATATTTTAACTGATTTCCTGTCATTACTGTCCAGAGGACTGACAAAACCATCAGACAGGAAATTAGCACATGAACTCTTGAGAGTGTCACCCACGTTACTGCTCAAAAGAGGAGCTTCATCATGAGAATTTAATTTACCCCTCAAAGCAGGTTCAGTTAACTCGGTTAAAGAATTCTGGGAACTCTCAAGGGTGGACACTAGACCAAATGACTGAATATTTAAAGACTCCTTAGCGTTCACATCACGCTGTCTCCTGAAACATTTCTCCGTAGTATGACCAAGCTTACTACAATAAGTACGTTTACTTTTCTGAAATCTAGAATTGGAGCTGGTATTTACTTCCTGAGAAACATCTTCTTTATTCTCTTTCCTGTTACCTGTACTCTGAGTAGAGGCAACGTACTTACTCTCAGCTTTCCTTTTTTCTTAAGAATATCTCTTGTGAGTGAGAACATATTCATCAGCTAAAACTGCAGCATCAGACAAATTATCTATTCGTTTCTCATCAAGATACAGGCTTACATCATAATTAATACACCTTTTGAAGTCCTCCAGAAAAATCATCTGCTTAAATTGATCAAAATCAGAATTTGCATTCTTAGAATTTAACCACTGCTCTAACAGATCTTCTTTGATTTTTGCTTACTCAACATGGGATTACTTATCTTGCTTATAAGTTGTCCAAAATTTTACTCTATAGGCTTCAAGAACAAGCTCATAGGCCTTAAGAATCAAGCTCTTAAATACATCATAATTATCAGATTGATCCTGAGGCAAAGATGCATAAGTTACTTGACCTTTACCGGTGAGAACAGTTTGAAGGAGTACTGGCCAATAATTTTTGGGACAATTAAAACCTGTAGCTACCCTCTCAAACAACTGAAAATACTTTGTTAAATCAGATTCATTAAAAGGAGGGACAAGTTTAAAATATTTATCCACATCAAAATCATCAGAGCTAGATAATCCAGTTCCACCCTGTTTTCATGCGATACTCGTGGTCTGCCTCAATCCTAGCAAATTCAATTTGTGCCTGAGCCTGTGCATGTGCCTGTGCCTCCTGAATAGGAGCCTGAGACTCAGCCTCCTTAGAACGTGCCTGAAACTCAGCCTCCTTAGCACGAGCCTCCTGCAGGGCTAGCTGTAACTTAGCTATTTCAATCTGCGTTTGCTCATCTGGAGGAGTTAAATTAAACAAGATTTTATTAATCATGCCAACAATTTGATCTTTAGAATGATGAGAGTGAACAGCAATTCCCAATTGTTGAGCAACAAGCTTAAGTTCATTCTTTGTTCTGTTTTCTACATCACACACTGTTTGCACATTTGACAAAAAATCTTTGGCTTCATCAAGAGTAGTAATAGTAGACATTATGAATAAATCAGTCACAAAATATCAAGCAATATCCTTATGATATTATCCTGAATATCTTGATAAGAGATTGCCAAATTTATGTTACGGAACAGAGAGATATGATGAGCACTTCAAGTGAGAATACTAAAATCACTACTGTCCCGCAAGGTTCCACGTTCAAAACAAAAGCCTTAGGTAAAATTACAAGTTAAAGTTTAATGCTCAAACTAACAACTAAACATTCAGGACTCATAAGGATAATGTAATGGCAAAAAACAGCTTACATATATGGTTAACTGCAATATTATTATACACGAACATACACGAATCACATGCGTCTCATTATACACGAAATGAGAGCACGTTTTAATCGTAGATTGCCCGGGTACGATAACAACCTCAGAGTCGCGCGCCGCGACTATAGTATACGACACTGGTTCAACCACAGTACCCCTTGTGTCCGCCAAAGTAGCAAGTGGCTTGGTGAACTCTTTCAGAAGTTTTTACAACTTCGGTGGGAGGCGAACCTGCGCTCACCAGCATGCGAAACGCACACACTACCACAGTACCACAGAGGCTCATATATATATATATATATATTGTTACATAGCCTATTATGTCATCATCCTTTGTGTAATTTTAACGCACAGTATGCTGCATGTTTGATCACGAGCGTGTTCTGCCTCAGTCCCCCCCTTCTACCGTTATAGTAGAGTAAGTCGTTCTTTCTGTTGTTTAGAGCGGGATTGTCAACTCTTTGTCCCCATTGCTTCATTTGCGCGTCCTTCTTACAAGTTGTATCAAGCTCTGCCGGCCCCTATATAATGAGCTCAGTCTCTGCATTATTGCCACTTAGATCTACTCCTCATTTTGTTCACATCTCTGTCCTCCCCTGTATAGTTGTTATTATTGTGAGTGCTTAGGAAGTCTCCAACCATTTAGCAGCTGTGTAATTTGAGTATAAGTGTTATTACATTTTTTCTTGTACTGTATAGCATAAGGTGTTAATTCGTTGACCTAGTGAGGTTTTTGTGCTTAATGTAAAGTTTTACTGTCAGCCATTATTAATAATATTTTGTATCTGTAATAATATATCTTGCATTCACTGAGTATTATCTGGTATTGTCATTTTATCAGGGCTGACTTAGATAAATTTACATATGTTAATTTCGTGGTAATAGAGGCTATTGCAGTTAACCATATATTTAACCTGTTTTTTGCCATTACATTATCCTTATGAGTCCTGAATGTTTTTTGTTAGTTTGAGCATTAAACTTTAACTTGTAATTTTACCTAACTCTTTTGTTTTGAACCTGGAACTTTACGGGACAGTAGTGATTTTTAGTATTATCACTTAAAGTGTACATTATCTTTCTATGTTCCGTAACATAAATTTGGCGACCTCATATCAGGATATTCAGGATATTATCATTAGGATATTGCTTGATATTTTGTGACTGTTACTTATTTATGATGTCTACTATTACTACGCTTGATGAAGGCAAAGATTTTTTGTCAAATGTGCAAACAGTGTTGGATGTAGAAAACAGAACAAAGAATGAACTTAAGCTTGTTGCTCAACAATTGGGAATTGCTGTTCGCTCTCATCATTCTAAAGATCAAATTGTTGACATGATTAATGAAAACTTGTTTAATGTAACTCCACCAAATTAGCAAACGCAGATTGAATTAGCTAAGTTACAGCTAGCCCTGCAGGAGGCTCAGGCTAAGGAGGCAGAGTCTCGTGCTAAGGAGGCTGAATTTCAAGCAAGTGCTAAGGAGGCTGAATTTCAGGCCCGTTCTAAGGAGGCTGAGGCACAAGTTGAAATTGCTAGGATTCAGGCAGACCATGAGTATCGCATAAACCAATGTGGAACTGGATCATCTAGCTCTGATGATTTTGATGTGGCTAAAAATGTTAAACTTGTCCCTCCTTTTAATGAATCTGATTCAACAAAGTATTTTCAGTTGTTTGAGAGGGTAGCTACAGGTTTTAACTGCCCCAAAAAGCATTGGCCAGTACTCCTTCAAACTGTTTTCACCGGTAAAGCTCTAGTAACTTATGCATCTTTGCCTCAGGATCAATCTGATAATTATGATGTATTTAAAAGCTTGATTCTTAAGGCCTATGAGCTTGTTCCTGAAGTCTATAGAGTAAAATTTAGGACTACTTACAAGCAAGATAAGCAATCCCATGTTAAGTATGCAAAAATCAAAGAAGATCTGTTAGAGCAGTGGTTAAATTCTAAGAATGTGGATTCTGATTTTGGTAAATTTAAGCAGATGATTTTGCTGGAGGACTTCAAAAGGTGTATTAGTAAAGATGTAAGCCTATATCTTGATGAGAGAAGAATAGATAATTTGTCTGACGCTGCAGTTTTAGCTGATGAATATGTTCTCACTCACAAGAGATATTTTAGAGATAAAGGGAAAGCTGAGAGTAAGTACGTTGCCTCTACTCAAAGTACAGGTAACAGGAAAGAGAATAAAGATGATGTTTCTCAGGAAGTAAATACCAGCTTCACCTCTAGATTTCAGAAAAGTAATTGTACTTATTGTAGTAAACTTGGTCATACTACGGAGAAATGTTTCAGGAGACAGCGTGATGTGAACAAAAAGGAGTCTTTAAATATTCAGTCAATTGGTCTGGTGTCCACTCTTGAGAGTTCCCTGAATTCTTTAACTGAGTTAACTGAACCTGCTCTGAGGGGTAACTTAAATTCTCATGATGAAGCTCCTCTTTTGAGCAGTAATGTGGGTGACACTCTCAAGAGTTCATGTGCTAATTTCCTGTCTGATGGTTTTGTCAGTCCTCTGGACAGTAATGACTGGAACTCAGTTAAAATGTATCGTGACACAGGTGCTTGCCAATCCCTTATGCTGACCAGTGTTCTAGGCTCTAATGTTAATTCCTCTGATGAAACTGTAATCTTACAAGGTGTAGGGAATAATTACTTCTCTGTCCCTCTGTGTAGAGTGAATTTAGAGCCTGGTTTTGCTAATGATTCCTATATGGTTGGGTTGGTTGAGACACTCCCAATGTCAGGTGTAACTTTCTTACTTGGAAATGATAGTGGTGGGAGTCAAGTGTGTCCAGCTCCTCAGTTGTCTAGTGAGCCAGTGGCTGCGTCCCAGGATTGTGATGTCCCTGATGTGTTCCCTGCATGTGCTGTCACTAGGGCTAAGTCTAAAGTTACTGGTGATTTAGAGGATAATGATGATGATGATGTTATCCTAGCTGACACTTTTCTTGCTAATTTGGACCACTCACCAGATAAAGCAGTACCCCGTAGTGTTGATAATTTCTCTCGTCAAGAGTTGGTTGAGTTGCAGGTTGCTGACCCTGAGTTGAAAGGTCTAGCTAACTCTGCTTACAGTGAAGAAGAGTCAGCCGGTGCTTCTACTTGTTATGTAAAGTCAGGAGTACTTATGAGGAAGTGGAGACCCCTAACAGCATCAGGCGACTGTGAATGGGAGGTTGTACATCAAGTTGTCATCCCTCGTGTTTGTAGGCAGGATATCATTAGAGTGGCTCATGATTCCAGTTTGGCAGGACACCTTGGACTGAGGAAGGATGTGGCACGCATTTTGAAACACTTCTACTGGTCAGGTATCTTCAGGGATGTTGTCTAGAATTGTAAGTCTTGTCACACCTGTGAAGTTGTGGGGAAGTGTAATCAGACCGAAAAGGTTGCACCTCTAGTTCCCATTCCTCTTTTTGAGCGTGTGTTGGTGGATATTGTGGGCTCCCTTCCTAAGACTTCTTCAGGATTTTCATATGTGTTGACCCTGATTGATATGGCTACTCGTTATCCTGAAGCCATTCCACTTAGAAATATCTCAGCAAAGAACGTGCTTAAGGAAATGCTAGGGTTCTTCACCAAGATTGGTCTGCCCAAGTAGGTACAGTCAGACCAGGGAAGTAATTTCATGTCAAATGTTTTCAAGCAGTCTCTGAAAGAGTTGGGCATCACCCAGATCACGTCTTCAGCTTACCATCCCCAGACCCAAGGAGCGTTGGAGAGATATCATTAAACACTGAAATCGATGCTCAAGAATTACTGTTTGGAACATCAGAAAGACTGGGATAAAGGTCTTTCATTCGTTGTGTTTGCTGCAAGAGAATCTCCAAATGAATCACTGGGCTTCTCACCTTTTGAACTACTGTTTAGCCATGAAGTAAGAGGACCCCTTAAGTTACTCAAGGAATGCTGGCTGTCGGAGGAAGATGACGTCAACCTGCTGGAGTATGTGATGAAGTTCAAAGAACGGCTGTCCACTGCTTTACAGCTGGCGAGAGAGAATTTAGGAGCTGCTCAGGAGAAGATGAAGACTTGGTATGATAAGAAGTCCAGGTTACGCCACTCTCAGCCAGATCAGGTTTTGATACTGCTACCAGTGCATGGGCAACCTCTTCAAGAAAAGTTTAGTGGTTCTTATTTCGTGGAGAAGAAACTCAGTGATATCAACTATGTCATCGCCACACCAGATCGTACAAAGAACAAGCAACTATGTCACATCAACATGCTAAAGTTATATCACAGGCGGGACGAAAATAATCCAGTCTGCACTGTAGCTGTTCCACCCGAGTCTGCAAGTGAAGCTCTCCCATGCAGTATGAGCCTGAGTGAAAGCTTGGGGAAGAATCCTGATATCATGAATGATCTCCAGACTAAGCTTTCTCACCTACCTCCCGAGGAAAGGCAGGAGTTTTCGGCATTACTGCAGGAGTACCCGCAAGTGTTCCATGCCACTCCAGGAAGAACCACTGTGTTGATGCATGATGTCGATGTTGGAGATGCAAAGCGAATTAATCTGCCTCCTTACCGTGTGAACCCAGTGAAAGTTCCTCTCATCGAGAAGGAGCTTGGCTATCTGTTGGACCACAAGATGATTGAGCCCTATCAGAGCGAGTGGAGTTCTCCTGTCACTCTAGTCCCTAAGCCAGGTGGGTCACAGTGGCTTTGCATCGACTACAGACGTGTTAATCAGATAACCAAAACAGACACTTACCCTCTCCCTCGTGTGGAAGATTGCATAGACAAGATTGGAAAGGCTAGATACATAAATAAGTTTGATTTGTTAAAGGGGTACTGGAAAGTACCTATGACCGAACGTGCTTGGGAGATCTCATGTTTTGTAACACTAGGAAAGACTTTTGCATGTTCTGTAATGCCATATGGTATGAAGAATGCACCAGCCACATTTCAGAAGCTCATGAATGTTGTAACAGAGGGTTTGACAGGGTGTGTTGTTTAAATCGATGATGTATTAATGTTCAGTGACAACTGGAAAGATCACCTATGCCATGTCAGTAAATTTCTTAGAGCGTTTGGTTTAGGCTAATCTTGTAGCTAATTTATCAAAGTGTGAGTTTGGTCAAGCTAAAGTTCAGTACCTTGGGTACGTAATTGGTGATGGACACGTTGCACCACCAGGAGCTAAGGTTCAGGTTTTAAGTGATCTTCCAAGACCTAAAAGTAGGAAGGAGCTACAAAGATTCTTGGGAATGGTAGGTTATTACAGGAGATTTGTTCTTAACTTTTCTATTCTTGCATCACCACTTACAGACCTACTGAAAAAGGGAGTTAAATTTGTCTGGACCGATAACTGTCAATCCTCTTTCAATAAACTTAAAGGTATCCTATTAAGTCAGCCAATGCTCGCTACTCCAAATTTTGCTAAGCCTTTTAAGATGGCTGTTGATGCAAGTGATACAGGAGCTGGGGTTGTTTTGCTGCAAGAGGATGATCAGGGTACTGAACACCCTGTATCTTATTACAGTAAGAAGTTCACTCCACCTCAAAAGAACTACTCAACTATTGAGAAAAAGCTTTTGGCCTTGATTTTGGGTTTACAGCATTTTTCATTTTATTTGTGTTCTGGTTTTGACCCCATAGTCATTTATACCGATCATAACCCACTGAAATTCCTTAGTAAGTTTAAAGATAAAAATCAGAGATCGAGAAGATGGAGTCTACTTCTTCAGGATTATTCATTAGACATACAACATGTCAAGGGGAAAGAAAATGTTATTGCAGATTGCTTATCTAGACTTTAGACGGGTTTTTTTTAGAGTAATAAGAAATTTCCTTTGTAAATATCTTTTTCTTTGTGGGGAGGTGTTACATAACCTATGATTTCATCATCATTTGTGTAATATTAACGCACAGTATGCTGCATGTTTGATCACGAACGTGTTCTGCCTCAGTCCCCCCCTTCTACCGTTATAGTAGAGTAAGTCGTTCTTTCTGTTGTTCAGAGCGGGATTGTCAACTCTTTGTCCCCATGGCTTCATTTCCCGTCCTTCTTACAAGTTGTATCAAGCTCTGCCGGCCCCTATATAATGAGCTCAGTCTCTGCATTATTGCCACTTAGATCTATTCCTCATTTTGTTTACATCTCTGTCCTCCCCTGTACAGTTGTTATTTTTGTGAATGCTCAGGAAGTCTCCAACCATCTAGCAGCTGTGTAATTTGAGTATAAGTGTTATTACATTTTTTCTTATACTGTATAGCATAAGGTGTTAATTCGTAGGCCTAGTGAAGTTTTTGTGCTTAAGGTAAAGTTTTACTGTCAGCCATTATTAATAATATTTTGTATCTGTAATAATATATCTTGCATTCACTGAGCATTATCTGGTATTGTCATTTTATCAGGGCTGACTTAGATAAAATTACTCATGCTAATTTCGTGTTAATAGAGGCTATTGCAGTTAACCATATATTTAACCTATTTTTTGCCATTACTTTATCCTTATGAGTCCTGAATGTTTTGTTGTTAGTTTGAGCATTAAACTTTAACTTGTAATTTTACCTAACTCTTTGTTTTTAATTTGGAACTTTACGGGACAGTAGTGATTTTTAGTATTCTCAGTTAAAGTGTACATTATCTTTCTCTGTTCCTTAACAATATATATATATATATATATATATATATATATATATATATATATATATATATATATATATATATATATATTTATATTGTTACAGAACAGAGATAATGAACACTTCAAGTGAGATTACTAAAATCACTACTGTCCTCCAACCTTCCATGTTCAAAACAAAAGCCTTAGGTAAAATTACAAGTTAAAGTTTAATGCTCAAACTAACAACTAAACATTCAGTACTCATGAGGATAATGTAATGGCAAAACAGGTTACATATATAGTTAACTGCAATAGCCTGTATTAACATCAATTTAGCAAGAGCAAATTTATCTGTCAGCCCTGATAAATGAGAGAACCCGGATAATGCTCAGATAAAACAATATATAATATTATTACAGATACAAAATATTACTAATAGTGGCTGACAGCAAAAACCCCACAAGGCCCACGAACCAACGCCCCATGCTACACAGTACAAGAAAAATGGTAATAACACTTATACTCAAATTATACAGCAGCTAAATGGCTGGAGACTTCCTGAGCACTCACGAAAATAATAATACACTATACAGGGAAGAAGAGAGATGTGAACAAAATGAGGAGTAGATCTAAGTGGCAACTAATGCAGAGACTGAGCTCATTATATAGGGGGCCGGCAGAACTTGATTCAACTTGCAAGAAGGACGCGCAAATGAAGGCACAGAGGACGAAGAGTTGACACTCCTGCTCTGAACAACAGAAAGAACGACTTACTCTACTATAAGGGGGAGAAGGGGAGAGTGAGGTAGAACACACAAGCCTGGTCACTATGGAAGCCACGTGGCGAATCGTGATCAAACATGCAGCATACTGTACATTAGTATTATACAAAAGATGATGAAATCATAGGCTATGTAACACCTCCCCACAAAGAAAAGAAACTTACAAAGAAAATTTCTTACTACTCTATAACAATCTGTCTAAAGTCTAGATAAGCAATCTGCAATAACATTTTCTTTCCCCTTGACATGTTGTATGTCTAATGAATACTCCTGAAGAAGTAGACTCCATCTTGTCAATCTCTGATTTTTATCTTTAAACTTACTAAGGAATTTAAGTGGGTTATGATCGATATAAATGACTATGGGGTCAAAACCAGAACACAAATAAAATGAAAAATGCTGTAAACCCAAAATCAAAGCCAAAAGCCCTTTCTCAATAGTTGAGTAGTTCTTTTGAGGTGGAGTGAACTTCTTACTGTAATAAGATAGAGGGTGTTCAATACCCTGATCATCCTCTTGTAGCAAAACAACCCCAGATCCTGTATCACTTGCATCAACAGCCATCTTAAAAGGCTTAGCAAAATTTGGAGTAGCGAGCACTAGCTGACTTAATAGGATAGCTTTAAGTTTACTGAAAGAGGATTCACAGTTATCGGTCCAGACAAATATAACTCCCTTTTTCAGTAGGTCTGTAAGTGGTGATACAAGAATTGAAAAGTTAAGAACAAATCTCCTGCAATAACCTACCATTCCCAAAAATCTTTGTAGCTCTTTCCTACTTTTAGGTCTGGGAAGATCACTTATAACCTGAACCTTAGCTCCTGGTGGTGCAACGTGTCCATCACCAATTATGTATCCAAGGTACTGAACTTTAGCTTGACCAAACTCACACTTTGATAAATTAGCTACAAGATTAGCCTGAACCAAACGCTCAAGAAATTTACTGACATGGCATAGGTGATCTTTCCAGTTATCACTGAAGATTAATACATCATCAATATAAACATCACACCCTGCCAAACCCTCTGTTGCAACATTAATGAGCTTCTGAAAAGTGGCTAGTACATTCTTCATACCATATGGCATTACAGAACATGCAAAAGTCTTTCCTTGTGTTACAAAACAAACCACGTTCAGTCATAGGTATTTGTTAGTATCCCTTTAACAAATCAAAATTACTTATTTACCTAGCCTTTCCGATCTTGTCTATGCAATCTTCCACGCGAGGGAGAGGGTAAGTGTTTGTTTTGGTTATCTGATTAACACGTCTGTAGTCGATTAAAAGCCGCTGTGACCCACCTGGCTTAGGGACTAGAGTGACAGGAGAACTCCACTCACTCTGACAGGGCTCAATCATCTTGTGGTCCAACAGGTAGCCAAGTTCCTTCTGGGTGAGAGGAACTTTCACTGGGTTCATACGGTTATGAGGCAGTTTAATTGGCTTTGCGTCTCCAACATCGACATCATGCATCAACACAGTGGTTCTTCCTGGAGTGGCACGGAACACTTGCGGGTACTCCTGCAGTAATGATGATAACTCCTGCTTTTCCTCGGGAGGTAGATGAGAAAGCTTAGTTTGGAGATCATTCATGATATCAGGATTCTTCCCCAAACTATCACTCAGGCTCATACTGCATGGGAGAACTTCACTTGCAGACTCGGGTTGAACAGCTACAGTGCAGACTGGGTTTTTTTCTTTCCGCCTGTGATATAACTTTAGCATGTTGATGTGACATAGTTGCTTGTTCTTTCTACGATCTGGTGTGCCGATGACATAATTGACATCAATGAGTTTCTTCTCCGCGAAATAAGGACCACTAAACTTGGCTTGAAGAGGTTGCCCATGCACTGGTAGCAGAATCAAAACCTGATCTCCTGGCTGAAAGTGGCGTAACTTGGACTTCTTATCATACCAAGTCTTCATCTTCTCCTGCGCAGCTCCTAAATTCTCTCTCGCCAGCTGTAAAGCAGTGGACAGCCGTTCTTTGAACTTCATCACATACTCCAGCCGGTTGACGTCATCTTCCTCCGACAGCCAGCATTCGATGAGTAGCTTAAGGGGTCCTTTTACTTCATGGCCAAACAGTAGTTCAAATGGTGAGAAGCCCAGTGATTCATTTCAAGATTCTCTTGCGGCAAATACAACGAATGGAAGACCTTTATCACAATCTTTCTGATGTTCCAAACAGTATTTGCTGAGCATCGATTTCAGTGTTTGATGATATCTCTCCAACACTCCTTGGGTCTGGGGATGGTAAGCTGAAGACGTGATCTGGGTGATGCCCAACTCTTTCAGAGACTGCTTGAAAACATTTGACATGAAATTACTTCCCCAGTCTGACAGTACTTGATTGGGCAGACCAAACTTGGTGAAGAACCCTAGCATTTCCTTAAGCACGTTCTTTGCTGAGATATTTCTAAGTGGAATGGCTTCAGGATAACGAGTAGCCATATCAATCAGGGTCAACACATAAGAAAATCCTGAAGAAGTCTTAGGAAGAGGGCCCACAATATCCTCCAACACACGGGTGAATGGCGCCTCAAAAGGAGGAATGGGAACTAGAGGTGCAACCTTTTTGGTCTGATTACACTTCCCCAACACTTGACAGATGTGACAAGACTTACAATACCAGGAAATATCTCTGAAGATACCTGGCCATTAGAAGTGTTTCAAAATGCGTGCCACAGTCTTCCTAACTCCAAGGTGTCCTACCAAACTGGAATCATGAGCCACTTTAATGATATCCTGCCTACAAACACGAGGGATGACAACTTGATGTACAACCTCCCATTCACAGTCGCTTGATGCTGTTGGGGGTCTCCACTTTCTCATAAGTACTCCTTACTTTATATAATAACAAGTAGAAGCACCAGCTGACTCTTCCTTACTGCAAGCAGAGTTAACTAGACCTTTCAACTCAGGGTCAGCAACCTGCAACTCAACCAACTCTTGATAAGACAAACTATCAACACTAAGGGGTACTGCCTCATCTGGTGAGTGGTCCAAATTAGCGAGAAAAGTGTCACCTAGGATAACATCATCTTCATCATTATCCTTTAAGTCACCAGTAACTTTAGACTTAGCCTTAGTGACAGCACATGCAGAGAACACATCAGGGACATCACAATCCTGGGTCGCAGTCACTGGTTCACTAGACAACTGAGGAGCTGGACACACTTGACTACCACCACTATCATTTCCAAGTAAGAAAGCTACCCCTGACATTGGGAGTGTCTCAACCAACCCAACCATAACGGAACCATTAGCAAAACCAGACTCTAAATTTACTCTGCACAGAGGGACAGAGAAGTAATTATTCCCTACACCTTGTAAGATTACAGTTTCATCAGAGGAATTAACACTACAGCCTAGAACACTGGTCAGCATAAGGGATTGGCAAGCACCTGTATCACGATATATTTTAACTGATTTCCTGTCATTACTGTCCAGAGGACTGACAAAACCATCAGACAGGAAATTAGCACATGAACTCTTGAGAGTGTCACCCACGTTACTGCTCAAAAGAGGAGCTTCATCATGAGAATTTAAGTTACCCCTCAACGCAGGTTCAGTTAACTCAGTTGAAGAATTCTGGGAACTCTCAAGGGTGGACACTAGACCAGTTGACTGAATATTTAAAGACTCCTTATCGTTCACATCACTCTGTCTCCTGAAACATTTCTCCGTAGTATGACCAAGCTTATTACAATAAGTACGTTTACTTTTCTGAAATCTAGAGGTGGAGCTGGTATTTACTTCCTGAGAGACATCTTCTTTATTCTCTTTCCTGTTACCTGTACTCTGAGTAGAGGCAACGTACTTACTCTCAGCTTTCCTTTTTTCTTTAGAATATCTCTTGTGAGTGAGAACATATTCATCAGCTAAAACTGCAGCATCAGACAAATTATCTATTCTTTTCTCATCAAGATATAGGCTTACATCATTATTAATACACCTTTTGAAGTCCTCCAGCAAAATCATCTGCTTAAATTGATCAAAATCAGAATTTACATTCTTAGAATTTAACCACTGCTCTAACAGATCTTCTTTGATTTTTGCATACTCAACATGGGATTGCTTATCTTGCTTATAAGTTGTCCAAAATTTTACTCTATAGGCTTCAGGAACAAGCTCATAGGCCTTAAGAATCAAGCTCTTAACTACATCATAATTATCAGATTGATCCTGAGGCAAAGATGCATAAGTTACTTGAGCTTTACCGGTGAGAACAGTTTGAAGGAGTACTGGCCAATACTTTTTGGGCCAATTATGACCTGTAGCTACCCTCTCAAACAATTGAAAATACTTTGTTAAATCAGATTCATTAAAAGGAGGGACAAGTTTAACATTTTTAGCCACATCAAAATCATCAGAGCTAGATGAACCAGTTCCACCTTGTTTTCATGCGATACTCATGGTCTGCCTGAATCCTAGCAAGTTCAATTTGTGCCTGAGCCTGTGCCTGTGCCTCCTGAATACGAGCCTGAGACTCAGCCTCCTTAGCACGTGCCTGAAACTCAGCCTCCTTAGCACGAGCCTCCTGCAGGGCTAGCTGTAACTTAGCTATTTCAATCTGCGTTTGCTCATCTGGAGGAGTTAAATTAAACAAGCTTTTATTAATCATGCCAACAATTTGATCTTTAGAACGATGAGAGCGAACAGCACTTCCCAATTGTTGAGCAACAAGCTTAAGTTCATTCTTTGTTCTGTTTTCTACATCACACACTGTTTGCACATTTGACAAAAAATCTTTGGCTTCATCAAGAGTAGTAATAGTAGACATCATAAATAAATCACAGTCACAAAATATCAAGCAATATTATTATGGTAATTCCTGAATATCCTGATAAGAGGTCGCCAAATTTATGTTGGGGAACAGAGAGAGATAATGAACACTTCAAGTGAGAATACTAAAATCACTACTGTTCCGCAACGTTCCAGGTTCAAAACAAAAGCCTTAGGTAAAATTACAAGTTAAAGTTTAATGCTCAAAATAACAACTAAACATTCAGGACTCATAAGGATAATGTAATGGCAAAACAGGTTACATATATGGTTAACTGCAATAGCCTCTATTAACGTGAATTTAGCAAGAGCAAATTTATCTGTCAGCCCTGATAAATGAGAGAACCCGGATAATGCTCAGTTAAAGCAAGATATAATATTATTACAGATACAAAATATTACTAATACTGGCTGACAGCAAAAACCCCACCAGGCCCACGAACCAACGCCCCATGCTACACAGTACAAGAAAAATGATAATAACACTTATACTCAAATTATACAGCATTTAGATGGCTGGAGACTTCCTGAGCACTCACGAAAATAATAATACCGTATACAGGGGAGGAGAGAGTTGTGAACAAAATGAGGAGTAGATCTAAGTGGCAACTGATGCAGAGACTGAGCTCATTATATAAGGGGCCGGTAGAGCTCGATTCAACTTGCAAGAAGGACGCGCAAATGAAGGCACAGAGGACGAAGAGTTGACACTCCTGCTCTGAACAACAGAAAGAACGACTTACTCTACTATAAGGGGGAGAAGGGGGAGTGAGGTAGAAATCGCAAGCCTGGTCACTATGGAAGCCATGTGGCGAATCGTGATCAAACATGCAGCATACTGTACGTTAGAATTATATTGTACAAAGGATGATGAAATCATAGGCTATGTAACACCTCCCCACAAAGAAAAAGAAATTTACAAAGGAAATTTCTTATTACTCTAAAACAATCTGTCTAAAGTCTAGATAAGCAATCTGCAATAACATTTTCTTTCCCCTTGACATGTTGTATGTCTAATGAATACTCCTGAAGAAGTAGACTCCATCTTCTCGATCTCTGATTTTTATCTTTAAACTTACTAAGGAATTTCATTGGGTTATGAACGGTATAAATGACTTTGGGGTCAAAACCAGAACACAAATAAAATGAAAAATGCTGTAAACCCAAAATCAAGGCCAAAAGCTCTTTCTCAATAGTTGAGTACTTCTTTTGAGGTGGAGTGAACTTCTTACTGTAATAACCCCACTGTAGGGGGTCACCTTGACGTGGTGGTGGGGCTTGAAGAATGGTTGGCAGTGCCACCTACTTAGGAGGCAAGCCTACCTTTGTAGGGTTTGGCATTTGTCGGCCTTGTGGACCAAGCACCCCCTACATCACTGGTAGAGGAGGCCTACTGGTGATGTCAGTCCCTGCCCATTTGCCATCTAGGGCGGGACTGTTGCCTCCCCACGTGTTTGCCGTGCGTGGCGTCCCGTAATGCTGGGAGACGGGAGTCCTGGAGGTTGAGCGATGCTGCATGGTATGCCCTGCAGCTAGCAATACACCTCTTTGGTCCCTTATTCTGGCTAGACGGGAGGTCTGGTTGGGCCCGACCAGGTCAATCAGCTGGTCACTGGCTAGCCATCCAGTCTAGTCACCTAGTGGCTTTAGAGTCAAGCGGGCACTGGGGGACCTGGTGGCTCCTATCATCCTGGAGTCACCCTTGTCAGGGTCCCTTGGTGGTTACCTGCGTATACTTTCCCACTACCTCTGATGTCGCCAGTGGTGCTTTCCCTGGCATATGGCCTCCCCTTGTTGGGCTCCATGGTGGGTGGAGGGGTGGGGGAATGAAGGTGTTTTTTTTGGAATATGGCATCTTCTAAAATTTTTACAGCTGACGACCCTGGTTCCGTCCCTGACCATCCTTCACAGTCTCCCTCCTGTGCGCTTCATGTGCCTCTGGCTGGTGAGGCCCACATTGCCGCCTTGGAACCATACCTTCCTGGTTCTAGTGGTTTGCCGTCAGTGGCCACTACAAAGAAGAGCCGGCAACAGACAACAACATCTTTTGGACATGCCCGTGAGGTCCTGCCAGGTGTCTATGAGAGGGTTGATTTCCCAAGGTACTACACCATTCATACTTTGGATGGTCAGCCTATTGTGAATCTGGACATTTTTACTGTTCATCAGCGCATTGTGTCAATCTGTGGGAGAGAGCCGAAGATTTCACCTCATGGGGATGGTAGCCTCCTAGTGGAGGTTACATCCCCTGAAGAGGGTTCCCGGCTGGCTGCCCAGTGTAAGGATCCGGATGCACTGTTCACTTGTGTTCCTCATGCCTTTTTTAATCATAGTCGAGGTGTTGTTTTCTCCAAAGACTTATTGAGTTACAGTGAAGAGAAGCTGCTTGAAGAACTCCAGGTCCACAGGGTTGTTAAAGTGGAGAGGTTTCAGAAGAAGGTTGATGGTGTTCTTACCCCAACTCCATCCTTGTTGCTGACATTCGACTGTACTGTTCTCCCTTCATCCATCAAGGTGGCTAGGTTGTCCCTTAGGGTCAAACCCTTTGTACCAAATCTACGATGCTGCTACCACTGTCAGATGTACGGCCATGTTGGGCGAGTCTGTCGTCGTTTCCAACAGGGCCTCCCAGTGGTGTGTGTCAGTTGTGGAGCATCCACTCATGCAGGACAGGACTCCTGGACATGTTTGTTGTTTGCACTGTGGCGAGGCACATCCTGCTTCATCTAAAGATTGTGCCCGGTTTTGCTTGGAGAAGATCCTCCTCATCCGTAATCGTGATAAAATAAGCTTTCCTGAGGCCAGGAGTAGAGCCATGTCATCTGTTTTCCATAACGGAGTGTCTTATGCGTCAGTTTTGTCTGGTCATAGCCGTCCTCGTCGTCCTGTCCAGCAGCAGACCCGAGTTTCTCCTGTTGTGTCAGCTCCTATGCCTTCATCTGCTGATTCCATGTCAGTGCAACAATCTCCCGCACTCGAGATGATTGCCGCTACAGTTCAAGACTCGACCTCTACATCTATGGTATCCCCTGGTAGTCATGGTGCACATTCTTCATTTGCTGAACGTCATCGTGATTCCTCAGAGTCTTTGAGTCTTGAAGATCCTCCAAGGAAGGTGTCGGTCGTGGAGTCTACATCCTCTGTAGTTAGTCCATCTGTGCAACAGCCCCCGGACCCTGCTTCTGGGTCTTCGGGGGCTTCTGGGGTGTCAGGTCAGTCTGGCACCACTTCCTCCGGGGTATCGGATGTTCCTCCTCCGGTTACCTCGGAGGATCCTCTCCTGCCCCCTCCACGTTTGGAGGCCAAGACCCCAATCCCTCCTGCTCGACCTCTTGGTTCACTGGGGGTCCCGGGCAGGGTTCGGTGTAGCTCTTCCTCTCCTCCTGGGCAGCGACGGGTGTCTGTGAAATGTCCCAACACTTCGCAGACCCCAGGCCCTCATTCTAGCCATGCTGCTGCCTGTGACAAGCCCCTTAGTGGGCGTATCCGTATTCCCAAGAAGATTGTCTCCCAGGGTCGCTCAGTGGTTTCCACTAAGTGACCCTTTCTTTTGTGTATATAGTTCCTCCATTTTAATATTTTTAGTATTTTTTTATGGTTTTCTGTTTGTCCCTCTCCCCTGCCCCTTTTTATTTCAATAGTTTTAATGGCTAATATTATTCAATGGAACTGCCGTGGTTTACGAGCCAGCTGGGAGGAACTCCGTTGGCTTCTGGCTGAGTATTCACCTGTGTGTGTTTGCCTACAAGAGACAATGGTTGGTGATGCTGCACCTCCCAGTCCACCTGGTTACCAGGTTTTTTATTCAGATCCTCTTCCTGGACAGGGTCATGGTGGGGGTGTGGCTATTCTAGTAAGCAGTGACATACCTTTCACTGCTGTGAGTCTTAACACTTCACTGCAGGCTGTTGCTCTCCAGATTTTCCTTCCCCGTCATTATACTGTGTGCTCTTTGTACCTCCCTCCTAGTGCCACTATTGAGAGGGTTGATCTTGATAATCTTATTCGTGCACTTCCCTCACCCTATTTCTTGCTGGCCGACATGAACAGTCATCATCCCCTGTGGGGTGGCTCCACAGCTGATGCTAGAGGTACTATGTTAGCCTCCATTGTGGAGGATGTGGACCTGTACATTTTAAATTCTGGTGAATTTACTGACTTCCATAGTCAAACGGGTATTTTTACTTCTATTGATTTGTCTCTGTGCAGGGGTAGCCCTGAATTTTACAAGGGCTGTGTTACCGGACTTACATGGCAGTGACCACTTCCCTATTTTATTAAGGTCGGCACAGAGTGCGCCTCAGCGTCGTCTTCCCCGCTGGTGCTTGGATAGGGCAGTCTGACCGGTTTTTGAGGAGCTGTGTTCCCCGAACCGATGTGTGGAGGATTTTGTCAGAACTGACGCTGCTGTTGAGTATTTCACAGACTTACTACACTCGGCGGCACTGCAGAGTATTCCGAGAACAGCTGGTCACTTTCCTTGCCATCCAGTTCCCTGGTGGACAAATGAGTGTGCTTCTGCTGTTCGGGCTAAACGTGCTGCTTTCTCCTGACTTCGTCGTCACCGAGGTGACCCTGGTTACTTAGCGGCATATAGGAGGGCCCGAGCTCATGCCCGGCGGGTTATGAAGGAGGCTAGGAGGAAGTCTTGGGCATCATTTGTTTCTTTAATTTCTTCACAGACTCCTCTCACAAAAGTGTGGAAACGGGTGAGGAATATTTCAGGGAAATTTCCCGTTCCCTCTCCTCCTGTTTTATCTCATGCAGGTGTGGTGGTGGCTCATTCTTCGTCTGTTGCCGAGATAATTGCTGCCTATTTTGCTAATGTCTGTAGGAAGGACACCTCATCCCCGTCAGCACGCCGCCGACGGCACCTGGAATCTTTTGGCATTAGTTTTCCATCTACTGCAAAGAGTCGTATAATGTTGCTTTTTCTGCTTCTGAACTTCAGACGGCATTGTCGCAGTGTCGCGACTCGTCTCCAGGCTTGGATGATGTCCCATATGCCTTCTTACACCACTTGCCTGATGCAGCCCTTCATTTTCTGTTGTCACTGTATAACAGAATTTGGTGCAATGGTGGGTTTCCGACCTCATGGGGTGTTGCTGTGGTTCTCCCCATCCCTAAGCCGGGTAAGGATCACTTGCAGGCCACTAATTATCGCCCTATCTCGCTGACATCTTGCCTTTGTAATGTCCTCGAAAAGATGGTGAATAGTTGGCTCGTGTGGTACTTAGAGAAGGGTGGTTACTTGTCTCCAGTCCAGTGTGGGTTTCGGAAGATGCGGTCGACCACAGATGCTCTCCTTTCTTTAGAATCTTCCATCTGCCAGGCTTTTGCAACTAACCAGCATCATAACACAGTGTTCTTTGATTTGGAGAAGGCGTACGACACTTCCTGGCGTCATGGTATATTGCAATCTCTTTATGAGTTTCGTCTCCGTGGGCGACTCCCCACTTTTATCAAGGAGTTTTTATCTAATCGTTTTATTCGGGTCCGAGTCGGGAGTAAGCTGTCTACTGCATGTCCCCTTGAGGATGGTGTGCCACAAGGGAGCATACTAAGTGTTACCCTTTTTGCAGTGGCAATTAACAGCATTATTTCTGTGCTTCCTGATGGTGTTCGTGGCTCTCTCGATGTTGACGCTTTATCAATCTCTGTCACTGCCGCACGGATGTCAATGGCAGAAAGGAGGATGCAGATGGCTCTCAACCGTGTCTCTAGATGGGCTGATGAACGAGGTTTTCGATTTTCCTTGAAGAAGACCGTTGCCATGCATTTTTGCCACTTTCGTGGAGTCCACCCTGACCCAAACCTTTTTTTAGACGGGCGTCGTATTTCGTGTTTAAAGGAAACCCGGTTTTTAGGGCCGATTTTTGACAGCCGGTTGACTTGGGTCCCTCATTTGAGGTACGTTAAAGCTGAGTGTCTCAGAGCATTGGGTCTCTTGAAAGTTTTAGCGCACACATACTGGGGAGCTGATCGCAAGACCCTCCTCCTCTTGCATCAGTCTCTGATTTTATCCAAACTTCATTATGGATGTGAAGTTTATTCTTCTGCCTCAGAAGCCCGGCTTCGTAGTTTAGATTCTATACATCATGCTGGTGTTCGTCTCGCCAATGGGGCATTCCGATCTTCCCCGATTTCGAGTTTGTTGGCTGATGCTGGTGTCCTTCCTCTAGACTTGCTCCTCTCTTCCCTTTTGATGCGATGTTCGTATCGCTTATCTCGTCTCCCAGACTCTGTGCCCTTTGTCAAGGTCTCTCAAGATTCTCGGTCACCTATTTTTGATACTCGGCCATCCTTTCCAAAGCCCTTTCGTTTCAGGGTGCAGTCAGTTATGTCTCGCTTCTCTGTTCCTTCTGTGCCGATCACTCCCCACCGTGTCCCAAGGGTGGGCTACTGGCGTCTCCCCAGGGTGACATTTTGTCATTTCTTTTCATCTAGTAAGGCCTCCCTTCCTTCTCAGGTTTTATTTTCTCTGTTTTTAGAGCATGCCTCTTCTCATGGGGACTCCATACCAGTTTATACTGATGGATTTAAGGCTGATGCAGGTGTTGGCTTTGGTGTGGTGTTTCCCACCTTCTGTCGAAGTGGGAGCCTCCCTGTGACTGCTTCTGTTTTTACGGCTGAGCTGACTGCTATTTTATTTGCCCTTCAGATTCTCTTCACTCTCCCCCACACTGCTTTTATTGTTTTTAGTGACTCACGAAGTGCTCTTTCTGCAATGGAGTCTTTTAATCCCTCTCATCCTTTGATTTTATCCATTTTAGAGTGGATTTTCCTTTTAGGGCGTTGTGGACGTCATGTAGATTTCTGTTGGGTTCCAGCTCATGTAGGAGTGGCAGGGAATGAACGAGCTGATCAGCTGGCCAAGGCGGCAGCGGCTCATCCCCCTCTTGCACAGTCCCCTCTGTATTGTCTGCCTGCTGCAGATATGTGCTCCTTTAATGCCTCCAGAGTTTGGTGCTGTTGGCAGGAGCATTGGGATGCTGTGGGTGCCAATAAGTTGCGCTCGATTTGCCAGAAGGTGGGCTCATTCAGTTACCAGGGCTTTCCTCGTCAATGGGAGACTGCTTTGTGCCGCCTCCGCATTGGCCACACCCGTTTCTCTCATGGTTTTTTAATGGAAAGGGCTCCTCCTCCATTCTGTGATGACTGTCTGGTTCCCTTGACTGTTCGGCACCTGTTGGTGGAGTGCCCTAGTCTTGAGGATTTGCGTCGTCGGTTCCTCTCTGACCACCAAACGGATGGTGGTGTGTATCATTTTTCCTCTGTGCTTGGGGAGGATGCCTGTGCCTTGGGAGAGGCAACCCTCTCGTTTGTGAAGGAGGCAGGACTTTTTAAGGATATTTAGAATTTCTCCTTTTTGATTGTGTGGTTTATCCTCTGTTTTTTGTTTTTTGCTTTTTACTTCTTTGTTATACGGCGACATATGACCCTGGCAGTTGCGCCGCCATGATTATTATTAGGGAAAAAAAAAAAAAAAACATGATCCAGTTACACCTTGTTTCATTCGATACTCATGGTCTGCCTGAATCCTAGCAAGTTCAATTTGTGCCTGAGCCTGTGCCTCTGGCTGTGCCTCCTGAATAGGAGCCTGGGACTCAGCCTCCTTAGCACGTGCCTGAAACTCAGCCTCCTTAGCACGAGCCTCCTGCAGGGCTAGCTGTAACTTAGCTATTTCAATCTGCGTTTGCTCATCTGGAGGAGTTACATTAAACAAACTTTTATTAATCATGCCAACAATTTGATCTTTAGAACGATGAGAGCGAACAGCATTTCCCAATTGTTGAGCAACAAGCTTAAGTTCATTCTTTGTTCTGTTTTCTACATCACACACTGTTTGCACATTTGACAAAAAATCTTTGGCTTCATCAAGAGTAGTAATAGTAGACATCATGAATAAATCATAGTCACAAAATATCAAGCAATATCCTTATGATAATATCCTGAATATCCTGGTAAGAGGTCGACAAATTTATGCTACGGAACAGAGAGATGATGAACACTTCAAGTGAGAATACTAAAATCACTACTGTCCCGCAAGGTTCCAGGTTCAAAACAAAAGCCTTAGGTAAAATTACAAGTTAAAGTTTAATGCTCAAACTAACAACTAAACATTCAGGACTCATAAGGATAATGTAATGGCAAAACAGGTTACATATATGGTTAACTGCAATAGCCTCTATTAACGAGCATTTAGCAAGAGCAAATTTATCTGTCAACCCTGATAAATGAGAGAACCTGGATAATGCTCAGTTAAAGCAAGATATAATATTATTACAGATACAAAATATTACTAATACCAGCTGACAGCAAAAACCCCACCAGGCCCACGAACCAACGCTCCATGCTACACAGTACAAGAAAAATGGTAATAACACTTATACTCAAATTATACAGCAGCTAGATGGCTGGAGACTTCCTAAGCACTCACGAAAATAATAATACACTATACAGGGGAGGAGAGAGATGTGAACAAAATGAGGAGTAGATCTAAGTGGCAACTAATGCAGAGACTGAGCTCATTATACAGGGAGCCGGCAGAGCTTGATTCAACTTGCAAGAAGGACGCGCAAATGAAGGTACAGAGGACGAAGAGTTGACACTCCTGCTCTGAACAACAGAAAGAACGACTTACTCTACTATAAGGGGGAGAAGGGGGGATTTTGATTTACAAATTTTATTGTGTAAGGTTTACATAATAAAAATTACACAAATGGCGCACCCCCTAGTAACACATACGTCGGGTGGATTGCCTTGATGGGTTGAACCATTGTAATAAACATATAAATAGATTAATAATCACAGATATAAAGTTACACGAATATAGTATGATTATATACACATTGTTTCTTAACAAGAAACAGGCAGTGGTAAATTTCCTATTAAAAGATTGTGGAGATTGTGGTATGGTCACAGTGTAATGAGAGAGAGAGAGAGAGAGAGAGAGAGAGAGAGAGAGAGAGAGAGAGAGAGAGAGAGAGGATTATAACATATAGGTGAGAAGCAAGGGAGGGAAAGGAGGAGGAGGTAGGTCAGCAATTATAGAGGACTTTAGTCTGAGAACTGTCAGTAATTATAAGATTTAGAGGAGAGGTAAATTGGCAAACACAGATGGGAGAGAGAGAGAGAGAGAGAGAGAGAGAGAGAGAGAGAATTATAACATATAGGTGAGAAGCAAGGGAGGGAAAGGAGGAGGAGGTAGGTCAGCAGTTATAGAGGACTTTAGTCTGAGAACTGTCAGTAATTATAAGATTTAGAGGAGAGGTAAATTGGCAAACACAGGTGGAAAGAGAGAGAGAGAGAGAGAGAGAGAGAGAGAGAGAGAGAGAGCGTGGTTGCATACTGTTGTTGAAAAAGAATGATAGCATTAGACATTAAGTTACAAGAATATAGTATGACGACATGACGTTACCTAAATAAATATTGAGTGATACTGTTACAAAACTGTCGTGCGGTTACATTGTTACAATTGGTAGTACATCATAATATGGTACCAAATACTGTATAGTATCTAAATATGCAAACTTGATGCAATATACTTAGTGATAAGTACATGGAGAGAAGAAAAGGTTACAGCAGTAGAGGTTGGTACTGTATCGTGATTATCAGAAATCACGATATTTTTGTATTACTATTCTATGGTGATTATTTAGATGCATATTTGTCTATCACAATTGTGGATGTATATGTGTAGGATTATTTATGTGTAAATACTGTATATACTGTATATTGTATGTATTAAGATTTCACTGATTGTTTATTGGAATAACGAGGAGTATGTTGATACCCTTGGGTGATTTGGTACTGTTAGTGATATAAGCTTAAGTTACATTTATGTATAATCATAGTGTACTGTTAATATTAGTTAATATTGGAATGTCTTGAAAATGTTGTATTTGCGAGGTTCAATGTTTTAACTGATACTTGTTTATGAATGGTTAAATTTAAGCTGTACGGTTAACGTGTGAAACAAGCCGAATGGCGGCAGTTTGTGATAAACTATTAGTAGCCAGTCACGTGGCCATATTTCAAGCCTGGCTCACAGCCGGACCGGGAGTCCTGGAGTCAGTTGGTACGAGGTTAAGGAGCTGAGCAGAGGGGCCCCGAGTTTAGGTCTGGCAGCTGTCGTGTGTGAAATTATCTATACTGTATGTGGACTGATGTTATTCGGGTGGATGTTTGGAAGACAGTGCGGCCATGTTGTAAGTTTACTGCATTTTTTGAAGTTTCAAATTATGCTTAAGTTCATGAATAACTGTCCATTTTATTTTGCATATTTAGTATGGTCGGTCACATTGTATAGTGTGATATTATTATTTGATATCATACTAAGGTTCTTTGTAATTATATATATGACGTGTGTTTGCGATTATTGCTGGGAAGTGAATCTGAGTTCATTCTTTTGTTGTTTATTATTTATGAAGCTGTATTTACCAGGTTGAATCATTAAACGGATCCGACACCGCAGAACTGCAGTGTTCATTCAAACCTGAATAACAATACAATTCAACAACACGCAACCATGGATGAGCTCAAGAAAAACCGGACAGCAGCCAAGAGAAGGTTCACTAGGAAGGTCAACATCTTCAAGGAAGCCCACGGAAAGAAGTTATCATGTGAAGTGCTTCAACGAATGTATGAGGAGGTTAGTACGTGCTTCAAAGTGGTGGATGAAAGGAATGAGGAAATGATCGCTCTTTTAAAGGAATCTGAACCTTATGATGAGTATGAACAATACATAACTGAACTTGAAAATATAAAACATGAAGTTTATAATATTTTGATAACTGAGACTGGGAAGGTGAAACAAAAACCATCACTTGCCATAAAGAAACTGGAGCCTCCTAAATTTCGTGGTTCTGTCAGAGCATTTCCTACTTTTGTTAAGGATTATGAAAGGTTAGTTGTGTCTCAGCAAGGAATGGACCCGTACGTGCTGAGGAATTCCTTGGAAGGTGAACCTAGGAAATTAGTGGAAGATTTAGACGATTATAACCGAATGTGGGCTCGTCTGAAAGAGACTTATGGTGATCCAGCTAAAATGATAGATTCTATTTTAGGAGATATCAGAGCAACTAAACCAGTGGTTGAAGGTGACAATAAAAGGCTTATTAACATGATTAATACTGTAGAGAAAGTGTGGTTGGATATTGATAATTTGGGTCAGTTACAGGAACTTGAAAACACTACTGTAATTACTCAAGTGGAGAGATTGTTGCCACCTACTTTGAAAAGAGAATGGGCAATAAAGGTACAGTCTATCGGTACTGACAGGTTTAAAAGCTTAGTAACATTCTTGACTGAACAGCGCAAAGTTATAGAGTATTTGCAAGATGAGTCAAGGATTGCAAGTGCTAGGGCGACAGTTCATGTGTGTGAAGAAGAGACTTCCAAGGACTCTGAACTCGCAGAGGCGATTAAGCAGTTAGCTACAGGTCAGGAAAAATTTCAAAATCAAATGTTCAAATGTTTATCTAACTTATCCTTTGCTAGTAATAAGTTTCAGGGAATGCCAAGCAGAAATGGGTCAAATTTTGGACCAAAGGGAAATACCAAGAGATGTTGTGTGCATGAGTCTGATACTCATGATCTAAAAGATTGTGCAACCTTTAAACAGTGGCCTAAGGAGACAAAATTTGAATTTCTGAAATCTAAGGGTATATGTTATATGTGCTTGAAGGAAGGACATTTAGCAAGGAATTGCAGTCAAGGATATTCATGTAGAGTTCTGGTAGATGGGGAATGCTGTGGAAAATATCATCATTCTGCCCTTCATCCCATATTCATTAGCCATGGAAGTACTACTGTGGAAGCATCAAGTAGCCATGTGACAAGAGATGGAGTAATGCTCATGACGGGTTATGTGAACAGTGCTAATCAGGTAATACCCACCCTTTATGATCCAGGAAGTAATTTAAGTTTAATCACTCAATAGGATGGCACGGAAACTGGGTCTTGTTGGGACTCCTGTGAGTTTAACTTTAACCAAGGTTGGTGCGCAAACAGAACAGGTAGAAAGTTACGTGTATAAAGTCTTGTTGAAAGATAAATTTGGGAGGGAAAAAATAATTGATGCCTGTGGTATAACTGAAATCACTGGTGTGTCAAGTGAGATAGACGTGACTCCATTTGCACATATGTTTGGGTTACAGGAATGGCAGTTAAAGAGACCCAGCGGACGTATTGAGTTATTGATTGGATCAGATTACTGTGCTCTTTTACCTCAAGTTGTAAAAACAGTGCACAGTCTTCAACTGTTGGCTAATGACTTTGGATTTTGCCTTAGAGGAAGTATAGATGGAGAAAGAAAGCAAAGCGTTAGCCTTAATGTTCAGGTGAATCATGTTGCATGTTCTAAGCCTGAAGAGTGGCTTCTTACATCTCGGCTAAACCCTTGTCAAGTAATTGAAGAATACTTTTTGACTGAAAGCTTAGGAACTTTGTGTACCCCAAGATGTGGGGGATGCAAGTGTGGAGGTTGTTCCATTAAAGGAAATTTAACTATAAAGGAAGAAAGGGAACTTAGACTTATTGAAGATGGATTGCACTATGATAGGGGAAATAAATGTTGGATTTCAGAATACCCTTGGATCTGTGACCCTTCTAAGTTACCTAATAACTTCCCCATGGCTTTGGCTCGATTAAGAGCTACAGAGAAAAGATTAAAAAAGATGGGAATGAAGTACTGTTTAAAGTATCAGGAACAAATTAATGACATGGTATCTAGAGGAGTTGCGCAGAAGTTGACCCAACAAGAATTGGAGAGTTATGAGGGCCCTACTTTTTACTTGCCACACCATGAAATCCATAAGCCAGAATCTCAGTCAACACCTCTAAGGATTGTGTTTAATTCAGCTGCATCATTTCAAGGAATGGCTCTAAATGATTTTCTTGCTAAAGGGCCTGATGTTCTAAATAATTTGTTGGGGATTCTTTTGCGTTTCAGACAAAATAGGATTGGCATAGTTGGCGATATCAAGAAAATGTACAACAGTGTTAAAATATCAGAGTTTGATATGCATACTCATAGATTTCTATGGAGAGATTTAGATGCAGAGAAAGTTCCTGATCATTATATACTGAAGACTGTGACATTTGGAGATAAACCAGGGGGGCAATAGCTAGGGTGGCATTGAGGAAGACTGCTCAAATGAATGAGGAATATCCTTTGGCTATAAAGACTATTATTGAAGATTCTTATGTGGATGATGTGTTAGGAAGCTTTGATAGTTCCGAAATAGCTGTTGAAAGGATGGGACAAGTGGAAGAAGTGTTGGAAGCAGGAGGATTTGTAATGAAACAGTGGATCATGTCTGGAGATGATGGATGCATCAGTGAGAAAGTTTTGGATACAAATCATGAAAAGGTTTTAGGTCTAGATTGGAAACCTAAGGAGGATATCTTTTTGTTCAAAGCCAAACTCAATTTTTCAAGGAAAACTCGTCAAGGAAGGTCTGAACCAGATGTTTTGTTAGGTGATCTAGAAAGGCGTTTGCCAAGCCAGTTGACGAAGCGCATGATTCTTAGTCAGATTGCAACCTTGTATGATCCTCTTGGATTTATTACTCCATTTACCCTTAAAGCTAAGCTATTGATGAGAGATGTAGTTACAGACAGTGAGGGGGATCGACCAAGAGGGTGGGATGAACCAATTAATGAAATTTTGTATGAAAAGGCAAAATCACTGTTTGAGATGATGTTCCTGTTAGAAGAGTTGGAATTTCCCAGATGTATAAAACCGATACCCACCGTAGGCCACCCAGAATTGGTTGTTTTCTCTGATGGTAGTAAGAAAGCATATGGGGCCGCTGCATACGTCAGATGGGAATTGTCTGATGGTTCAGTTAGATCATATCTATTGTGCTCCAAAAACAGAATTGCACCAACAAGACAGATCAGTATACCGAGATTAGAATTATGTGGTGCTGTTGTAGCTAGTCGTTTGAGATCTACAATTGAAAGGGAAATGCAGTTTAAGTTCCAAAGAGTTATTCATATCACAGACTCCTCTATAGTACGAGCTCAGATTCAAAAGGAATCCTTTAGATTTAATCCTTTTGTTGCAAATAGGGTGGCTGAAATCCAATCTAGGACAAAACCAACAGAATGGTATTGGGTGCCATCTGAAAATAATGCAGCAGACCTGACAACAAGGGAGTGTACCCCATCAGAATTAGGACCAGATTCTGTGTGGCAAAGAGGCCCAGAATTTCTCTACTTAGATCATGATCAATGGCCGGTGAAGCAGAGTTTTGAGGGAGATGTACCTGATACTGTGTTTGTGAAAGCAACTACCCATGCATGTGAGGCTAAGGAGGTAAAGACAGTGATAGATATTGGTAGGTTTAGCAGCTACAAGAAACTGCTTTCAGTCACAGCTCGGGTAATGCAAGTTGTCAAGGCAAAGTCATTGAAAGGATTGTGTGAAGAGCCTACCGCAGAATGCCTACAAGCAGCAGAGAATTACTGGATCAGACAAGTTCAAGTCTCAATCCATCCAGATTGGAGGACTAGGTTCAAACGACTGGGGCCCACGCTAAATGATCAGAAAGTAGTAGTGGTAGGAACCAGAATATCGAAGTGGATGAAAGCTAATTGGAACCGTGATGAATTCATTCTTTTAACATCAGACCACCCATTCACAAAACTATACATTAGTCAGATACATCAGGAAAATCATGATGGTGTAGAGGCTTGTCTTGCTAAATTGCAGTTAAAATTTTGGGTGCCTGGTGCTAGAAGAGTTATTAAATCTGTGAAACGGCACTGTACCACCTGTCGTATGATTGACAAGAAAGTGACCTCTCAATGCATGGGCGAATTACCAAAAGAGAGACTTGAACCTTCACCACCATTTTTCAATGTATCACTTGATCTTTTTGGACCTTATTCTGTTTGTGATTCTGTAAAACGAAGGGTGAAAAGGAAGGTATATGGAGTCATATTTAATTGTATGGCTACCAGAGCTGTGTATATAGATGTTGCAGAAGGCTATGATACTGGCAGCTTCCTTAAGGTATTTAAAAGATTCACATCTATTAGAGGTTTTCCAAGAAAGGTGTTCTCAGATAATGGTGCTCAGTTGGTGTCAGCAAACAAGGAGTTGAGAGACATGGTTTCTAAGTGGAATCTTAAGGAATTAACTGAATTTGGAAGATTTGAGGGTCTTTCTTGGGAGTTTAATAAGTCAGCAGATGCACCGTGGCAGAACGGATGCAGTGAGGCCTTGATTAGGTTGGTTAAGAGATCCCTGTGTAGAATTGTTGGGGACTGTATCTTGTCATATGGCGAGTTACAAACAGTAATGTTTGAGGTAGCTAACCTTCTCCATGAAAGACCGATTGGATGTAACAAAGTATCTGACCTCAAAGATGTTTCTGTTGTTCGTCCTAATGATCTTCTTTTGGGTCGTTCTACAGTCACAGTGCCAAGTGGGATGTGGGATGAAAGTAGCAATTTTAGTAAGAGGCATGCATTCATGAACAGAATTATTGATTCATTCTGGAAGAAATGGATGCGAAACTATTTCCCTAGTCTGCTTATTAGGCAGAAATGGCATGTAGATGTACGGAATGTCCAGACTGGAGATATAGTCTTGGTAAAGGATTCTAATGTATTGAAAGGGGAATGGAAAATGGCACAGGTCGTAAGTGCTCTCAGAAGTAAAGATGGAAAGGTCAGGGATGTGTTGCTCCGGTATAAAATTAATAAGCCAGGAGGCAAATATTCAGGCCAACGGGATGTAAATGTAACCAGATCAGTTCATAGCTTAGTTGTACTTCTTCCGGTGGAGGAGCAGTAATCAAGATAGCTTAAATGTCAGGCGGGGAGTGTATCGTGATTATCAGAAATCACGATATTTTTGTATTACTATTCTATGGTGATTATTTAGATGCATATTTGTCTATCACAATTGTGGATGTATATGTGTAGGATTATTTATGTGTAAATACTGTATATACTGTATATTGTATGTATTAAGATTTCACTGATTGTTTATTGGAATAACGAGGAGTATGTTGATACCCTTGGGTGATTTGGTACTTTAGTGATATAAGCTTAAGTTACATTTATGTATAATCATAGTGTACTGTTAATATTAGTTAATATTGGAATGTCTTGAAAATGTTGTATTTGCGAGGTTCAATGTTTTAACTGATACTTGTTTATGAATGGTTAAATTTAAGCTGTACGGTTAACGTGTGAAACAAGCCGAATGGCGGCAGTTTGTGATAAACTATTAGTAGCCAGTCACGTGGCCATATTTCAAGCCTGGCTCACAGCCGGACCGGGAGTCCTGGAGTCAGTTGGTACGAGGTTAAGGAGCTGAGCAGAGGGGCCCCGAGTTTAGGTCTGGCAGCTGTCCTGTGTGAAATTATCTATACTGTATGTGGACTGATGTTATTCGGGTGGATGTTTGGAAGACAGTGCGGCCATGTTGTAAGTTTACTGCATTTTTTGAAGTTTCAAATTATGCTTAAGTTCATGAATAACTGTCCATTTTATTTTGCATATTTAGTATGGTCGGTCACATTGTATAGTGTGATATTATTATTTGATATCATACTAAGGTTCTTTGTAATTATACATATGACGTGTGTTTGCGATTATTGCTGGGAAGTGAATCTGAGTTCATTCTTTTGTTGTTTATTATTTATGAAGCTGTATTTACCAGGTTGAATCATTAAACGGATCCGACACCGCAGAACTGCAGTGTTCATTCAAACCTGAATAACAATACAGGTACGAACTTCAGTGAGATACCCATTAGGGAGAGGGAGGAGAGGAAGGTCAGTAATAATGGGATTTAGGAGGAGATTATTGGCAAAGGTGTGGAGAGAGAGAGAGAGAGAGAGAGAGAGAGAGAGAGAGAGAGAGAGAGAGAGAGAGAGAGCAGTAGAAGCGGCTGTGTGGGGATATAACAGATAGGTGAGAAGCAGGGGAGGGGAAGGAGGAGGAGGTAGGTCAGTAATTACAGAGGATATTAGTTTGAGAACTGTCAGTAATTATAAGATTTAAACGAGAGGTAAGTTGGCAAACACAGGTGTGGAGAGAGAGAGAGAGAGAGAGAGAGAGAGAGAGTCGAGACTGGAGGGAGAGCTGGGGGAGTGGGGAACAAGGCAAGGTAAAGGATTATTAGTGGGAGAGGGGGGGTGCATTCCCTGCGGAGTGGGAGAATGCGGGTTGGGGGGGGGGTCTGCCTGGGGGTAGTGTACTGGAGAGGATGGGCTGAGCTCCCAGGGGAAGAGAGGGTGGAGGAAGAGAGTGATTGAGCAGGGCAAGAGTACATGTACCTTCACACATACATATATCCCTATATACATACATATAGATATACATAAAAACATGTACCTTCACACATACATATATCCCTATATACATACATATAGATATACATAAAAACATGTACCTTCACACATACATATATCTCTATATACATACATATAGATATACATAAAATATGAGATATGCATACACAACAAAAACATATACCGTATAAACATATACCCACGTACAGACATGTCATAAATACACATACATATACACATATATACATACATATACACACACATATACACACATATATACATACATATACACACACATATACATATACATACATATACGCACATACACACATACATACATGCACATATACGCACACATGCATATATATACACATATACATACATATACACACACACACATATATACACATATACTCATACATACACATACCCATACTGCATCCACCCATATACACACACATACATATATACATACATGCACATACATATACAGACATACCTATATACAAGGACGTATAGAGGTGATGTGGGATTAAAATATATGAATTGTGTTACAATGCACAAGCGAAACCTGGGAATTCATTGATCACCTTTTTAAGGATAGAGGGCTGTAAGAAGTGTACCAATAGATCATCTCTACTATTTGAGGAACATAATTCTCTGTATGGTTTAACATATGGACACTCAGCAATGTAGTGCTCTAAGTTGTGCTTTGCAGTCTCTCCACATACTCTGCAGTTTCTAATCACATTGTTATCTGACTGTATTATTTCCCAGAGATATCTATATTGTAGTCTAATTCTACTGTAGGTTGTTTGCTGCCTTCTGGTAGTAAGTTTTACACTGACATAGTCAGGTGCCATGTACTTTGAAACTGATATATAATTTCTGAATGTTACGTGTGTGTTTTTTATCTTTTCTAGGTGTTGGCTGTACTGTTGTATAACTCTAGAACCTATTTTAGCTTGGATTCCACTCACAGGTAGGGCGAATTTATAGTCCACACTATCTTTCAATGCCCCTTCTCTCGCTAGAGCGTCTGCGCGTTCATTTCCTATGATACCACAATGAGAAGGTGCCCATATGAAGTCCACTGATTTACCATTTCTCTGTATCTTATATACCAGTGCACGTATTCTGTCAGCCAGAAGTTGGTGCTCAGGTGATCTTGACTGCAGAGCCTGTAAAGCGCCGAGGCTGTCAGACACTATAATAGCATCTTCATCTTTTCTTCTTGCCGTTGCTAAGGCACAGGTTATTGCGAGCATCTCACATTGGGTGACTGAGCTCCCGTCACTGAGACGCATCGATATTGCACCACCCTCTTCCTTCTGCTCTCCATACCACGCAACCCCGGAGCCCGCTCGTCCATCTTCCAAGAGGGACCCGTCGGTGTAGTAGATCGTGGAATCCCCTGGGAGACCACTGAGCCTGTGCAGGAAGTCCTGTCTGAGGAGAGGGGCAGGCGTATCTGCTTTCTTGTGGGAGAGATACGTTAGAGAGAGATTTATCTTCGGAGCTTGCCATGGTGGGAGGGGTGTTACAGTGTGCCGATTGTTATCAATATAGCCATGTACATTAGTTTCACAAAACAATGTCTTAATTGCCCTAATCCACTTATTATTTGAATGCACTCGGCTTGAGTGAAATACTGCTTTATAGAATGCACCATCATCCCTTGTGTTCAATGAGTTGATGACTTGTTTGGTGGCTATACTGACTAATCTATGTTCAATCGTTGTAAATCCTGCCTCTAACCTGATTGATTCTCGTCTAGCTGACATGGGGGAGCCTAATATGGCTCTTATAGCCTTGTTCTGGATGACTTCGAGTCGTTTGATGCTGGTCTTAGTCAACGGGAGGAGAGAACTGGCACTATAGTCTATGACTGATCTTACCATAGTAATGTACAGCTGTCTTACGAGTGGTACTGTGGATCCAACATTGCCTCTTGCAACCCATTTAAGCAGTGCTAGTCTTGGCTTTATCTTTTGTGTAATCTTACTTATTTCGTCACTGTGTTGGTTGGTTCTACCTAGGAGAATACCCATGTATCGATAGATTCTAACTTCCTCAAGGACTTTTCCCTGTATTCTAAGGTTTCCCCTGTTCTTTCCCTTCCTGTGTAGTACTTTGGTCTTCTCTGGTGCTATTATCAGTCCTATGCTATTGCATGTTTTAGAGAACTCCTTAAGAGCTCTTGTCATTAGATTACGTGTGTTGGCCTGTATCACTATGTCATCTGCATATATAGTGAATGTGACTCCCTTGATGTTTATTTTTCCGATTGTATTCATGATGATGTTAAAAAGAGTAGGTGACAGGACTCCTCCTTGTGGTGTACCTAACTGCATTTCTTCCCATCTTGAGTACACCCCTTCAAAGTACACACAGCTGTATCTGTCAGTTAAATACTCCTGTACTATTCGTAAAAGTGTCCCATGTGTCATTGATGCTAATTCGGTGAGTATTATATCTGGGTTAGCTCTATCAAAGGCCCCTTTAAGGTCTACAAAAACTGTGTATCTTTGTGTGATGCCTGCCTTAACCCTGTGTATGCATTGATGTGTTCCCCTCCCAGGCAAGAAACCGTAGAGACACTTGGCTAGTTTGGGTTTCACGACGTGCAGAAGCCTGTTGAGCACAATCCTCTCAAAGAATTTGCAGAGACACGATGTTAAAGATATTGGTCTATATTCGCCTGGCTTTCCTGGTTTCGGTATAGGAACGATTATGGCTTTCTTCCATGCTTTGGGGATGGGTCCACCCATCCAGATCATGTTGTACAGACGAAGTACAGGATTGCCCTTGATGGTAGTTAAAAACTTGATAACTGCATAGGTGATTCTGTCCATCCCAGGTGCTGTTGATCCTTTTGTTTTGAGACACTTCCTAAATTCCTCTTCAGTGATAGGTTTGTCATCCATCTCATGTGCCCTACCTACTGCATCACGTAGCTTGTTTATCTTTCTTTTGACTCTTTTTCTACATGAATGTCTTACTTTAAGTGGTAGGTTGTCTTTGCAGGATACAGACGACCAATGTTTTATGAGTTCCTCTGCTTTTGCCGTCGGGTTACTGTGTAATGGTTTGCTTTTTTTCTTTCCTTGGATGATATCGATCTTCCTCGCTATTTCTTGTTGTGGGGTTTGATGATTGATGGTTTGAAGGAAGTTGGCCCAGTATTTGTCTCTTGCCTTGAGCTTGACCTGTTGAACCTGTTTCTCCATTCTTTTAAAGATCGTCAGGTTTTCAGGGCTCGGATTATTTTCCCATTTTTTCTTTATTTTCTTATATTGCCTGTTTATTCTTTTAACTGCCTCATCACAGTTGTACCATCTCTTGATCGCATTTGGCTGACTTCTAGGCCCTCCTTTTTTACTGGTGGTAATTGTTGACTCTAGGTTGCTTATAAGGTCTTCATTGAACTGGTCTGTTGTTAGAGGTGTATAGTTCTCATACCAAAGTTCCAGCTTACTCTTTATCATGTCCTTCTGCTTGGTGGGGATTGTGATGTATTTCTTAGGTCTGATTATTCTCCTAAAGGCTGTAGGGATTTCTATTTCGGCATACAAACCAAAGTGGTCGGAGGTAAGGGTATCCACAACTTCACTGATGTAATGCAGTCCTGGGTCATTGATTGTGCATATATAATCAAGCCTGTTTCCCTGCATGTGTGTCGGTTCTGGTTGGCTGAGTAACTTGATTACGGTATGTGTGCTCGTGAGGTGTGAATATAGGGTGACACCATTTGGGTTGGCTTGCCTAGTAGCATTACTGCCTAACCTTGGATGTACTGCATTTAGATCTCCAGCAATTATCGTAAGTACATCGCTTGTTTGAAGGTAAGCCTGATCTAAGTCGAGCTTACCCTGTCCAATATATGCATTGACAGCCTGAAAGAGCTCTCTCCCTCTCTCATCTGTGATGCCTACTGTGAGTGTCTGACTGTCATCACAGAGAAAGAATATAGGGTTAAGCCGTGTTGGTATGGTATTCTTGATGTAGGTAATTAGGCCCCGATGTCTGGTGTAGGCATTGCCACTGCATCGCCTCTCAAAGCTGTCAACAGTGAAGTGATGGTATCCAGATAGGTCCAGCTTGTCATTATTATCATGTTTAGTTTCCTGGAGGCAGATGATATCGATGCTGTTTTCTAGCACAAACTGTTGTAATTCAATGTACCTATGTTTCAGTCCGTTGATATTCCACGTCAGTATCTTGAGTGGGGAGTTATTCGTCACTGTCATCCTGTGTCTGGTCAGTGCTGAGTGCCGCATGAGTGAGGTCTTTGAGCTTGTCAATTGCTTCTACTACTCTGGTGATGGCTATGACATATTCTGAGTCTGGTTGCAGCGATGTTTGCTTTAGAGTACTTCTCACAACCTTCATTGATAAGTCTTTTGGCCAGGGAAGCCTCCTGTTTACAGTGTTAATGGCTTTCTGGCATTGCTCTGGTGTGTATTCTAGAGAGGCGATGGATACTGATGCACTGTCTTGCTTATCCTCATTATCACTGTGTCGTGAGCAATGTTCTTCATTTGGGGATGTGTCATCTTCTTTTTTATTTTCGTCATTGGTTTGTGAGTGTCGTTCCTTCCGTAGGTCTGCTATAGTCCTTTCCAGGTCGGCAACTTTCTTCCTCAGATCGTTCGTCTCCGTAGGGCCCTCTTCATTTTCATTCTTGTCATTTCGTCGTGAGTGTTGTCCTTTCTGTAGGTTGGCGATGGTGATCTCCATGTCAGCAACTTTCTTCCTCAGGTTATTCATCTCTGTGAAGTTCTCCTCAATTCGCTTAATTGCATCACACATACTTTCTATTTTGCTGTTCATACTGGAGTATGTTGCATCAGGTTGCATTGCCCATGGTGGTGCCGGGAAGTGGTTCTGGTTATGGAGTGGAGGTTGGGCGGACGTGGGAGAGAAGGCAGTTTGGGGAGCTGTGGTGCGCTGGGCAGCAGGGTGGGGCGTTGTGGTGGGAGGAGGGACAGGATGGGGAGTTGTGGTTGACGGGGATGTTGCTGATGTTTGCAGAGTGAACTCATTTGAGGGTTGGGAGAGTCCTGTGTCAGGATTTTGAGCTGCAGCAGAGGCTTGTGCAGGCTCATCACCCTTAGGTACGTACATGCAATTGGTAGAATTTGCATTATGATCTCCTGCACAATTTGCACACTTGCGGTTGATTTTTTTACCTTTCTTTATTTCCTCAAGACACACTGACGATAAGTGGTTCTCTGCACAGTATCTACATTTAGGTTTACCCTTGCACTCGCTAGTTTTGTGATTCCAGCTGCAGCATACTCCACAGGGGGAAGGCCTAAGGATATATTCCTCTACAGTCAGGTCGTGATCTATTATTGACAGTGAAATTGATGACGGTATATTTCCTGTGCACCAAGCTATGACCTCTTTATGGTATTTACTCCATTTGTTCCAAGACGCTCCTTTAATGTATGGGTGTTCTTGGTTAATATAGTCTAGTGGCATATCAGTATGCAGTCCCTTTATGATTATTTTTGTTGTCTTCACTCTTGGTGCAGGCTTATATAGAGTTATGCCATTAAAGCCTTCCGTTGTAAGTTTTTGAGTCGTGCTTGCATCTTTGCCAACTATCATTGGGCTAGTTTTGCCAAAAAGAGCTTTAACTTTAAGTCCTGAATGATAAGCTTTGGATATCCATTCTATTTTCTCTCCCTTACTGAGGTTGCAATCCCTTGGAAAGTATAGTACAGTACCTTTTTCTGTGGAGTATTGCCTGGCCACTTGCTGAAGTTGTGAGAGTTGCTGCTGTTTTTCCCGTCTCCTCTTGTGTCTTGGCTGTACTAAAGTGAAGTTGTCATCTTCAGCGTCAGATCCATATTCAGGTATATCGTTGCTAGCTCCACTGTTGCTGTAACAGTCACTGGTACTTCCAATCTGCTAGGGTTGAGTTGTTGGGAACCGTTACCGATTTTCCTCCTGCATAGATACATCGCTGTTAGTTTCACTGTTGGTGTTACAGTCACTGATATTTTCACTCTGCTGAGTAAGAGTTGTTGGGGACCGAGGCCGATTTCCGTCCTGGGTCGCCATGGTGGCGTGAGCGGGAGAGCGGTCAGGCCGTAACCTGTGACCTTTATGAGAGAAGGGGGGAGTGAGGTAGAACAGGAGGTAGAACACGCAAGCCTGGTCACTATGGAAGCCACGTGGCGAATCGTGATCAAACATGCAGCATACTGTACATTAGAATTACACAAAAGATGATGAAATCATAGGCTATGTAACACCTCTCCACAAAAAAAGAAAATTTACAAAGGAAATTTCTTATTACTCTAAAACAATCTGTCTAAAGTCTAGATAAGCAATCTGCAATAACATTTTCTTTCCCCTTGACATGTTCTATGTCTAATGAATACCCCTGAAGAAGTAGATTAAATCTTATCAATCTTTTGATTTTTATATTTAAACTTACTAAGGAATTTCAGTGGGTTACGATCGCTATAAATGACTATGGGGTCAAAACCAGAACACATATAAAATGAAAAATGCTCTAAACCCAAAATCAAGGCCAAAAGCTCTTTCTCAATAGTTGAGTAGTTCTTTTGAGGTGGAGTGAACTTCTTACTGTAATAAGATATAGGGTGTTCAATACCCTGATCATCCTCTTGCAGCAAAACAACCCCAGCTCCTGTATCACTTGCGTCAACAGCCATTTGATAAGGCTTAGCAAAATTTGGAGTAGCGAGCACTGGCTAACTTAATAGGATAGCTTTAAGTTTACTGAAAGAGGACTCACAGTTATCGGTCCAGACAAATATAACTCCCTTTTTCAGTAGGTCTGTGAGTGGTGATACAAGAATTGAAAAGTTAAGTACAAATCTCCTGCAATAACCTACCATTGCCAAATATCTTTGTAGCTCCTTCCTACTTTGAGGTCTGGGAAGATCACTTATAACCTGAACCTTAGCTCCTCGTGGTGCAACGTATCCATCACCAGTTATGTACCCAAGGTACTGAACTTTAGCTTGACCAAACTCACACTTTAATAAATTAGCTACAAGATTAGCCTGAACCAAATGCTCAAGAAATTTACTGACATGACATAGGTGATCTTTCCAGTTGTCACTGAAGATTAATACATCATCAATATAAACAACACACCCTGCCAAACCCTCTGTTACAACATTCATGAGCTTCTGAAAAGTGGCTAGTGCATTCTTCATACCATATGGCATTACAGAACATGCAAAAGTCTTTCCTAGTGTTACAAAACATAGCACGTTCAGTCATAGGTATTTGTCAGTATCCCTTTAACAAATCAAACTTACTTATGTACCTAGCCTTTCCGATCTTGTCTATGCAATCTTCGACGCGAGGGAGAGGGTAAGTGTCTGTTTTGGTTATCTGATTAACACGTCTGTAGTCGATTCAAAGCCGCTGTGACCCACCTGGCTTAGGGACTAGAGTGACAGGAGAACTCCACTCGCTCTGACAGGGCTCAATCATCTTGTGGTCCAACAGGTAGCCAAGCTCCTTCTTGATGAGAGGAACTTTCACTGGGTTCACACGGTTATGAGGCAGTTTAATTGGCTTTGCGTCTCCAACATCGACATCATGCATCAACACAGTGGTTCTTCCTGGAGTGGCATGGAACACTTGCGGGTACTCCTGCAGTAATGCCGAAAACTCCTGCTTTTCCTCGGGAGCTAGATGAGAAAGCTTAGTCTGGAGATCATTCATGATATCAGGATTCAAACTATCACTCAGGCTCATACTGCATGGGAGAACTTCACTTGCAGACTCGGGTTGAACAGCTACAGTGCAGACTGCGTTATTTTAGTCCTGCCTGTGATATAACTTTAGCATGTTGATGTGACAAAGTTGCTTGTTCTTTCTACGATCTGGTGTGCCGATGACATAGTTGACATCACTGAGTTTCTTCTCTACGAAATAGGGACCACTAAACTTGGCTTGAAGAGGTTGCCCATGCACTGGTAGCAGAATCAAAACCTGATCTCCTGGCTGAAAGTGGCGTAACCTGGACGTCATCTTCCTCCGACAGCCAGCATTCCTTGAGTAGCTTAAGGGGTCCTCTTACTTAATGGCCAAACAGTAGTTCAAAGGGTGAGAAGCCCAGTGATTCATTTCGAGATTCTCTTACGGCAAATACAACGAATGGAAGACCTTTATCCCAATCTTTCTGATGTTCCAAACAGTATTTGCTGAGCATCGATTTCAGTGTTTGATGATATCTCTCCAACGCTCCTTGGGACTGGAGATGGAAAGCTGAAGATATGATCTGGGTGATGCCCAACTCTTTCAGAGACTGCTTGAAAACATTTGACATGAAATTACTTCCCCGGTCTGACAGTACTTGATTGGGCAGACCAAACTTGGTGAAGAACCCTAGCATTTCCTTAACCACGTTCTTTGCTGAGATATTTCTAAGTGGAATGGCTTCAGGATAACGAGTAGCCATATCAATCAGGGTCAACACATAAGAAAATCCTGAAGAAGTCTTAGGAAGAGGGCCCACAATATCCACCAACACATGGGTGAATAGCGCCTCAAAAGGAGGAATGGGAACTAGAGATGCAACCTTTTTGGTCTGATTACACTTCCCCACAACTTGACAGGTGTGACAAGACTTACAATACCAGGAAACATCTCTGAAGATACTTGGCCATTAGAAGTGTTTCAAAATGCGTGCCACAGTCTTCCTCACTCCAAGGTGTCCTGCCAAACGGGATTCATGAGCCACTCTAATGATATCCTGCCTACAAACACGAGCGATGACAACTTGATGTACAACCTCCCATTCACAGTCGGCTGATGCTGTTGGGGGTCTCCACTTTCTCATAAGTACTCCTGACTTTATATAATAACAAGTAGAAGCACCAGCTGACTCTTCCTTACTGCAAGCAGAGTTAGCTAGACCTTTCAACTCAGGGTCAGCAACCTGCAACTCAACCAATTCTTGACGAGACAAATTATCAACACTATGGGGTATTGCCTCATATGGTGAGTGGTCCAAATTAGCGAGAAAAGCGTCTGCTATGATAACATCATCTTCATCATTATCCTCTAAGTCACCAGAAACTTTAGACTTAGCCCTAGTGACAGCACATGCAGAGAACACATCAGGGACATCACAATCCTGGGTCGCAGTCACTAGTTCACTAGACAACTGAGAAGCTGAATACACTTGACTCCCAGCACTATCATTTCCAATTAAGAAAGTTACCACTGACATTGGGAGTAACTCAACCAACCCAACCATAACGGAACCATTAACAAAACCAGACTCAAAATTCACTCTGCACAGAGAGACAGAGAAGTAATTACTCCCTACACCTTGTAAGATTACAGTTTCATCAGAGGAATTAACATTAGAGCCTAGAACACTGGTCAGCATAATGGATTGGCAAGCACCTGTATCACGATATATTTTAACTGATTTCCTGTCATTACTGTCCAGAGGACTGACAAAACCATCAGACAGGAAATTAGCACATGAAGTTTTGAGAGTGTCACCCACGTTACTGCTCAAAAGAGGAGCTCCATCATGAGAATTTAAGTTACCCCTCAAAGCAGGTTCAGTTAACTCGGTTAAAGAATTCTGGGAACTCTCGAAGATGGACACTAGACCAAATGACTGAATATTTAACGACTCCTTATCGTTCACATCACGCTGTCTCCTGAAACATTTCTCCGTAGTATGACCAAGCTTACTACAATAATTACTTTTACTTTTCTGAAATCTAGAGGTGGAGCTGGTATTTACTTCCTGAGAAACATCTTTATTCTCTTTCCTCTTACCTGTACTCTGAGTAGAGGCAACGTACCTACTCTCAGCTTTCCTTTTTTCTTTAGAATATCTCTTGTGAGTGAAAACATATTCATCAGCTAAAACTGCAGCATCAGACAAATTATCTATTCTTTTTTCATCAAGATATAGGCTTACATCATTTTCAATACACTTTTTGAAGCCCTCCAGCAAAATCCTCTGCTTAAATTGATCAAAATCAGAATTTACATTCTTAGAATTTAACCACTGCTCTAACAGATCTTCTTTGATTTTTGCATACTCAACATGGGATTGCTTATCTTGCTTATAAGTTGTCCTAAATTTTACTCTATAGGCTTCAGGAACAAGCTTATAGGCCTTAAGAATCAAGCTCTTAACTACTGTACATCATAATTATCAGATTGATCCTGAGGCAAAGATGCATAAGTTACTTGAGCTTTACCGGTGAGAACAGTTTGAAGGAGTCCTGGCCAATACTTTTTGGGCCAATAAAAACTTGTAGCTACCCTCTCAAACAACTGAAAATACTTTGTTAAATCAGATTCATTAAAAGAAGGGACAAGTTTAACATTTTTAGCCACATCAAAATCATCAGAGGTAGAGGATCCAGTTCCACCTTGTTTTCATGCGATACTCAAGGTCTGCTTGAATCCTAGCAAGTTCAATTTGTGCCTGAGCCTGTGCCTGTGCCTGTGCCTCCTGAATAGGAGCCTGGGACTCAGCCTCCTTAGCACGTGCCTGAAACTCAGCCTCCTTAGCACGAGCCTCCTGCAGGGCTAGCTGTAACTTAGCTATTTCAATCTGCGTTTGCTCATCTGGAAGAGTTACATTAAACAAGCTTTTATTAATCATGCCAACAATTTGATCTTTAGAACGATGAGAGTGAACAGCAATTCCCAATTGTTGAGCAACAAGCTTAAGTTCATTCTTTGTTCTGTTTTCTTCATCACACACTGTTTGCACATTTGACAAAAAATCTTTGCCTTCATCAAGAGTAGTAATAGTAGACATAATGAATAAATCAGTCACAAAATATCAAGCAATATCCTTATGATAATATCCTGAATATCCTGATAAGAGGTCGCCAAATTTATGTTAGGGAACAGAGAGAGATAATGAACACTTCAAGTGAGAAAACTAAAATCACTTCTGTCCCGCAAGGTTCCAGGTTCAAAACAAAAGCCTTAGGTAAAATTACAAGTTAAAGTTTAATGCTCAAACTAACAACTAAACATTCAGAACTCATAAGGATAATGTAATGGCAAAACAGGTTACAAATATGGTTAACTTCAATATTATTATACAAGACCATACACGAATCACATGCATCTCATTATACACGAAATGAGAGCACTTTTGAATCGTAGGTTGCCCGGGTACGATAACAACCTCAGAGTCGCGAGCCGCGACTATAGTATACGACACTGGTTCAACCAAAGTACCCCTTCTGTCCGCCAAAGTAGCAAGTGGCTTGGTGAACGCTTTCAGAAGTTTTTTCAATTTTGGTGGGAGGCGAACCCGCGCTCACCAGCGTGCGAAACGCACACTCTACCACAGTACCACAGAGTCTCATATATATATATATATATATATATATATATATATATATATATATATATATATATATTGTTACGGAACAGAGAGACATAATGAACACTTCAAGTGAGATTACTAAAATCACTACTGTCCCGCAACATTCCATGTTCAAAACAAAAGCCTTAGGTAAAATTACAAGTTAAAGTTCAATGCTCAAACTAACAACTAAACATTCAGGACTCATAAGGATAATGTAATGGCAAAACAGGTTACATATATGGTTAACTGCAATAGCCTCTATTAACATGAATTTAACAAGAGCAAAATTATCTGTCAGCTCTGATAAATGAGAGAACCCGGATAATGCTCAGTTAAAGCAAGATATAATATTATTACAGATACAAAATATCACTAATACTGGCTGACAGCAAAAACCCCTCCAGGCCCACGAACCAACGCCCCTGCTACACGGTACAAGAAAAATGGTAATAACACTTATACTCAAATTATACAGCATTTAGATGGCTGGAGACTTCCTCAGCACTCACGAAAATAATAATACACTACACAGGGGAGGAGGGAGATGTGAAGAAAATGGGGAGTAGATCTAAGTGGCAACTAATGCAGAGACTGAGCTCATTATATAGGGGGCCAGCAGAGTTTGATTCAACTTGCAAGAAGGACGCGCAAATGAAGGCACAGAGGACGAAGAGTTGACACTCCTGCTCTGAACAACAGAAAGAACGACTTACTCTACTATAAGGGGGAGAAGGGTGGAGTGAGATAGAACACGCAAGCCTGGTCACTATGGAAGCCACGTGGCGAATCGTGATCAAACATGCAGCATACTGTACATTAGAATTATACAAAGGATGATGAAATCATAGGGTATGTAACACCTCCCCACAAAAAAAAAGAAATTTACAAAGGAAATTTCTCATTACTCTAAAACAATCTGTCTAAAGTCTAGATAAGCAATCTGCAATAACATTTTCTTTCCCCTTGACATGTTGTATGTCTAATGAATACTCCTGAAGAAGTAGACTCCATCTTGTCAATCTCTGATTTTTATCTTTAAACTTACTATGAATTTCAGTGGGTTATGATCGATATAAATGACTATGGGGTCAAAACCAGAACACAAATAAAATGAAAAATGCTGTAAACCCAAAATCAAGGCCAAAAGCTCTTTCTCAATAGTTGAGTAGTTCTTTTGAGGTGAAGTGAACTTCTTACTGTAATAACCCCACTGTAGGGGGTCACCTTGACGTGGTGGTGGGGCTTGAAGCATGGTTGGCAGTGCCACCTACTTGGGAGGCAAGCCTACCTTTGTAGGGTTTGGCATTTGTCGGCCTTGTGGACCAAGCATCCCCTACATCACTGGTAGAGGAGGCCTACTGGTGATGTCAGTCCCTGCCCATTTGCCATCTAGGGCGGGACTGTTGCCTCCCCACGTGTTTGCCGTGCGTGGCGTCCCGTAATGCTGGGAGACGGGAGTCCTGGAGGTTGAGCGATGCTGCATGGTGCGCCCTGCAGCTAGCAATACACCTCTTTGGTCCCTTATTCTGGCTAGACGGGTGGCCTGGTTGGGCCCGACCAGGTCAATCGGCTGGTCACCGGCTAGCCATCCAGGCTAGTCACCTAGTGGCTTTAGGGTCAAGCGGGCACTGGGGGACCTGGTGGCTCCTATCGTCCTGGAGTCACCCTTGTCAGGGTCCCTTGGTGGTTACCTGCATATACTTTCCCACTACCTCTGATGTCGCCAGTGGTGCTTTCCCTGGCATATGGCCTCCCCTTGTTGGGCTCCATGGTGGGTGGAGGGGTGAGGGAATGAAGGTGGTTTTTTTGGAATATGGTATCTTCTAAAATTTTTACAGCTGACGACCCTGGTTCCATCCCTGACCACCCTTCACAGTCTCCCTCCTGTGTGCCTCATGTGCCTCTGGCTGGTGAGGCCCACATTGCCACCTTGGAACCATACCTGCCTGGTTCCAGTGGTTTGCTGTCAGTGGCCACTACAAAGAAGAAGAGCCGGCAACAGACAACAACATCTTGTGGACATGCCCGTGAGGTCCTGCCACGTGTCTATGAGAGGGTTGATATCCCAAGGTACTACACCATTCGTACTTTGGATGGTCAGCCTATTGGGAATCTGGACATTTTTACTGTTCATCAGCGCATTGTGTCAATCTGTGGGAGAGAGCCGAAGATTTCACCTCAGGGGGATGGTAGCCTCCTAGTGGAGGTTACATCCCCTGAAGAGGGTTCCCGGCTGGCTGCCCAGTGTAAGGACCCGGATGCACTGTTCACTTGTGTTCCTCGTGCCTTTTTTAATCATAGTCGAGGTGTTGTTTTCTCCAAAGACTTATTGCGTTACAGTGAAGAGAAGCTGCTTGAAGAACTCCAGGTCCACAGGGTTGTTCCCCGCTGAGGGGGGTCACCTTGACGTGGTGGCGGGGCTTGAAGCGTGGCTGGCAGTGCCACCTACTTTGGAGGCATGCCTACCTTTGTAGGGTTCGGCATTTGTCAGTGTCGTGGACCAAGCACCCCCTACATCACTGGTGGAGGGGGCCTGCTGGTGATGCTAGTCCCTGCTCACTTGCCATCTTGGGCGGGACTGTTGCCTCCCCACGTGTTTGCCGTGCGTGACGTCCCGTAATGCTGGGAGACGGGAGTCCTGGAGGTTGAGCGATGCTGCACGGTGCGCCCTCCAGCTAGCAATACACCTCTTTGGTCCCTTATTCTGGCTAGACGGGCGGCCTGGTTGGGCCCGACCAGGTTAATTGGCTGGTCATGCGTTGGCTGGGGTCTAGTGGGCATTGGGGGGCCTGGTGGCTCCTATCGTCCTAGAGTCACCCTTGTCCAGGCCCCCGGGTGGTTACCTGCGTATACTCTCCCACTACCTCTGGGGTTGCCTGTGGTGTTGTCCCTGGCATACGACCTCCCCTTGTTGGGCTCCATGGTGAGTGAAGGGGTGGGGGAATGAAGTCTTTTTATATCACATGGCACAGTTAAATCAAACTGTTGACGACGATGGACCTGTCCCCGTCCATTTCTCAGACTCTGCGCCCCTTATTGCCACTCTGGAGCCTTTTCAGGCCCCTGGGGACTTCCGTCCTCTGCCCCAGCGTTCAACTGCGACTGGGAGGAGGTCTCGTAGGGTTGCTTGGACTCCAAGATTTGGCCTAGAGGAAGCAGTAAAGGAAAATTTCAAGAAGTATCTAGTGCTGAAATCCTCTGCAGGTGGCTCAGTGCTGGATATGGACATATTTAACCTGTACCGTGCCATTGTGTCTGCCTGTGGCCGTGAACCAGTGATATCCACCCAAGGGGATGGTAGCCTCCTAATTGAGGTTTCCTCCCCAGAAGAGAGCTCACGTCTCCAGACTCTGACCTCCGTTTCTGGTCATAGTGTATCCTGTACACCTCACGGCACATTTAACCAGTGTAAGGGGGTCATTTACTCCCGGGACCTCCTCCGATACCCTGAATCACAGTTACAAGAAGAACTACGGTCTTATGGTGTCATAAAGGTTGACCGGGTACAGAAGAAGATCGATGGTGTTCTGACCCCAACTCCGACACTGTTTCTGACTTTTGAACGCTTGACTTTGCCTGCTTCCGCGAAACTTGCTTGGCTCTCTCTGCCTGTGAAGCCTTATGTTCCGAACCCAAGGCGGTGTTTCCACTGTCAGGGGTATGGACATGTAAGCAAATTTTGTCGGCGTGCACTGGCTGGTCTTCCTGGTGTCTGTATCTCCTGTGGTGAATTGAGTCATATCGGTGATTGTCCAGGACCCCTTAAATGCTATCACTCTGGGGGTCCTCATGCTGTATCCTCAAAAAACTGTCCTCGCTACTGCCTGGAAAAGGAGGTTCTGAGTATTCGCACACGTGAGAAGGTTTCTTTTCCAGAAGCAAAGAGGAGGGCCCAGACTCTCTTCTTTCAGCCTGGAGTTACTTATGCTTCTGCCCTTTCAGGGGCACCTGTACATCGTACTGTGACCCAGAAGTTGCCACGACCCTTTACAGTGACCACTTTCCCAACTACTGATTTGACGGATAGTACTCCTGAAATTACTAGTATATGTGAGAATGTTTCACGCCCACCCACTGCTCCAACTGTTCCTACCTCCACTTCAGAAGCTGACAGTTTGCACACTTCTGTGGTGGTGGCGGATGTACACGCTGATGTAACTCATCCTGTCTTGTCCAGTATTCACAAGGCTCCTTCTGTACCCAGTAAACGTCACCGTAACTCGTCAGAGTCCTCAGAGCCTGACAACCGGCCACCCAAGGTCTCTGTTGTCGAACCTTGTATTGCCCTCTCTCTTGTTCCCTCTGCCTCAGAGGCTGAGGGGTCTAGCCAGGTGGAAGATGCAGCTGGTGGTTCACCTGTGGTCAAGTCCCCGCCTGGAGATGGTGTTGGAGAAACCGTTGGTGCTTTAGTTCTGAAAAGTACAAAGTCATCCTCACAGGGTTCGAATCCCGTTGACACTCTTTCCACTTCTGAGGCTTCTAACAGAGGCACTGGCCGTCCCATATCACCCAAGGCGGCCTCCAAGCCACTTTCCAAGCCGTATGTTACTCCACCTCAGAGGAAGAGTGTTGGAAAATTTCCCTCTTCCTCGTCCTCACGTTTGTCCACGGATGCTCAACACAAGGTGCAGGTTCCTGGTGCTGGGCAGTCTCTTCCCAAGGGCTCTCCTAAGCATCATTCCAAACCCGCTCGTATGTCAGGAGGTGTACAGTCCCGCACTTGATCATAATTTTCCTTTTCACAATGGGTTCTATCATCCAGTGGAATTGTTGAGGTTTACGTGCCAGCTATGAGGAACTGTGTCATCTAGTTTCTCAATTTACTTCTTTATGCATGTGTATCCAGGAGACCATGGTTGGTGAGGCTGTTCCTCCCGGTCCTTCTGGCTACAATGCATTTTATTCTGATCCTGTGCCAAGCCAAGGTCATCATGGAGGGACTGCTATCTTCCTCCGCCAGGATATTCCATATAGTCATCTGGATATTTCTGGTCCCCTGCAGGCAGTTGCTGTCCGGATGTTTTTACATCGGCAGTATACAGTTTGCAGTCTTTAGCTTCCTCCCAGCGCTACTGTTGAAAGGGCAGATCTGGAACGCCTTATTCATGGCCTTCCTTCTCCCTTTCTATTACTAGGAGATATGAATGGACACCATCCACTATGGGGTAACAGTGAGGCCAACCCTCGGGGTGTAATGCTGGCCTCTGTAGTGGAACATGAGGAGTTGGGCATTTTAAACTCCAATAAAATGACTTATTTCCATAGCCAGACAGGAACTTTTACTGCCATTGATTTGTCCTTATGTTCAGCTGATGCTGTTTTAGATTTTAACTGGGATATGTTGCCAGACCTGTATGGCAGTGACCATTTTCCTTTACTCTTAACTGCTGGTGCAGGTGGACCTCAGCCACGTCTTCCTCGCTGGCTTCTGGATAAGGCTGACTGGCCACGTTTCAGGGAATTAAGTTCCATTTCCCTTCCTGTGAATGAATTTGGCTGTCTTACTGAGGCAGTGTCATATTTCAATAAAGTGTTGCACTCAGCAGCCCGATTATCTATTCCAAAAACGAAGGGTCAGTTTCCTAAACGCCCGGTTCCTTGGTGGAACTCTGAGTGCAGTTTCGCAGTGAGAGCCAAACGAGTCGCCTTCTCTCGACTTCGTCATCACCGTGGGGATCTTCAGTATATGATAGCGTATCGGAGGGCACGAGCTCATATGAGGCGGGTTTTGAAGGCGGCTAGGCGTTCATCCTGGAAGAGATATGTTTCCTCCATCAATTCAAGGACTTCCATCACCCAGGTGTGGAACCGGGTAAGGAAAATTTCAGGGAAGTTTACTGTTCCATCTCCTCCCGTTTTATCTGGAGCAGGTGGAACTGTTGCTGATCCTTTTGCTGTTGCAGAGTTGCTTGCTGAACATTTTGCCAGTGTGTCACAGAGGAATGCAGATACGCCTTCGGCTTGCCACCGTCGGCGCCTAGAGTCTCGTGGTCTCAGTTTTGCCTCTGCTGGGGGAGAGCCTTACAATGTTCCATTTTCAATTTCTGAACTCCAGACAGCCTGTCGCAGTGCCATGATTCTTCTCCTGGTTATGATGATATTCCTTATGCCTTTCTACATCACCTGTCTGATGAGTCCCTTTTGTTTTTGCTTTCACTGTATAATAAGATCTGGTGTTCTGGGGAGTTTCCGGCTTGTTGGAATGTTGCTGTGGTTATCCCCATCCCCAAACCAGGTAAGGACCACCTACAGGCAACGAATTATCGGCCTATTTCTCTAACGTCATGTATATGTAAAGTTTTGGAAAAGATGGTCAATGTTAGGCTTGTGTGGTTTTTGGAGAGAGGTGACTTATTATCCCCTGCCCAATATGGTTTTCGAAAGATGCGATCTACCTCTGATGCACTGCTGACCTTGGAATCTTCTGTTTGTGAGGCTTTCTCCACTAACCAACACCAGGTCACAGTTTTCTTTGATCTGGAGAAGGCATATGACACTGCTTGGCGTCATGGCATTTTACTTTCCCTTCATGAGTTTGGTTTTCGTGGGCGCTTGCCTATTTTTATCCAACAGTTTTTATCTAACAGTTTTTTAAGGGTGAGAGTGGGAGGAGTGCTTTCTACTGCCCGAGCACTAGAAGATGGAGTACCACAAGGGAGTATCCTAAGTGTTACTCTGTTTGCTGTAGCCGTTAACAGTGTAATCAGTGTAGTTTCTGACGGTGTACGAGGATCATTATATGTCGATGACCTCTCAATATCCTTCGCCGCATCTAGAATGTCTCTGATAGAGAGGAAGTTGCAGCTTGCTCTTAATAGAATTTCTGACTGGGCAGAGTCATGCGGTTTCCGGTTTTCTTTAACAAAGACAGTGGCTATGCATTTTTGTAGTCTTCGTGGGGTTCACCCAGACCCAGACTTGTATCTCTATGGTAGAAGAATATCCTGTGTGGAAGAGACACGGTTTCTGGGCCTTTTATTTGATAGACGACTAACCTGGGTTTCTCATATTCGCTCTGTTAAGGTGGCTTGTCTTAAAGCTATGAGTCTTTTGAAGGTTTTAGCTCATACCTCTTGGGGTGCTGACCGTCAGACCCTGCTCCTCTTGCATAGGTCTCTTATTCTTCCTAAACTTGAATATGGATGTGAGGTTTACTCCTCTGCAACAGATGCCCGTCTCCAGTTGTTAAATTCTGTGCATCATGCTGGTGTACGTCTGGCAACTGGGGCATTCAGATCATCCCCGATTACAAGTTTGTTAGTAGATGCTGGTGTACTCCCCTTGGATTTGCAACGCCAGTTGCTAATGATGAGGTGCTGGTATCGTCTTCACCGCATTCCAGACTCAATTTCTTGTGCCATCGTCTCCTAGGATTCCCAATCTTCTGCTTATGACACCCGTCCTAATCTCCCGAAGCCATTTGGTTACAGGGTCCGGTCTGTTATGCTAGCCCTCTCTGTCCCGAGACTGGCAATTTGTCCACATCGGATCCCTAGGGTGGGTTCCTGGCTACTCCCTCGTGTGACGTTTTGTAGGTCTGTTGTGGAAAAAAAGGACTCGCTTCCCTCTCAGGTGTCCCTCTCTCTCTTTTTAGAACATGCCTCTATTCATGAGGGTTCTGTCCCCGTCTATACTGACGGGTCTAAGACTGATACTGGAGTAGGATTTGGTGTTGTTTTCCCCTCCTTTAGTAGGGGCGGTAGTCTTCCTTGCATTACTTCAGTGTATACGGCAGAGCTGACTGCAATTTTATATGCTCTTAAAATCATTTTTACTCTCCCCGAATCCGTTTTTGTGATTTATAGTGACTCACGTAGTGCTCTGTCTGCACTGGAGTCTTTTAATGCATCCCATCCATTGATTTTATCAATTTTAGAGTGGCTTTTTCTTCTTGGCCGTCATGGCCGCCATGTGAACATCTGTTGGGTTCCCGCACATGTAGGTGTGGTGGGCAATGAGAGGGCAGATATTTTAGCTAAAGCTGCATCTTCTCAACAGCCCCCAACCGACTACCCCCTTCCTGCTTCAGATGTAACACCTTACCTGCAGTATGCAGTTGGTAAGTGTTGGCAGAGGCACTGGGATGTTGTTTCTCATAATAAACTGAAAGAAATCTTTCAGAGAGTGGTTTGTGCCAAGAGCTCTTCCTTCCATGTCTCGGCGATTGGAGGTGGCTCTTGCTAGACTTCGCATTGGGCATTCTCGGCTTACACATGGGTTCCTTATGGGTGGTGAGACTCAACCATACTGTGATGACTGCCTTGTTCCCCTTACTGTCCGTCACTTGCTGGTCGAGTGTCCGAGTCTGGGGGACCTGCGTCAGAGATTCCTCCATAGGCATAAGGGGGCAGATGGTGCCTACTGTTTGTCCTCAATGCTCGGTGAAGCCTCTAGCGATTTTAGTGATGTTTTTAGTTTTCTTCAGGAGGCGGGCCTCCTTCCACTTTTATAAGTAATTGATATTTTATATTTTATAAATTATGCTTTTATTATTTTCAGTGTTTTATTTCAATTAACAAATTTTAACTTTATTTTGAATATGCATTTTTTTATTTAGCTGCACCTTTTACTTTGGTGTCCGGCGGCATATGACCCTGGCAGTTGCGCCGCCAGTTTTTAATTACTTTCAATCAATCAATCAATCAATCAAACCACAGGGTTGTTAAAGTGGATAGGTTTCAGAAGAAGGTTGATGGTGTTCTTACCCCAACTCCATCCTTGTTGCTGACGTTCGACTGTACTGTTCTCCCTTCATCCATCAAGGTGGCTTGGTTGTCTCTTAGGGTCAAACCCTTTGTACCAAATCCACGACGCTGCTACCACTGTCAGATGTACGGGCTTGTTGGGCGAGTCTGTCGTCGTTTGCAACAGGGCCTCCCAGTGGTGTGTGTCAGTTGCGGAGCATCCACTCATGCAGGACAGGACTGTCCTGGACCTGTTTGTTGTTTGCACTGTGGCGAGGCACACCCTGCTTCGTCTAAAGACTGTGCCCAGTTTTGCTTGGAGAAGGAGATCCTCCTCATCCGTAATCGTGATAAAATAAGCTTTCCTGAGGCCAGGAGTAGAGCCATGTCATCTGTTTTCCGTAATAGAGTGTCTTATGCGTCAGTTTTGTCCGGTCATAGCCGTCCTCGTCGTCCTGTCCAGCAGCAGACCCGAGTTCCTCCTGTTGTGTCAGCTCCTATGCCTTCATCTGCTGATTCCATGTCAGTGCAACAATCTCCCGCACTTAAGATGATTGCCGCTACAGTTCAAGACTCGACCTCTACATCTATGGTATCTCCTGGTAGTCATGGTGCACATTCTTCATTTGCTAAACGTCATCATGGATCCTCAGTCTTTGAGTCTTGAAGATCCTCCAAGCAAGGTGTCGGTCGTGGAGTCCACATATACTGTGTGCTCTTTGTACCTCCCTCCTAGTGCCACTATTGAGAGGGTTGATCTTGAAAATCTTATTCGTGCACTTCCCTCACCCTATTTCTTGTTGGCCGACATGAACAGTCATCATCCCCTGTGGGGTGGCTCCACAGCTGATGCTAGAGGTACTATGTTAGCCTCCATTGTGGAGGATATGGACCTGTACATTTTAAATTCTGGTGAAGTTACTGACTTCCATAGTCAAGCGGGTACTTTTACTTCTATTGATTTGTCTCTCTGCAGGGGTAGCCCTGAATTTTACATGGGCTGTGTTACCGGACTTACATGGCAGTGACCACTTCCCTATTTTATTAAGATCGACACAGAGTGCGCCTAGGCATCGTCTTCCCCGCTGGCGCTTGGATAGGGCGGTCTGGCCGGTTTTTGAGGAGCTGTGTTCCCCGAACCGATGTGTGGAGGATTTTGTCAGCACTGATGCTGCTGTTGAGTATTTCACAGACTTACTACACTCGGCGGCACTGCAGAGTATTCTGAGAACAGCTGGTCACTTTCCTTGCCGTCCAGTTCCCTGGTGGACAGATGAGTATGCTTCTGCTGTTCGGGCTAAACGTGCTGCTTTCTCCCGACTTCGTCGTCACCGAGGTGACCCTGGTTACTTAGCGGCATATAGGAGGGCCCGAGCTCATGCCCGGCGGGTTATGAAGGAGGCTAGGAAGAAGTCTTGGGCATCATTTGTTTCTTCAATTTCTTCACAGACTCCTCTCACAAAAGTGTGAAAACGGGTGAGGAAGATTTCAGGGAAATTTCCCGTTCCCTCTCCTCCTGTTTTATTTCACGCAGGTGTGGTGGTGGCTCATTCTTCGTCTGTTGCCGAGATATTTGCAGCCCATTTTGCTAATGTCTCTAGGAAGAACACCTCATCCCCGTCGGCACACCGCCGACGGCACCTGGAATCTTTTGGCATTAGTTTTCCATCTACTGCGAAGGAGTCGTATAATGTTGCTTTTTCTGCTTCTGAACTTCAGACGGCATTGTCGCAGTGTCGCGACTCGTCTCCAGGCTTGGATGATGTCCCATATGCCTTCTTACACCACTTGCCTGATGCAGCCCTTCATTTTCTGTTGTCACTGTATAACAGAATTTGGTGCAATTGTGGGTTTCCGACCTCATGGGGTGTTGCTGTGGTTCTCCCCATCCCTAAGCCAGGCAAGGATCACTTGCAGGCCACTAATTATCGCCCTATCTCGCTGATATCTTGCCTTTATAAGGTCCTCGAAAAGATGGTGAATAGTCGGCTCGTGTGGTACTTAGAGAAGGGTGGTTACTTGTCTCCAATCCAGTGTGGGTTTCGTAAGATGCGGTCGACCACAGATGCTCTCCTTTCTTTAGAATCTTCCATCTGCCAGGCTTTTGCAACTAACCAGCATCATATCACAGTGTTCTTTGATTTGGAGAAGGCGTACGACACTTCCTGGCGTCATGGTATATTGCAACTCTCTTTATGAGTTTGGTCTCCGTGGGCAACTCCCCACTTTTATCCGGGAGATTTTATCTAATCGTTTTATTCGGGTCCGAGTCGGGAGTGAGCTGTCTACTGCACGTCCCCTTGAGGATGGTGTGCCACAAGGGAGCTAATTGTTACCCTTTTCGCAGTGGCAATTAACAGCGTTATTTCTGTGCTCCCTGATGGTGTTCGTGGCTCTCTCTATGTTGACGATTTATCAATCTCTGTCACTGCCTCACGGATGTCAATGGCAGAAAGGAGGATGCAGATGGCTCTCAACTGTGTCTCTAGATGGGCTGATGAACGAGGTTTTCGATTTTCCTTCAAGAAGACCGTTGCCATGCATTTTTGCCGCATTCGTGGAGTCCACCCTGACCCAAACCTTTTTTTAGATGGGCGTCGTATTTCGTGTTTAAAGGAAACCCGGTTTTTAGGGCTGATTTTTAACAGCCGGTTGACTTGGGTCCCTCACTTGAGGTACGTAAAAGCTGAGTGTCTCAGAGCATTGGGTCTCTTGAAAGTTTTAGCGCACACATACTGGGGAGTTGATCGCAAGACCCTCCTCTTCTTGCATCAGTCTCTGATTTTATCCAAACTTCATTATGGATGTGAAGTTTATTCCTCTGCCTCAGAAGCCCGGCTTCGTATTTTAGATTCCATACATCATGCTGGTGTTCGTCTCGCCACTGGGGCATTCCGATCTTCCCCGATTTCGAGTTTGTTGGCTGATGCTGGTGTCCTTCCTCTAGACTTGCTCCGCTCTTCCCTTTTGATGAGATGTTGTTATCGCTTATCTCGTCTCGCAGACTCTGTGCCCTTTGTCAAGGTCTCTCAAGATTCTCGGTCACCTATTTTTGTCACTCGGCCATCCTTTCCAAAGCCCTTTGGTTTCAAGGTGGAGTCATTTATGTCTAGCTTCTCTGTTCCTTCTGTGCCGATCACTCCCCACCGTGTCCCGAGGGTGGGCTACTGGCTTCTCCCCAGGGTGACATTTTGTCATTTCTTCTCATCCAGAAGCGCCTCCCTTCCTTCTCAGGTTTTATTTTCTCTGTTTTTAGAGCATGCCTCTTCTCATGGGGACTCCATACCAGTTTATACTGATGGATCTAAGTCTGATGCGGGTGTGGGCTTTGGTGTGGTGTTTCCCACCTTCTGTCGAGGTGGGAGCCTCCCTGTGACTGCTTCTGTTTTTACGGCTGAGCTGACTGCTATTTTATTTGCCCTTCAGATTCTCTTCACTCTCCCCCACACTGCTTTTACTATTTTTAGTGACTCACGAAGTGCTCTTTCTGCAATGGAGTCTTTTAATCCCTTTCAGCCTTTGGTTTTATCCATTTTAGAGTGGCTTTTCCTTTTAGGGCGTCGTGGACGTCGTGTAGATTTCTATTGGGTTCCAGCTCATGTAGGAGTGGCAGGGAATGAACGAGCTGATCAGCTGGCCAAGGCGGCAGCGGCTCGTCCCCCTCTTGCACAGTCCCCTCTGTATCGTCTGCCTGCTGCAGATATGTGCTCCTTTTTTGGCTTCAGGGTTTGGTGCTGTTGGCAGGAGCATTGGGATGCTGTGGGTGCCAATAAGTTGCGCTCAATTTTCCAGAAGGTGGGCTCATTCAGTTACCAGGGCTTCCCTCGTCAATGGGAGACTGCTTTGTGCCGCCTCCGCATTGGCCACACCCGTTTCTCTCACGGTTTTTTAATGGAGAGGCCTCCTCCTCCATTCTGTGATCACTGTCTCGTTCCCTTGACTGTTCAGCACCTGTTGGTGGAGTGTCCTAGTCTTGAGGATTTGCGGCGTCGGTTCCTCTCTGACCACCAAATGGATAGTGGTGTGTATCATCTTTCCTCCCTGCTTGGGGAGGATGCCTGTGTCTTGGGAGGAGCAACCCTCTCCTTTGTGAAGGAGGCAGGACTTCTTAAGGATATTTAGAATTTCTCCTTTTTGATTGTGTGGCTTATAATCTGTATTTTGTTTTTTGCTTTTTACTTCTTTGTTATACGGCGGCATATGACCCTGGCAGTTGTGCCGCCATGATTATTATGAAAAAAAAACAAAAAATACTGTAATAAGATAGAGGGTGTTCAATACCCTGATCATCCTCTTGCGGCAAAAAAGTCCCAGCTCCTGTATTACTTGCGTCAACAGCCATCTTAAAAGGCTTAGCAAAATTTGGAGTAGCGAGTACTGGCTGACTTAATGGGATAGCTTTAAGTTTACTGAAACAGGATTCACAGTTATCTGTCCAGACAAATTTAACTCCCTTTTTCAGTAGGTCTGTAAGTGGTGATACAAGAATTGAAAAGTTAAGAACAAATCTCCTGTAATAAGCTACCATTCCCAAAAATCTCTGTAGATCATTCCTACTTTTTGGTCTGGGAAGATCACTTATAACCTGAACCTTAGCTCCTGGTGGTGGAACGTGTCCATCACCAATTACGTACCCAAGGTACTAAACTTTAGCATGACCAAACTCACACTTTGATAAATTAGCTACAAGATTAGCCTGAACCAAACGCTCAAGAAATTTACTAACATGGCATAGGTGATCTTTCCAGTTGTCACTGAAGATTAATACATCATCAATATAAAAAACACACCCTGCCAAACCCTCTGTTACAACATTCATGAGCTTCTGAAAAGTGGTTGGTGCATTCTTCATACCATATTGTATTACAGAACATGTAAAAGTCTTATCTAGTGTTACAAAACATGAGATTTCCCTAGCACGTTCAGTCACAGATACTTGTCAGTATCCCTTTAACAATCAAACGTACTTATGTATCTAGCCTTTCCGATTTTGTCTATGCAATCTTCCACTTGAGGGACAGGGTAAGTGTCTGTTTTGGTTATCTGATTAACACGTTTGTAGTCGATGCAAAGCCGCTGTGACCCACCTGGGTTAGGGACTAGAGTGACAGAACTCAACTCTCTCTGACAGGGCTCAATCATCTTGTGGTCCAACAGGTAGCCAAGCTCCTTCTGGGTGAGAGGAACTTTCACTGGGTTCACACGGTAAGGAGGCAGTTTAATTGGCTTTGCGTCTCCAACATCGACATCATGCATCAAACCAGTGGTTCTTCCTGGAGTGGCACGGAACACTTGCGGGTACTCCTGCAGTAATGCCGAAAACTCCTGCCTTTACTCGGGAGCTAGATGAGAAAGCTTTGTCTGAAGATCATTCATGATATCAGGATTTTTCCCCAAACTATCACTCAGGCTCATAATGCATGGGAGAACTTCACTTGCAGACTCGGGTGGAACAGCTACAGTGCAGACTGGGTTATTTTCATTCCGCCTGTGATATAACTTTAGCATGTTGATGTGACAAAGTTGCTTGTTCTTTCTACGATCTGGTGTGCCGATGACATAGTTGACATCACTGAGTTTCTTCTCCACGAAATAAGGACCACTAAACTTGGCTTGAAGAGGTTGCCCATGCACAGGTATCAGAATCAAAACCTGATTTCCTGGCTGAAAGTGGCGTAACCTGGACTTCTTGTCATACCAAGTCTTCATCTTCTCCTGAGCAGCTCCTAAATTCTCTCTCGCCAGCTATAAAGAAGTGGACAGCCGTTCTTTGAACATCATCACATACTCCAGCAGGTTGACGTCATCTTCCTCCGACAGCCAGCATTCCTTGAGTAGCTTAAGGGGTCCTCTTACTTCATGGCCAAACAGTAGTTCAAAGGGTGAGAAATCCAGTGATTCATTTCGAGATTCTCTTGCGGCAAATACAACGAATGGAAGACCTTTATCCCAATCTTTCTGATGCTCCAAACAGTATTTGCTGAGCATCGATTTCAGTGTTTGATGATATCTCTCCAACGCTCCTTGGGTCTGGGGATGGTAAGCTGAAGACGTGATCTGGGTGATTCCCAACTCTTTCAGAGACTGCTTGAAAATATTTGACATGAAATTAATTCCCCAGTCTGACTGTACTTCCTTGGGCAGACCAAACTTGGTGAAGAACCCTAACATTTCCTTAACCACGTTCTTTCCTGAGATATTTCTAAGTGGAATGGCTTCAGGATAACGAGTAGCCATATCAATCAGGGTCAACACATAAGAAAATCCTGAAGAAGTCTTAGGAAGAGGGCTCACAATATCCACCAACTCACGGGTGAATGGCGACTCAAAAGGAGGAATGGGAACTAGAGGTGCAACCTTTTCGGTCTGATTACACTTCCCCACAACTTGACAGGTGTGACAAGACTTACAATACCAGGAAACATCTCTGAAGATACCTGGCCAGTAGAAGTGTTTCAAAATGCATGCCACAGTCTTCGTCACTCCAAGGTGTCATGCCAAACTAGATTCATGAGCCACTCTAATGATATCCTGCCTACAAAAACGAGGGATGACAACTTGATGTACAACCTCCCATTCACAGTCGGCTGATGCTGTTGGGGGTCTTCAGTTTCTCATAACTACTCCTGACTTTATATAATAACAAGTAGAAGCACCAGCTGACTCTTCCTCACTGCAAGCAGAGGTAGCTAGACCTTTCAACTCAGGGTCAGCAACCTGCAACTCAACTAACTCTTGACGAGACAAATTATCAACACTACGGGGTACTGCCTCATCTGGTGAGTGGTCCAAATTAGCGAGAAAAGCGTCAGCTAGGATAACATCATCTTCATCATTATCCTCTAAGTCACCAGTAACTTTAGACTTAGCCCTAGTGACAGCACATGCAGAGAACACATCAGGGACATCACAATCCTAGGTCGCAGTCACTGGTTCACTAAACAAGTGAGGAGCTGCACACTTGACTCCCACCACTATCATTTCCAAGTAACAAAGTTACCCCTGACATTGGGAAGGTCTCAACCAACCCAACCATAACGGAACCATTAAAAAAACCAGCCTCTAAATTCACTCTGCACAGAGGGACAGAGAAGTAATTATTCCCTACACCTTTTAAGATTACAGTTTCATCAGAAGAATTAACATTAGAGCCTAGAACACTGGTCAGCATAAAGGATTGGCAAGCACCTGTATCACGATATATTTTAACTGATTTCCTGTCATTACTGTCCAGAGGACTGACAAAACCATCAGACAGGAAATTAGCACATAAACTCTTGAGAGTGTCACCCACGTTACTGCTCAAAAGAGGAGCTTCATCATGAGAATTTAATTTACCCCTCAAAGCAGGTTCAGTTAACTCGGTTAAAGAATTCTGGGAACTCTCAAAGGTGGACACTAGACCAGTTGACTAAATATTTAAAGACTCCTTTTCGTTCACATCACGCTGTCTCCTGAAACATTTCTCCGTAGTATGACCAAGCTTACTATAATAAGTACGTTTACTTTTCTGAAATCTAGAGGTGGAGCTGGTATTTACTTACTGAGAAACATCTTCTTTATTCTCTTTCCTGTTACCTGTACTCTGAGTAGAGGCAACGTATTTACTCTCAGCTTTCCTTTTTTCTTTAGAATATCACTTGTGAGTGAGAACATATTCATCAGCTAAAACTGCAGCATCAGACAAATTATCTATTCTTTTCTCATCAAGATATAGGCTTACATCATTATTAATACACCTTTTGAAGTCCTCCAGCGAAATCATCTGCTTAAATTGATCAAAATCAGAATTTACATTCTTAGAATTTAACCACTCCTCTAACACCTTTGATTTTTGCATATTCAACATGGGATTGCTTATGTTGCTTATAAGTTGTCCTAAATTTTACTATGTAGGCTTCAGGAACAAGCTCATAGGCCTTAAGAATCAAGCTCTTAACTACATCATAATTATCAGATTGATCCTGAGGCAAAGATACATAAGTTACTTGAGCTTAACCGGTGAGAACAGTTTGATGGAGGATTGGCCAATACTTTTTGGGCCAATTATAACCTGTAGCTACCCTCTCAAACAACTGAAAATACTTTGTTAAATCAAATTCATTAAAAGGAGGGACAAGTTTAACATTTTTAGCCACATCAAAATCATCAGAGCTAGATGATCCAGTTCCACCTTGTTTCATGCGATACTCAAGTCTGTCTGAATCGTAACAAGTTCAATTTGTGCCTGAGCCTGTGCTTGTGCCTGTGCCCCCTGAATAGGAGCCTGAGACTCAGCCTCCCTAGCACGTGCCTGAAACTCAGCCTCCTTAGCACGAGCCTCCTGCAGGGCTAGCTGTAACCTAGCTATTTCAATATGCGTTTGCTCATCTGGAGGAGTTACATTAAACAAGCTTTTATTAATCATGCCAACAATTTGATCTTTAGAACGATGAGAGCGAACAGCATTTCCCAATTGTTGAGCAACAATCTTAGGTTCATTCTTTGTTCTGTTTTCTACATCACACACTGTTTGCACATTTGACAAAAAATCTTTGGCTTCATCAAGAGTAGTAATAGTAGACATCATGAATAAATCACAGTCACAAAATATCAAGCAATATCCTTATGATAATATCATGAATATCCTGATAAGAGATCGCCAAATGTATGTTACGGAACAGAAAGAGATGATGAGCACTTCAAGTGAGAATACTAAAATCACTACTGTCCCGCAAGGTTCCAGGTTCAAAACAAAAGCCTGAGGTAAAATTATAAGTTAAAGTTTAATGCTCAAACTAACAACTAAACATTCAGGACTCATAAGGATAATGTAATGGCAAAACAGGTTACATATATGAATAACTGCAATAGCCTCTATTAACTTGAATTTAGCAAGAGCAAATTTATCTGTCAGCCCTGATAAATGAGAGAACCCGGATAATGCTCAGTTAAAGCAAGATATAATATTATTACAGATGCAAAATATTACTAATACTGGCTGACAGCAAAAACTCCACCAGGCCCACGAACCAACGCCCCATGCTACACAGTACAAGAAAAATGGTAATAACACTTATTCTCAAATTATACAGCAGCTAGATGGGTGGAGACTTCTTGAGCACTCACGAAAATAATAATACACTATACAGGGGAGGAGAGAGATGTGAACAAAATGAGGAGTAGATCTAAGTGGCAACTAATGCAGAGACTGATCTCATTATATAGGGGGCCGGCAGAGCTTGATTCAACTTGCAAGAAGGACGCGCAAATGAAGGCACAGAGTACGAAGAGTTGACACTCCTGCTCTGAACAACAGAAAGAACGACTTACTCTACCATAAGGGGGAGAAGGGGGGAGTGAGGTAGAAATCGCAAGCCTGGTCACTATAGAAGCCATGTGGCGAATCGTGATCAAACATGCAGCATACTGTTCATTAGTATTATACAAAAGATGATGAAATCATAGGCTATGTAACACCTCCCACAAAGAAAAGAAATTTACAATGGAAATTTCTTATTACTCTAAAACAATCTGTCTAAAGTCTAGATAAGCAATCTTCAATAACATTTTCTTTCCCCTTGACATGTTGTATGTCTAATGAATACTGAAGAAGTAGACTCCATCTTGTCAATCTCTGACTTTTATCTTTAAACTTACTAAGGAATTTCAGTGGGTTTTGATCGGTATAAATGACTATGGGGTCAAAAGCAGAACACAAATAAAATGAAAAATGCTGTAAACCCAAAATCAAGGCCAAAAGCTCTTTCTCAATAGTTGAGTAGTTCTTTTGAGGTGGAGTGAACTTCTTACTGTAATAAGATAGAGGGTGTTCAATACCCTGATCATCCTCTTGTAGCAAAACAGCCTCTTCTCCTGTATCACTTGCGTCAACAGCCATCTTAAAAGGCTTAGCAAAATTTGTAGTAGCGAGCACTGGCTGACTTAATAGGATAGCTTTAAGTTTACTGCAAGAGGATTCACAGTTATCGGTCCAGACAAATATAACTCCCTTTTTCACTAGGTCTGTAAGTAGTGATACAAGAATTGAAAAGTTAAGAACAAATCTCCTGCATTAACCTACCATTCCCAAAAATCTTTGTAGCTCTTTCCTACTTTTAGGTCTGGGAAGATCACTTATAACCTGAACCTTAGCTCCTGGTGGTGCAACGTGTCCATCACCAATTATGTATCCAAGGTACTGAACTTTAGCTTGACCAAACTCACACTTTGATAAATTAGCTACAAGATTTGCCTTAACCAAACGCTCAAGAAATTTACTGACATGGCATAGGTGATCTTTCCAGTTGTCACTGAAGATTAATACATCATCAATATAAACAACACACCCTGCCAAACCCTCTGTTACAAAATTCATGAGCTTCTGAAAAGTGACTAGTGCATTCTTCATACCATATGGCATTACAGAACATGCAAAAGTCTTTCCTAGTGTTACAAAACATAGCACGTTCAGTCATAGGTACTTGTCAGTATCCCTTTAACAAATCAAACTTACTTATGTACCTAGCCTTTCCGATCTTGTCTATGCAATCTTCCACGCGAGGGACAGGGTAAGTGTCTGTTTTGGTTATCTGATTAACACGTCTGTAGTCGATTAAAAGCCGCTGTGACCCACCTGGCTTAGGGACTAGAGTGACAGGAGAACTCCACTCACTCTGACAGGGCTCAGTCATCTTGTGGTCCAACAGGTACCCAAGTTCCTTCTGGATGAGAGGAACTTTCACTGGGTTCACACGGTAAGGAGGCAGTTTAATTGCCTTTGCATCTCCAACATCGACATCATGCATCAACACAGTGGCTCTTCCTGGAGTGGCACGGAACACTTGCGGGTACTCCTGCAGTAATGCCGAAAACTCCTGCCTTTCCTCGGGAGCTAGATGAGAAAGCTTAGTCTGGAGATCATTCATGATATCAGGATTCTTCCCCAAACTATCACTCAGGCTCATACTGCATGGGAGAACTTCACTTGCACACTCGGGTTGAACAGCTACAATGCAGACTGGGTTATTTTCGTTCCGCCTGTGATATAACTTTAGCATGTTGATGTGAAAAAGTTGCTTGTTCTTTCTACGATCTGGTGTGCCGATGACATAGTTGACATCACTGAGTTTCTTCTCCACGAAATAAGGACCACTAAACTTGGCTTCAAGAGGTTGCCCATGCACTGGTAGCAGAATCAAAATCTGATCTCCTGGCTGAAAGTGGCGTAACCTGGACTTCTTATCATACCAAGTCTTCATCTTCTCCTGCGCAGCTCCTAAATTCTCTCTCACCAGCTGTAAAGCAGTGGACAGCCGTTCTTTGAACTTCATCACATACTCCAGCAGGTTGACGTCATCTTCCTCCGACAGCCAGCATTCCTTGAGTAGCTTAAGGGGTCCTCTTACTTCATGGCCAAACAGTAGTTCAAAGGGTGAGAAGTCCAGTGATACATTTCGAGATTCTCTTGCGGCAAATACAACGAATGGAAGACCTTTATCCCCATCTTTCTGATGTTCCAAACAGTATTTATTGAACGTCGATTTGAGTGTTTGATGATATCTCTCCAACGCTCCTTGGGTCTGGGGATGGTAAGCTGAAGACGTGATCTGGGTGATGCCCAACTCTTTCAGAGACTGCTTGAAAATATTTGACATGAAATTACTTCCCCGGTCTGACTGTACTTGATTGGGCAGACCAGACTTGGTGAACAACCCTAGCATTTCCTTAACCACGTTCTTTGCTGAGATATTTCTAAGTGGAATGGCTTCAGGATAACGAGTAGCCATATCAATCAGGGTCAACGCATAAGAAAATCCTGAAGAAGTCTTACGAAGAGGGCCCACAATATCCACCAACACACGGGTGAATAGCGACTCAAAAGGAGGAATGGAAACTAGAGGTGCAACCTTTTCGGTCTGATTACATTTCCCCACAACTTGACAGGTGTGACAAGACTTACAATACCAGGAAACATCTCTGAAGATACCTGGCCATTAGAAGTGTTTCAAAATGCGTGCCACAGTCTTCCTCACTCCAAGGTGTCCTGCCAAACTGGAATCATGAGCCACTCTAATGATATCCTGCCTACAAACACGAGAGATGACAACTTGATGTACAACCTCCCATTCACAGTCGGCTGATGCTGTTGGGGGTCTCCACTTTCTCATAAGTACTCCTGACTTTATATAATAACAAGTAGAAGCACCAGCTGACTCTTCCTCACTGCAAGCAGAGTTAGCTAGACCTTTCAGCTCAGGGTCAGCAACCTGCAACTCAACCAAGTCTTGACGAGACAAATTATCAATACTACGGGGTACTGTCTCATCTGGTGGGTGGTCCAAATTAGCGAGAAAAGTGTCAGCTAGGATAACATCATCTTCATCATTATCCTCTAAGTCCCCGCTGAGGGGGGTCACCTTGACGTGGTGGCGGGGCTTGAAGCGTGGCTGGCAGTGCCACCTACTTTGGAGGCATGCCTACCTTTGTAGGGTTCGGCATTTGTCAGTGTCGTGGACCAAGCACCCCCTACATCACTGGTAGAGGAGGCCTACTGGTGATGTCAGTCCCTGCCCCTTTGCCATCTAGGGCGGGACTGTTGCTTCCCCACGTGTTTGCCGTGCGTGGCATCCCGTAATGCTGGGAGACGGGAGTCCTGGAGGTTGAGTGATCCTGCATGGTGCGCCCTGCAGCTAGCAATACACCTCTTTGGTCTCTTATTCTGGCTAGACAGGTGGCCTGGTTGGGCCCGACCAGGTCAATCGGCTGGTCACTGGCTAGCCATCCAGGCTAGTCACCTAGTGGCTTTAGGGTCAAGCGGGCACTGGGGGACCTGGTGGCTCCTATCGTCCTGAAGTCACCCTTGTTAGGGTCCCTTGGTGGTTACCTGTGTATACTTTCCCACTACCTCTGGGGTCGCCAGTGGTGCTTTCCCTGGCATATGGCCTCCCCTTGTTGGGCTCCATGGTGGGTGGAGGGGTGGCGGAATGATGGTTGTTTTTTATTACATATGGCTTCTTACAACATTCTTGCGGCTGACGACCCTGGCTCCGTCCCTGACCATCCTTCACAGTCTCCCTCCTGTGTGCCTCATGTGCCTCTGGCTGGTGAGGCCCACATTGCCACCTTGGAACCATACCTGCCTGGTTCCACTGGTTTGCGGTCAGTGGCCACTACAAAGAAGAAGAGCCGGCAACAGACATAGTCATCTTGTGGACATGCCCGTGAGGTCCTGCCAGGTGTCTATGAGAGGATTGATTTCCCAAGGTACTACACCATTCGCACTTTGGATGGTCAGCCTACTGGGAATCTAGACATTTTTACTGTTCATCGGCGCATTGTGTCAATCTGTGGCAGAGAGCCGAAGATTTCACCTCAGGGGGATGGTGGCCTCCTAGTGGAGGTTACATCCCCTGAAGAGGGTTCCCGGCTGGCTGCCCAGTGTAAGGACCCGGATGCACTGTTCACTTGTGTTCCTCATGCCTTTTTTAATCAAAGTCGAGGAGTTGTTTTCTTGAAAGACTTATTGCGTTACAGTGAAGAGAAGCTGCTTGAAGAACTCCAGGTCCACAGGGTCGTTAAAGTGGAGAGATTTCAGAAGAAGGTTGATGGTATTCTTACCCCAACTTCATCCTTGTTGCTGACGTTCGACTGTACTGTTCTGCCTTCATCCATCAAGGTGGCTTGGTTGTCCCTTAGGGTCAAACCCTTTGTCCCAAATCCACGACGCTGCTACCACTGTCAGATGTACGGGCATGTTGGGCGAGTCTGTCGTCGTTTGCAACAGGGCCTCCCAGTGGTGTGTGTCAGTTGTGGAGCATCCACTCATGCAGGACACGACTGTCCTGGACCTGTTTGTTGTTTGCACTGTGGTGAGGCACATCCTGCTTCATCTAAAGACTGTACCCGGTTTTGCTTGGAGAAGGAGATCCTCATCATCCGTAATCGGGATAAAATAAGCTTTCCTGAGGCCAGGAGTAGAGCCATGTCATCTGTTTTCCGTAACGGAGTGTCTTATGCATCAGTTTTGTCCGGTCATAGCCGTCCTCGTCGTCCTGTCCAGCAGCAGACCCGATTTCCTCCTGTTGTGTCAGCTCCTATGCCTTCATCTGCTGATTCCATGTCAGTGCAACAATCTCCCGCACTTGAGACGGTTGCCACTACAGTTCAAGACTCGACCTCTACATCTATGGTATTCCCTGGTAGTCATGGTGCACATTCTTCATTTGCTAAACGTCATCATGGTTCCTCAGTCTTTGAGTCTTGAAGATCCTCCAAGCAAGGTGTCGGTCGTGGAGTCCACATCCTCTGTAGTTAGTCCATCTGTGCAACAGCCCTCAGACCCTGCTTCTGGGTCTTCGGGGGCTTCTGGGGTGTCAGGTCAGTCTGGCACCTCTTCCTCCGGGGTATCGGATGTTCCTCCTTCGGTTACCTCTGAGGATCCTGTCCTGCCCCCTCCACGTTTGGAGGCCAGGACCCCAATCCCTCCTGCTCGACCTCTTGGTTCACTGGGGGCCCCGGTCAGGGTTCGGAGTAGCTCTTCCTCTCCTGCTGGGCAGCGACGGGTGTCTGTGAAGTCTCCCAACACTTCGCAGACCCCAGGCCCTCGTTCTAGCCATGCTGCTGCCCGTGGCAAGCCCCTTAGTGGGCGTATCCGCATTCCCAAGAAGATTGTCTCCCAGGGTCGCTCAGTGGTTTCCACTAAGTGACCCTTTCTTTTGTGTATATAATTCCTCCATTTTAATATTTTTAGTACTTTTTTATGGTCTTCTGTTTGTCCCTCTCCCCTGCCCCTTTTTATTTCAGTAGTTTTAATGGCTAATATTATTCAATGGAACTGCCGTGGTTTACGAGCCAATTGGGAGGAACTCCGTTGGCTTCTGGCTGAGTATTCACCTGTTTCTTCACTGAGTTTCTTCTCCACGAAATAAGGACCACTAAACTTGGCTTGAAAAGGTTGCCCATGCACTGGTAGCAGAATCAAAACCTGATATCCTGCCTGAAAGTGGCGTAACCTGGACTTCTTATCATACCAAGTCTTCATCTTCTCCTGAGCAGCTCCTAAATTCTCTCTCGCCAGCTGTAAAGCAGTGGACAGCCGTTCTTTGAACTTCATCACATACTCCAGCAGGTTGACGTCATCTTCCTCCGACAGCCAGCATTCCTTGAGTAGCTTAAGGGGTCCTCTTACTTCATGGCCAAACAGTAGTTCAAAGGGTGAGAAATCCAGTGATTCATTTCGAGATTCTCTTGCGGCAAATACAACGAATGGAAGACCTTTATCCCAATCTTTCTGATGCTCCAAACAGTATTTGCTGAGCATCGATTTCAGTGTTTGATGATATCTCTCCAACGCTCCTTGGGTCTGGGGATGGTAAGCTGAAGACGTGATCTGGGTGATTCCCAACTCTTTCAGAGACTGCTTGAAAATATTTGACATGAAATTAATTCCCCAGTCTGACTGTACTTCCTTGGGCAGACCAAACTTGGTGAAGAACCCTAACATTTCCTTAACCACGTTCTTTCCTGAGATATTTCTAAGTGGAATGGCTTCAGGATAACGAGTAGCCATATCAATCAGGGTCAACACATAAGAAAATCCTGAAGAAGTCTTAGGAAGAGGGCTCACAATATCCACCAACTCACGGGTGAATGGCGACTCAAAAGGAGGAATGGGAACTAGAGGTGCAACCTTTTCGGTCTGATTACACTTCCCCACAACTTGACAGGTGTGACAAGACTTACAATACCAGGAAACATCTCTGAAGATACCTGGCCAGTAGAAGTGTTTCAAAATGCATGCCACAGTCTTCGTCACTCCAAGGTGTCATGCCAAACTAGATTCATGAGCCACTCTAATGATATCCTGCCTACAAAAACGAGGGATGACAACTTGATGTACAACCTCCCATTCACAGTCGGCTGATGCTGTTGGGGGTCTTCAGTTTCTCATAACTACTCCTGACTTTATATAATAACAAGTAGAAGCACCAGCTGACTCTTCCTCACTGCAAGCAGAGGTAGCTAGACCTTTCAACTCAGGGTCAGCAACCTGCAACTCAACTAACTCTTGACGAGACAAATTATCAACACTACGGGGTACTGCCTCATCTGGTGAGTGGTCCAAATTAGCGAGAAAAGCGTCAGCTAGGATAACATCATCTTCATCATTATCCTCTAAGTCACCAGTAACTTTAGACTTAGCCCTAGTGACAGCACATGCAGAGAACACATCAGGGACATCACAATCCTAGGTCGCAGTCACTGGTTCACTAAACAACTGAGGAGCTGGACACTTGACTCCCACCACTATCATTTCCAAGTAACAAAGTTACCCCTGACATTGGGAAGGTCTCAACCAACCCAACCATAACGGAACCATTAACAAAACCAGCCTCTAAATTCACTCTGCACAGAGGGACAGAGAAGTAATTATTCCCTACACCTTTTAAGATTACAGTTTCATCAGAAGAATTAACATTAGAGCCTAGAACACTGGTCAGCATAAAGGATTGGCAAGCACCTGTATCACGATATATTTTAACTGATTTCCTGTCATTACTGTCCAGAGGACTGACAAAACCATCAGACAGGAAATTAGCACATAAACTCTTGAGAGTGTCACCCACGTTACTGCTCAAAAGAGGAGCTTCATCATGAGAATTTAATTTACCCCTCAAAGCAGGTTCAGTTAACTCGGTTAAAGAATTCTGGGAACTCTCAAAGGTGGACACTAGACCAGTTGACTAAATATTTAAAGACTCCTTTTCGTTCACATCACGCTGTCTCCTGAAACATTTCTCCGTAGTATGACCAAGCTTACTATAATAAGTACGTTTACTTTTCTGAAATCTAGAGGTGGAGCTGATATTTACTTACTGAGAAACATCTTCTTTATTCTCTTTCCTGTTACCTGTACTCTGAGTAGAGGCAACGTACTTACTCTCAGCTTTCCTTTTTTCTTTAGAATATCACTTGTGAGTGAGAACATATTCATCAGCTAAAACTGCAGCATCAGACAAATTATCTATTCTTTTCTCATCAAGATATAGGCTTACATCATTATTAATACACCTTTTGAAGTCCTCCAGCGAAATCATCTGCTTAAATTGATCAAAATCAGAATTTACATTCTTAGAATTTAACCACTCCTCTAACACCTTTGATTTTTGCATATTCAACATATTGCTTATGTTGCTTATAAGTTGTCCTAAATTTTACTCTGTAGGCTTCAGGAACAAGCTCATAGGCCTTAAGAATCAAGCTCTTAACTACATCATAATTATCAGATTGATCCTGAGGCAAAGATGCATAAGTTACTTGAGCTTAACTGGTGAGAACAGTTTGATGGAGGATTGGCCAATACTTTTTGGGCCAATTATAACCTGTAGCTACCCTCTCAAACAACTGAAAATACTTTGTTAAATCAGATTCATTAAAAGGAGGGACAAGTTTAACATTTTTAGCCACATCAAAATCATCAGAGCTAGATGATCCAGTTCCACCTTGTTTCATGCGATACTCAAGTCTGTCTGAATCCTAACAAGTTCAATTTGTGCCTATGCCTGTGCCTGTGCCTGTGCCCCCTGAATAGGAGCCTGAGACTCAGCCTCCCTAGCACGTGCCTGAGACTCAGCCTCCCTAGCACGTGCCTGAAACTCAGCCTCCTTAGCACGAGCCTCCTGCAGGGCTAGCTGTAACTTAGCTATTTCAATATGCGTTTGCTCATCTGGAGGAGTTACATTAAACAAGCTTTTATTAATCATGCCAACAATTTGGTCTTTAGAACGATGAGAGCGAACAGCATTTCCCAATTGTTGAGCAACAATCTTAGGTTCATTCTTTGTTCTGTTTTCTACATCACACACTGTTTGCACATTTGACAAAAAATCTTTGGCTTCATCAAGAGTAGTAATAGTAGACATCATGAATAAATCACAGTCACAAAATATCAAGCAATATCCTTATGATAATATCATGAATATCCTGATAAGAGGTCGCCAAATGTATGTTACGGAACAGAGAGAGATGATGAGCACTTCAAGTGAGAATACTAAAATCACTACTGTCCCGCAAGGTTCCAGGTTCAAAACAAAAGCCTGAGGTAAAATTACATGTTAAAGTTTAATGCTCAAACTAACAACTAAACATTGAGGACTCATAAGGATAATGTAATGGCAAAACAGGTTACATATATGAATAACTGCAATAGCCTCTATTAACTTGAATTTAGCAAGAGCAAATTTATCTGTCAGCCCTGATAAATGAGAGAACCCGGATAATGCTCAGTTAAAGCAAGATATAATATTATTACAGATACAAAATATTACTAATACTGGCTGACAGCAAAAACTCCACCAGGCCCACGAACCAACGCCCCATGCTACACAGTACAAGAAAAATGGTAATAACACTTATTCTCAAATTATACAGCAGCTAGATGGGTGGAGACTTCTTGAGCACTCACGAAAATAATAATACACTATACAGGGGAGGAGAGAGATGTGAACAAAATGAGGAGTAGATCTAAGTGGCAACTAATGCAGAGACTGATCTCATTATATAGGGGGCCGGCAGAGCTTGATTCAACTTGCAAGAAGGACGCGCAAATGAAGGCACAGAGTACGAAGAGTTGACACTCCTGCTCTGAACAACAGAAAGAACGACTTACTCTACCATAAGGGGGAGAAGGGGGGAGTGAGGTAGAAATCGCAAGCCTGGTCACTATAGAAGCCATGTGGCGAATCGTGATCAAACATGCAGCATACTGTTCATTAGTATTATACAAAAGATGATGAAATCATAGGCTATGTAACACCTCCCACAAAGAAAAGAAATTTACAATGGAAATTTCTTATTACTCTAAAACAATCTGTCTAAAGTCTAGATAAGCAATCTTCAATAACATTTTCTTTCCCCTTGACATGTTGTATGTCTAATGAATACTGAAGAAGTAGACTCCATCTTGTCAATCTCTGACTTTTATCTTTAAACTTACTAAGGAATTTCAGTGGGTTTTGATCGGTATAAATGACTATGGGGTGAAAAGCAGAACACAAATAAAATGAAAAATGCTGTAAACCCAAAATCAAGGCCAAAAGCTCTTTCTCAATAGTTGAGTAGTTCTTTTGAGGTGGAGTGAACTTCTTACTGTAATAAGATAGAGGGTGTTCAATACCCTGATCATCCTCTTGTAGCAAAACAGCCCCATCTTCTGTATCACTTGCGTCAACAGCCATCTTAAAAGGCTTAGCAAAATTTGTAGTAGCGAGCACTGGCTGACTTAATAGGATAGCTTTAAGTTTACTGCAAGAGGATTCACAGTTATCGTTCCAGACAAATATAACTCCCTTTTTCAGTAGGTCTGTAAGTAGTGATACAAGAATTGAAGAGTTAAGAACAAATCTCCTGCATTAACCTACCATTCCCAAAAATCTTTGTAGCTCTTTCCTACTTTTAGGTCTGGGAAGATCACTTATAACCTGAACCTTAGCTCCTGGTGGTGCAACGTGTCCATCACCAATTATGTATCCAAGGTACTGAACTTTAGCTTGACCAAACTCACACTTTGATAAATTAGCTACAAGATTAGCCTTAACCAAACGCTCAAGAAATTTACTGACATGGCATAGGTGATCTTTCCAGTTGTCACTGAAGATTAATACATCATCAATATAAACAACACACCCTGCCAAACCCTCTGTTACAAAATTCATGAGCTTCTGAAAAGTGACTAGTGCATTCTTCATACCATATGGCATTACAGAACATGCAAAAGTCTTTCCTAGTGTTACAAAACATAGCACGTTCAGTCATAGGTACTTGTCAGTATCCCTTTAACAAATCAAACTTACTTATGTACCTAGCCTTTCCGATCTTGTCTATGCAATCTTCCACGCGAGGGACAGGGTAAGTGTCTGTTTTGGTTATCTGATTAACACGTCTGTAACGATTAAAAGCCGCTGTGACCCACCTGGCTTAGGGACTAGAGTGACAGGAGAACTCCACTCACTCTGACAGGGCTCAGTCATCTTGTGGTCCAACAGGTACCCAAGTTCCTTCTGGATGAGAGGAACTTTCACTGCGTTCACACGGTAAGGAGGCAGTTTAATTGCCTTTGCATCTCCAACATCGACATCATGCATCAACACAGTGGCTCTTCCTGGAGTGGCACGGAACACTTGTGGGTACTCCTGCAGTAATACCGAAAACTCCTGCCTTTCCTCGGGAGCTAGATGAGAAAGCTTAGTCTGGAGATCATTCATGATATCAGGATTCTTCCCCAAACTATCACTCAGGCTCATACTGCATGGGAGAACTTCACTTGCACACTCGGGTTGAACAGCTACAATGCAGACTGGGTTATTTTCGTTCCGCCTGTGATATAACTTTAGCATGTTGATGTGAAAAAGTTGCTTGTTCTTTCTACGATCTGGTGTGCCGATGACATAGTTGACATCACTGAGTTTCTTCTCCACGAAATAAGGACCACTAAACTTGGCTTGAAGAGGTTGCCCATGCACTGGTAGCAGAATCAAAATCTGATCTCCTGGCTGAAAGTGGCGTAACCTGGACTTCTTATCATACCAAGTCTTCATCTTCTCCTGCGCAGCTCCTAAATTCTCTCTCACCAGCTGTAAAGCAGTGGACAGCCGTTCTTTGAACTTCATCACATACTCCAGCAGGTTGACGTCATCTTCCTCCGACAGCCAGCATTCCTTGAGTAGCTTAAGGGGTCCTCTTACTTCATGGCCAAACAGTAGTTCAAAGGGTGAGAAGTCCAGTGATTCATTTCGAGATTCTCTTGCGGCAAATACAACGAATGGAAGACCTTTATCCCCATCTTTCTGATGTTCCAAACAGTATTTATTGAACGTCGATTTGAGTGTTTGATGATATCTCTCCAACGCTCCTTGGGTCTGGGGATGGTAAGCTGAAGACGTGATCTGGGTGATGCCCAACTCTTTCAGAGACTGCTTGAAAATATTTGACATGAAATTACTTCCCCGGTCTGACTGTACTTGATTGGGCAGACCAAACTTGGTGAACAACCCTAGCATTTCCTTAACCACGTTCTTTGCTGAGATATTTCTAAGTGGAATGGCTTCAGGATAACGAGTAGCCATATCAATCAGGGTCAACGCATAAGAAAATCCTGAAGAAGTCTTACGAAGAGGGCCCACAATATCCACCAACACACGGGTGAATAGCGACTCAAAAGGAGGAATGGAAACTAGAGCTGCAACCTTTTCGGTCTGATTACATTTCCCCACAACTTGACAGGTGTGACAAGACTTACAATACCAGGAAACATCTCTGAAGATACCTGGCCTTTAGAAGTGTTTCAAAATGCGTGCCACAGTCTTCCTCACTCCAAGGTGTCCTGCCAAACTGGAATCATGAGCCACTCTAATGATATCCTGCCTACAAACACGAGAGATGACAACTTGATGTACAACCTCCCATTCACAGTCGGCTGATGCTGTTGGGGGTCTCCACTTTCTCATAAGTACTCTTGACTTTATATAATAACAAGTAGAAGCACCAGCTGACTCTTCCTCACTGCAAGCAGAGTTAGCTAGACCTTTCAGCTCAGGGTCAGCAACCTGCAACTCAACCAAGTCTTGACGAGACAAATTATCAATACTACGGGGTACTGCCTCATCTGGTGGGTGGTCCAAATTAGCGAGAAAAGTGTCAGCTAGGATAACATTATCTTCATCATTATCCTCTAAGTCCCCGCTGAGGGGGGTCACCTTGACGTGGTGGCGGGGCTTGAAGCGTGGCTGGCAGTGCCACCTACTTTGGAGGCATGCCTACCTTTGTAGGGTTCGGCATTTGTCAGTGTCGTGGACCAAGCACCCCCTACATCACTGGTAGAGGAGGCCTACTGGTGATGTCAGTCCCTGCCCCTTTGCCATCTAGGGCGGGACTGTTGCTTCCCCACGTGTTTGCCGTGCGTGGCATCCCGTAATGCTGGGAGACGGGAGTCCTGGAGGTTGAGTGATCCTGCATGGTGCGCCCTGCAGCTAGCAATACACCTCTTTGGTCTCTTATTCTGGCTAGACGGGTGGCCTGGTTGGGCCCGACCAGGTCAATCGGCTGGTCACTGGCTAGCCATCCAGGCTAGTCACCTAGTGGCTTTAGGGTCAAGCGGGCACTGGGGGACCTGGTGGCTCCTATCGTCCTGAAGTCACCCTTGTTAGGGTCCCTTGGTGGTTACCTGTGTATACTTTCCCACTACCTCTGGGGTCGCCAGTGGTGCTTTCCCTGGCATATGGCCTCCCCTTGTTGGGCTCCATGGTGGGTGGAGGGGTGGCGGAATGATGGTTGTTTTTATTACATATGGCGTCTTACAACATTCTTGCGGCTGACGACCCTGGCTCCGTCCCTGACCATCCTTCACAGTCTCCCTCCTGTGTGCCTCGTGTGCCTCTGGCTGGTGAGGCCCACATTGCCACCTTGGAACCATACCTGCCTGGTTCCACTGGTTTGCGGTCAGTGGCCACTACAAAGAAGAAGAGCCGGCAACAGACATAGTCATCTTGTGGACATGCCCGTGAGGTCCTGCCAGGTGTCTATGAGAGGATTGATTTCCCAAGGTACTACACCATTCGCACTTTGGATGGTCAGCCTACTGGGAATCTAGACATTTTTACTGTTCATCGGCGCATTGTGTCAATCTGTGGCAGAGAGCCGAAGATTTCACCTCAGGGGGATGGTGGCCTCCTAGTGGAGGTTACATCCCCTGAAGAGGGTTCCCGGCTGGCTGCCCAGTGTAAGGACCCGGATGCACTGTTCACTTGTGTTCCTCATGCCTTTTTTAATCAAAGTCGAGGTGTTGTTTTCTTGAAAGACTTATTGCGTTACAGTGAAGAGAAGCTGCTTGAAGAACTCCAGGTCCACAGGGTCGTTAAAGTGGAGAGATTTCAGAAGAAGGTTGATGGTATTCTTACCCCAACTTCATCCTTGTTGCTGACGTTCGACTGTACTGTTCTGCCTTCATCCATCAAGGTGGCTTGGTTGTCCCTTAGGGTCAAACCCTTTGTCCCAAATCCACGACGCTGCTACCACTGTCAGATGTACGGGCATGTTGGGCGAGTCTGTCGTCGTTTGCAACAGGGCCTCCCAGTGGTGTGTGTCAGTTGTGGAGCATCCACTCATGCAGGACACGACTGTCCTGGACCTGTTTGTTGTTTGCACTGTGGTGAGGCACATCCTGCTTCATCTAAAGACTGTGCCCGGTTTTGCTTGGAGAAGGAGATCCTCATCATCCGTAATCGGGATAAAATAAGCTTTCCTGAGGCCAGGAGTAGAGCCATGTCATCTGTTTTCCGTAACGGAGAGTCTTATGCATCAGTTTTGTCCGGTCATAGCCGTCCTAGTCGTCCTGTCCAGCAGCAGACCCGATTTCCTCCTGTTGTGTCAGCTCCTATGCCTTCATCTGCTGATTCCATGTCAGTGCAACAATCTCCCGCACTTGAGACGGTTGCCACTACAGTTCAAGACTCGACCTCTACATCTATGGTATCCCCTGGTAGTCATGGTGCACATTCTTCATTTGCTAAACGTCATCATGGTTCCTCAGTCTTTGAGTCTTGAAGATCCTCCAAGCAAGGTGTCGGTCGTGGAGTCCACATCCTCTGTAGTTAGTCCATCTGTGCAACAGCCCTCAGACCCTGCTTCTGGGTCTTCGGGGGCTTCTGGGGTGTCAGGTCAGTCTGGCACCTCTTCCTCCGGGGTATCGGATGTTCCTCCTTCGGTTACCTCTGAGGATCCTGTCCTGCCCCCTCCACGTTTGGAGGCCAGGACCCCAATCCCTCCTGCTCGACCTCTTGGTTCACTGGGGGCCCCGGTCAGGGTTCGGAGTAGCTCTTCCTCTCCTGCTGGGCAGCGACGGGTGTCTGTGAAGTCTCCCAACACTTCGCAGACCCCAGGCCCTCGTTCTAGCCATGCTGCTGCCCGTGGCAAGCCCCTTAGTGGGCGTATCCGCATTCCCAAGAAGATTGTCTCCCAGGGTCGCTCAGTGGTTTCCACTAAGTGACCCTTTCTTTTGTGTATATAATTCCTTCATTTTAATATTTTTAGTATTTTTTTATGGTCTTCTGTTTGTCCCTCTCCCCTGCCCCTTTTTATTTCAGTAGTTTTAATGGCTAATATTATTCAATGGAACTGCCGTGGTTTACGAGCCAATTGGGAGGAACTCCGTTGGCTTCTGGCTGAGTATTCACCTGTTTCTTCACTGAGTTTCTTCTCCACGAAATAAGGACCACTAAACTTGGCTTGAAAAGGTTGCCCATGCACTGGTAGCAGAATCAAAACCTGATATCCTGCCTGAAAGTGGCGTAACCTGGACTTCTTATCATACCAAGTCTTCATCTTCTCCCTGAGCAGCTCCTAAATTCTCTCTCGCCAGCTGTAAAGCAGTGGACAGCCGTTCTTTGAACTTCATCACATACTCCAGCAGGTTGACGTCATCTTCCTCCGACAGCCAGCATTCCTTGAGTAGCTTAAGAGGTCCTCTTACTTCATGGCCAAACAGTAGTTCAAAGGGTGAGAAATCCAGTGATTCATTTCGAGATTCTCTTGCGGCAAATACAATGAATGGAAGACCTTTATCCCAATCTTTCTGATGCTCCAAACAGTATTTGCTGAGCATCGATTTCAGTGTTTGATGATATCTCTCCAACGCTCCTTGGGTCTGGGGATGGTAAGCTGAAGACGTGATCTGGGTGATTCCCAACTCTTTCAGAGACTGCTTGAAAATATTTGACATGAAACTAATTCCCCAGTCTGAGTGTACTTCCTTGGGCAGACCAAACTTGGTGAAGAACCCTAACATTTCCTTAACCACGTTCTTTCCTGAGATATTTCTAAGTGGAATGGCTTCAGGATAACGAGTAGCCATATCAATCAGGGTCAACACATAAGAAAATCCTGAAGAAGTCTTAGGAAGAGGGCTCACAATATCCACCAACTCACGGGTGAATGGCGACTCAAAAGGAGGAATGGGAACTAGAGGTGCAACCTTTTCGGTCTGATTACACTTCCCCACAACTTGACAGGTGTGACAAGACTTACAATACCAGGAAACATCTCTGAAGATACCTGGCCAGTAGAAGTGTTTCAAAATGCATGCCACAGTCTTCGTCACTCCAAGGTGTCATGCCAAACTAGATTCATGAGCCACTCTAATGACATCCTGCCTACAAAAACGAGGGATGACAACTTGATGTACAACCTCCCATTCACAGTCGGCTGATGCTGTTGGGGGTCTTCAGTTTCTCATAACTACTCCTGACTTTATATAATAACAAGTAGAAGCACCAGCTGACTCTTCCTCACTGCAAGCAGAGGTAGCTAGACCTTTCAACTCAGGGTCAGCAACCTGCAACTCAACTAACTCTTGACGAGACAAATTATCAACACTACGGGGTACTGCCTCATCTGGTGAGTGGTCCAAATTAGCGAGAAAAGCGTCAGCTAGGATAACATCATCTTCATCATTATCCTCTAAGTCACCAGTAACTTTAGACTTAGCCCTAGTGACAGCACATGCAGAGAACACATCAGGGACATCACAATCCTAGGTCGCAGTCACTGGTTCACTAAACAACTGAGGAGCTGGACACACTTGACTCCCACCACTATCATTTCCAAGTAACAAAGTTACCCCTGACATTGGGAAGGTCTCAACCAACCCAACCATAACGGAACCATTAACAAAACCAGCCTCTAAATTCACTCTGCGCAGAGGGACAGAGAAGTAATTATTCCCTACACCTTTTAAGATTACAGTTTCATCAGAAGAATCAACATTAGAGCCTAGAACACTGGTCAGCATAAAGGATTGGCAAGCACCTGTATCACGATATATTTTAACTGATTTCCTGTCATTACTGTCCAGAGGACTGACAAAACCATCAGACAGGAAATTAGCACATAAACTCTTGAGAGTGTCACCCACGTTACTGCTCAAAAGAGGAGCTTCATCATGAGAATTTAATTTACCCCTCAAAGCAGGTTCAGTTAACTCGGTTAAAGAATTCTGGGAACTCTCAAAGGTGGACACTAGACCAGTTGACTAAATATTTAAAGACTCCTTTTCGTTCACATCACGCTGTCTCCTGAAACATTTCTCCGTAGTATGACCAAGCTTACTATAATAAGTACGTTTACTTTTCTGAAATCTAGAGGTGGAGCTGGTATTTACTTACTGAGAAACATCTTCTTTATTCTCTTTCCTGTTACCTGTACTCTGAGTAGAGGCAACGTACTTACTCTCAGCTTTCCTTTTTCTTTAGAATATCACTTGTGAGTGAGAACATATTCATCAGCTAAAACTGCAGCATCAGACAAATTATCTATTCTTTTCTCATCAAGATATAGGCTTACATCATTATTAATACACCTTTTGAAGTCCTCCAGCGAAATCATCTGCTTAAATTGATCAAAATCAGAATTTACATTCTTAGAATTTAACCACTCCTCTAACACCTTTGATTTTTGCATATTCAACATATTGCTTATGTTGCTTATAAGTTGTCCTAAATTTTACTCTGTAGGTTTCAGGAACAAGCTCATAGGCCTTAAGAATCAAGCTCTTAACTACATCATAATTATCAGATTGATCCTGAGGCAAAGATGCATAAGTTACTTGAGCTTAACTGGTGAGAACAGTTTGATGGAGGATTGGCCAATACTTTTTGGGCCAATAATAACCTGTAGCTACCCTCTCAAACAACTGAAAATACTTTGTTAAATCAGATTCATTAAAAGGAGGGACAAGTTTAACATTTTTAGCCACATCAAAATCATCAGAGCCAGATGATCCAGTTCCACCTTGTTTCATGCGATACTCAAGTCTGTCTGAATCCTAACAAGTTCAATTTGTGCCTGAGCCTGTGCCTGTGCCTGTGCCCCCTGAATAGGAGCCTGAGACTCAGCCTCCCTAGCACGTGCCTGAAACTCAGCCTCCTTAACACGAGCCTCCTGCAGGGCTAGCTGTAACCTAGCTATTTCAATATGCGTTTGCTCATCAGGAGGAGTTACATTAAACAAGCTTTTATTAATCATGCCAACAATTTGATCTTTAGAACGATGAGAGCGAACAGCATTTCCCAATTGTTGAGCAACAATCTTAGGTTCATTCTTTGTTCTGTTTTCTACATCACACACTGTTTGCACATTTGACAAAAAATCTTTGGCTTCATCAAGAGTAGTAATAGTAGACATCATGAATAAATCACAGTCACAAAATATCAAGCAATATCCTTTTGATAATATCATGAATATCCTGATAAGAGGTCGCCAAATGTATGTTACGGAACAGAGAGAGATGATGAGCACTTCAAGTAAGAATACTAAAATCACTACTGTCCCGCAAGGTTCCAGGTTCAAAACAAAAGCCTTAGGTAAAATTACAAGTTAAAGTTTAATGCTCAAACTAACAACTAAACATTCAGGACTCATAAGGATAATGTAATGGCAAAACAGGTTACATATATGAATAACTGCAATAGCCTCTATTAACTTGAATTTAGCAAGAGCAAATTTATCTGTCAGCCCTGATAAATGAGAGAACCCGGATAATGCTCAGTTAAAGCAAGATATAATATTATTACAGATACAAAATATTACTAATACTGGCTGACAGCAAAAACTCCACCAGGCCCACGAACCAACGCCCCATGCTACACAGTACAAGAAAAATGGTAATAACACTTATTCTCAAATTATACAGCAGCTAGATGGGTGGAGACTTCTTCAACACTCACGAAAATAATAATACACTATACAGGGGAGGAGAGAGATGTGAACAAAATGAGGAGTAGATCTAAGTGGCAACTAATGCAGAGACTGATCTCATTATATAGGGGGCCGGCAGAGCTTGATTCAACTTGCAAGAAGGACGCGCAAATGAAGGCACAGAGTACGAAGAGTTGACACTCCTGCTCTGAACAACAGAAAGAACGACTTACTCTACCATAAGGGGGAGAAGGGGGGAGTGAGGTAGAAATCGCAAGCCTGGTCACTATAGAAGCCATGTGGCGAACCGTGATCAAACATGCAGCATACTGTTCATTAGTATTATACAAAAGATGATGAAATCATAGGCTATGTAACACCTCCCACAAAGAAAAGAAATTTACAATGGAAATTTCTTATTACTCTAAAACAATCTGTCTAAAGTCTAGATAAGCAATCTTCAATAACATTTTCTTTCCCCTTGACATGTTGTATGTCTAATGAATACTGAAGAAGTAGACTCCATCTTGTCAATCTCTGACTTTTATCTTTAAACTTACTAAGGAATTTCAGTGGGTTTTGATCGGTATAAATGACTATGGGGTCAAAAGCAGAACACAAATAAAATGAAAAATGCTGTAAACCCAAAATCAAGGCCAAAAGCTCTTTCTCAATAGTTGAGTAGTTCTTTTGAGGTGGAGTGAACTTCTTACTGTAATAAGATAGAGGGTGTTCAATACCCTGATCATCCTCTTGTAGCAAAACAGCCCCATCTCCTGTATCACTTGCGTCAACAGCCATCTTAAAAGGCTTAGCAAAATTTGTAGTAGCGAGCACTGGCTGACTTAATAGGATAGCTTTAAGTTTACTGCAAGAGGATTCACAGTTATCGGTCCAGACAAATATAACTCCCTTTTTCAGTAGGTCTGTAAGTAGTGATACAAGAATTGAAGAGTTAAGAACAAATCTCCTGCATTAACCTACCATTCCCAAAAATCTTTGTAGCTCTTTCCTACTTTTAGGTCTGGGAAGATCACTTATAACCTGAACCTTAGCTCCTGGTGGTGCAACGTGTCCATCACCAATTATGTATCCAAGGTACTGAACTTTAGCTTGACCAAACTCACACTTTGATAAATTAGCTACAAGATTTGCCTTAACCAAACGCTCAAGAAATTTACTGACATGGCATAGGTGATCTTTCCAGTTGTCACTGAAGATTAATACATCATCAATATAAACAACACACCCTGCCAAACCCTCTGTTACAAAATTCATGAGCTTCTGAAAAGTGACTAGTGCATTCTTCATACCATATGGCATTACAGAACATGCAAAAGTCTTTCCTAGTGTTACAAAACATAGCACGTTCAGTCATAGGTACTTGTCAGTATCCCTTTAACAAATCAAACTTACTTATGTACCTAGCCTTTCCGATCTTGTCTATGCAATCTTCCACGCGAGGGACAGGGTAAGTGTCTGTTTTGGTTATCTGATTAACACGTCTGTAGTCGATTAAAAGCCGCTGTGACCCACCTGGCTTAGGGACTAGAGTGACAGGAGAACTCCACTCACTCTGACAGGGCTCAGTCATCTTGTGGTCCAACAGGTACCCAAGTTCCTTCTGGATGAGAGGAACTTTCACTGGGTTCACACGGTAAGGAGGCAGTTTAATTGCCTTTGCATCTCCAACATCGACATCATGCATCAACACAGTGGCTCTTCCTGGAGTGGCACGGAACACTTGCGGGTACTCCTGCAGTAATGCCGAAAACTCCTGCCTTTCCTCGGGAGCTAGATGAGAAAGCTTAGTCTGGAGATCATTCATGATATCAGGATTCTTCCCCAAACTATCACTCAGGCTCATACTGCATGGGAGAACTTCACTTGCACACTCGGGTTGAACAGCTACAATGCAGACTGGGTTATTTTCGTTCCGCCTGTGATATAACTTTAGCATGTTGATGTGAAAAAGTTGCTTGTTCTTTCTACGATCTGGTGTGCCGATGACATAGTTGACATCACTGAGTTTCTTCTCCACGAAATAAGGACCACTAAACTTGGCTTGAAGAGGTTGCCCATGCACTGGTAGCAGAATCAAAATCTGATCTCCTGGCTGAAAGTGGCGTAACCTGGACTTCTTATCATACCAAGTCTTCATCTTCTCCTGCGCAGCTCCTAAATTCTCTCTCACCAGCTGTAAAGCAGTGGACAGCCGTTCTTTGAACTTCATCACATACTCCAGCAGGTTGACGTCATCTTCCTCCGACAGCCAGCATTCCTTGAGTAGCTTAAGGGGTCCTCTTACTTCATGGCCAAACAGTAGTTCAAAGGGTGAGAAGTCCAGTGATACATTTCGAGATTCTCTTGCGGCAAATACAACGAATGGAAGACCTTTATCCCCATCTTTCTGGTGTTCCAAACAGTATTTATTGAACGTCGATTTGAGTGTTTGATGATATCTCTCCAACGCTCCTTGGGTCTGGGGATGGTAAGCTGAAGACGTGATCTGGGTGATGCCCAACTCTTTCAGAGACTGCTTGAAAATATTTGACATGAAATTACTTCCCCGGTCTGACTGTACTTGATTGGGCAGACCAGACTTGGTGAACAACCCTAGCATTTCCTTAACCACGTTTTTTGCTGAGATATTTCTAAGTGGAATGGCTTCAGGATAACGAGTAGCCATATCAATCAGGGTCAACGCATAAGAAAATCCTGAAGAAGTCTTACGAAGAGGGCCCACAATATCCACCAACACACGGGTGAATAGCGACTCAAAAGGAGGAATGGAAACTAGAGGTGCAACCTTTTCGGTCTGATTACATTTCCCCACAACTTGACAGGTGTGACAAGACTTACAATACCAGGAAACATCTCTGAAGATACCTGGCCATTAGAAGTGTTTCAAAATGCGTGCCACAGTCTTCCTCACTCCAAGGTGTCCTGCCAAACTGGAATCATGAGCCACTCTAATGATATCCTGCCTACAAACACGAGAGATGACAACTTGATGTACAACCTCCCATTCACAGTCGGCTGATGCTGTTGGGGGTCTCCACTTTCTCATAAGTACTCCTGACTTTATATAATAACAAGTAGAAGCACCAGCTGACTCTTCCTCACTGCAAGCAGAGTTAGCTAGACCTTTCAGCTCAGGGTCAGCAACCTGCAACTCAACCAAGTCTTGACGAGACAAATTATCAATACTACGGGGTACTGCCTCATCTGGTGGGTGGTCCAAATTAGCGAGAAAAGTGTCAGCTAGGATAACATCATCTTCATCATTATCCTCTAAGTCCCCGCTGAGGGGGTCACCTTGACGTGGTGGCGGGGCTTGAAGCGTGGCTGGCAGTGCCACCTACTTTGGAGGCATGCCTACCTTTGTAGGGTTCGGCATTTGTCAGTGTCGTGGACCAAGCACCCCCTACATCACTGGTAGAGGAGGCCTACTGGTGATGTCAGTCCCTGCCCCTTTGCCATCTAGGGCGGGACTGTTGCTTCCCCACGTGTTTGCCGTGCGTGGCATCCCGTAATGCTGGGAGACGGGAGTCCTGGAGGTTGAGTGATCCTGCATGGTGCGCCCTGCAGCTAGCAATACACCTCTTTGGTCTCTTATTCTGGCTAGACGGGTGGCCTGGTTGGGCCCGACCAGGTCAATCGGCTGGTCACTGGCTAGCCATCCAGGCTAGTCACCTAGTGGCTTTAGGGTCAAGCGGGCACTGGGGGACCTGGTGGCTCCTATCGTCCTGAAGTCACCCTTGTTAGGGTCCCTTGGTGGTTACCTGTGTATACTTTCCCACTACCTCTGGGGTCGCCAGTGGTGCTTTCCCTGGCATATGGCCTCCCCTTGTTGGGCTCCATGGTGGGTGGAGGGGTGGCGGAATGATGGTTGTTTTTTATTACATATGGCGTCTTACAACATTCTTGCGGCTGACGACCCTGGCTCCGTCCCTGACCATCCTTCACAGTCTCCCTCCTGTGTGCCTCGTGTGCCTCTGGCTGGTGAGGCCCACATTGCCACCTTGGAACCATACCTGCCTGGTTCCACTGGTTTGCGGTCAGTGGCCACTACAAAGAAGAAGAGCCGGCAACAGACATAGTCATCTTGTGGACATGCCCGTGAGGTCCTGCCAGGTGTCTATGAGAGGATTGATTTCCCAAGGTACTACACCATTCGCACTTTGGATGGTCAGCCTACTGGGAATCTAGACATTTTTACTGTTCATCGGCGCATTGTGTCAATCTGTGGCAGAGAGCCGAAGATTTCACCTCAGGGGGATGGTGGCCTCCTAGTGGAGGTTACATCCCCTGAAGAGGGTTCCGGCTGGCTGCCCAGTGTAAGGACCCGGATGCACTGTTCACTTGTGTTCCTCATGCCTTTTTTAATCAAAGTCGAGGTGTTGTTTTCTTGAAAGACTTATTGCGTTACAGTGAAGAGAAGCTGCTTGAAGAACTCCAGGTCCACAGGGTCGTTAAAGTGGAGAGATTTCAGAAGAAGGTTGATGGTATTCTTACCCCAACTTCATCCTTGTTGCTGACGTTCGACTGTACTGTTCTGCCTTCATCCATCAAGGTGGCTTGGTTGTCCCTTAGGGTCAAACCCTTTGTCCCAAATCCACGACGCTGCTACCACTGTCAGATGTACGGGCATGTTGGGCGAGTCTGTCGTCGTTTGCAACAGGGCCTCCCAGTGGTGTGTGTCAGTTGTGGAGCATCCACTCATGCAGGACACGACTGTCCTGGACCTGTTTGTTGTTTGCACTGTGGTGAGGCACATCCTGCTTCATCTAAAGACTGTGCCCGGTTTTGCTTGGAGAAGGAGATCCTCATCATTCGTAATCGGGATAAAATAAGCTTTCCTGAGGCCAGGAGTAGAGCCATGTCATCTGTTTTCCGTAACGGAGAGTCTTATGCATCAGTTTTGTCCGGTCATAGCCGTCCTAGTCGTCCTGTCCAGCAGCAGACCCGATTTCCTCCTGTTGTGTCAGCTCCTATGCCTTCATCTGCTGATTCCATGTCAGTGCAACAATCTCCCGCACTTGAGACGGTTGCCACTACAGTTCAAGACTCGACCTCTACATCTATGGTATCCCCTGGTAGTCATGGTGCACATTCTTCATTTGCTAAACGTCATCATGGTTCCTCAGTCTTTGAGTCTTGAAGATCCTCCAAGCAAGGTGTCGGTCGTGGAGTCCACATCCTCTGTAGTTAGTCCATCTGTGCAACAGCCCTCAGACCCTGCTTCTGGGTCTTCGGGGGCTTCTGGGGTGTCAGGTCAGTCTGGCACCTCTTCCTCCGGGGTATCGGATGTTCCTCCTTCGGTTACCTCTGAGGATCCTGTCCTGCCCCCTCCACGTTTGGAGGCCAGGACCCCAATCCCTCCTGCTCGACCTCTTGGTTCACTGGGGGCCCCGGTCAGGGTTCGGAGTAGCTCTTCCTCTCCTGCTGGGCAGCGACGGGTGTCTGTGAAGTCTCCCAACACTTCGCAGACCCCAGGCCCTCGTTCTAGCCATGCTGCTGCCCGTGGCAAGCCCCTTAGTGGGCGTATCCGCATTCCCAAGAAGATTGTCTCCCAGGGTCGCTCAGTGGTTTCCACTAAGTGACTCTTTCTTTTGTGTATATAATTCCTTCATTTTAATATTTTTAGTATTTTTTTATGGTCTTCTGTTTGTCCCTCTCCCCTGCCCCTTTTTATTTCAGTAGTTTTAATGGCTAATATTATTCAATGGAACTGCCGTGGTTTACGAGCCAATTGGGAGGAACTCCGTTGGCTTCTGGCTGAGTATTCACCTGTTTCTTCACTGAGTTTCTTCACCACGAAATAAGGACCACTAAACTTGGCTTGAAAAGGTTGCCCATGCACTGGTAGCAGAATCAAAACCTGATATCCTGCCTGAAAGTGGCGTAACCTGGACTTCTTATCATACCAAGTCTTCATCTTCTCCTGAGCAGCTCCTAAATTCTCTCTCGCCAGCTGTAAAGCAGTGGACAGCCGTTCTTTGAACTTCATCACATACTCCAGCAGGTTGACGTCATCTTCCTCCGACAGCCAGCATTCCTTGAGTAGCTTAAGGGGTCCTCTTACTTCATGGCCAAACAGTAGTTCAAAGGGTGAGAAATCCAGTGATTCATTTCGAGATTCTCTTGCGGCAAATACAATGAATGGAAGACCTTTATCCCAATCTTTCTGATGCTCCAAACAGTATTTGCTGAGCATCGATTTCAGTGTTTGATGATATCTCTCCAACGCTCCTTGGGTCTGGGGATGGTAAGCTGAAGACGTGATCTGGGTGATTCCCAACTCTTTCAGAGACTGCTTGAAAATATTTGACATGAAATTAATTCCCCAGTCTGACTGTACTTCCTTGGGCAGACCAAACTTGGTGAAGAACCCTAACATTTCCTTAACCACGTTCTTTCCTGAGATATTTCTAAGTGGAATGGCTTCAGGATAACGAGTAGCCATATCAATCAGGGTCAACACATAAGAAAATCCTGAAGAAGTCTTAGGAAGAGGGCTCACAATATCCACCAACTCACGGGTGAATGGCGACTCAAAAGGAGGAATGGGAACTAGAGGTGCAACCTTTTCGGTCTGATTACACTTCCCCACAACTTGACAGGTGTGACAAGACTTACAATACCAGGAAACATCTCTGAAGATACCTGGCCAGTAGAAGTGTTTCAAAATGCATGCCACAGTCTTCGTCACTCCAAGGTGTCATGCCAAACTAGATTCATGAGCCACTCTAATGACATCCTGCCTACAAAAACGAGGGATGACAACTTGATGTACAACCTCCCATTCACAGTCGGCTGATGCTGTTGGGGGTCTTCAGTTTCTCATAACTACTCCTGACTTTATATAATAACAAGTAGAAGCACCAGCTGACTCTTCCTCACTGCAAGCAGAGGTAGCTAGACCTTTCAACTCAGGGTCAGCAACCTGCAACTCAACTAACTCTTGACGAGACAAATTATCAACACTACGGGGTACTGCCTCATCTGGTGAGTGGTCCAAATTAGCGAGAAAAGCGTCAGCTAGGATAACATCATCTTCATCATTATCCTCTAAGTCACCAGTAACTTTAGACTTAGCCCTAGTGACAGCACATGCAGAGAACACATCAGGGACATCACAATCCTAGGTCGCAGTCACTGGTTCACTAAACAACTGAGGAGCTGGACACACTTGACTCCCACCACTATCATTTCCAAGTAACAAAGTTACCCCTGACATTGGGAAGGTCTCAACCAACCCAACCATAACGGAACCATTAACAAAACCAGCCTCTAAATTCACTCTGCGCAGAGGGACAGAGAAGTAATTATTCCCTACACCTTTTAAGATTACAGTTTCATCAGAAGAATCAACATTAGAGCCTAGAACACTGGTCAGCATAAAGGATTGGCAAGCACCTGTATCACGATATATTTTAACTGATTTCCTGTCATTACTGTCCAGAGGACTGACAAAACCATCAGACAGGAAATTAGCACATAAACTCTTGAGAGTGTCACCCACGTTACTGCTCAAAAGAGGAGCTTCATCATGAGAATTTAATTTACCCCTCAAAGCAGGTTCAGTTAACTCGGTTAAAGAATTCTGGGAACTCTCAAAGGTGGACACTAGACCAGTTGACTAAATATTTAAAGACTCCTTTTCGTTCACATCACGCTGTCTCCTGAAACATTTCTCCGTAGTATGACCAAGCTTACTATAATAAGTACGTTTACTTTTCTGAAATCTAGAGGTGGAGCTGGTATTTACTTACTGAGAAACATCTTCTTTATTCTCTTTCCTGTTACCTGTACTCTGAGTAGAGGCAACGTACTTACTCTCAGCTTTCCTTTTTTCTTTAGAATATCACTTGTGAGTGAGAACATATTCATCAGCTAAAACTGCAGCATCAGACAAATTATCTATTCTTTTCTCATCAAGATATAGGCTTACATCATTATTAATACACCTTTTGAAGTCCTCCAGCGAAATCATCTGCTTAAATTGATCAAAATCAGAATTTACATTCTTAGAATTTAACCACTCCTCTAACACCTTTGATTTTTGCATATTCAACATATTGCTTATGTTGCTTATAAGTTGTCCTAAATTTTACTCTGTAGGTTTCAGGAACAAGCTCATAGGCCTTAAGAATCAAGCTCTTAACTACATCATAATTATCAGATTGATCCTGAGGCAAAGATGCATAAGTTACTTGAGCTTAACTGGTGAGAACAGTTTGATGGAGGATTGGCCAATACTTTTTGGGCCAATAATAACCTGTAGCTACCCTCTCAAACAACTGAAAATACTTTGTTAAATCAGATTCATTAAAAGGAGGGACAAGTTTAACATTTTTAGCCACATCAAAATCATCAGAGCCAGATGATCCAGTTCCACCTTGTTTCATGCGATACTCAAGTCTGTCTGAATCCTAACAAGTTCAATTTGTGCCTGAGCCTGTGCCTGTGCCCCCTGAATAGGAGCCTGAGACTCAGCCTCCCTAGCACGTGCCTGAAACTCAGCCTCCTTAGCACGAGCCTCCTGCAGGGCTAGCTGTAACCTAGCTATTTCAATATGCGTTTGCTCATCAGGAGGAGTTACATTAAACAAGCTTTTATTAATCATGCCAACAATTTGATCTTTAGAACGATGAGAGCGAACAGCATTTCCCAATTGTTGAGCAACAATCTTAGGTTCATTCTTTGTTCTGTTTTCTACATCACACACTGTTTGCACATTTGACAAAAAATCTTTGGCTTCATCAAGAGTAGTAATAGTAGACATCATGAATAAATCACAGTCACAAAATATCAAGCAATATCCTTATGATAATATCATGAATATCCTGATAAGAGGTCGCCAAATGTATGTTACGGAACAGAGAGAGATGATGAGCACTTCAAGTAAGAATACTAAAATCACTACTGTCCCGCAAGGTTCCAGGTTCAAAACAAAAGCCTTAGGTAAAATTACAAGTTAAAGTTTAATGCTCAAACTAACAACTAAACATTCAGGACTCATAAGGATAATGTAATGGCAAAACAGGTTACATATACGAATAACTGCAATAGCCTCTATTAACTTGAATTTAGCAAGAGCAAATTTATCTGTCAGCCCTGATAAATGAGAGAACCCGGATAATGCTCAGTTAAAGCAAGATATAATATTATTACAGATACAAAATATTACTAATACTGGCTGACAAGAAAATCCCACCAGGCCCACGAACCAACGCCCCATGCTACACAGTACAAGAAAAATGGTAATAACACTTATACTCAAATTATACAGCAGCTAGATGGCTGGAGACATCCTGAGCACTCACGAAAATAATAATACACTATACAGGGGAGGAGAGAGATGTGAACAAAATGAGGAGTAGATCTAAGTGGCAACTAATGCAGAGACTGATCTCATTATATAGGGGGCCGGCAGAGCTTGATTCAACTTGCAAGAAGGACGCGCAAATGAAGGCACAGAGTACGAAGAGTTGACACTCCTGCTCTGAACAACAGAAAGAACGACTTACTCTACCATAAGGGGGAGAAGGGGGGAGTGAGGTAGAAATCGCAAGCCTGGTCACTATAGAAGCCATGTGGCGAACCGTGATCAAACATGCAGCATACTGTTCATTAGTATTATACAAAAGATGATGAAATCATAGGCTATGTAACACCTCCCACAAAGAAAAGAAATTTACAATGGAAATTTCTTATTACTCTAAAACAATCTGTCTAAAGTCTAGATAAGCAATCTTCAATAACATTTTCTTTCCCCTTGACATGTTGTATGTCTAATGAATACTGAAGAAGTAGACTCCATCTTGTCAATCTCTGACTTTATCTTTAAACTTACTAAGGAATTTCAGTGGGTTTTGATCGGTATAAATGACTATGGGGTCAAAAGCAGAACACAAATAAAATGAAAAATGCTGTAAACCCAAAATCAAGGCCAAAAGCTCTTTCTCAATAGTTGAGTAGTTCTTTTGAGGTGGAGTGAACTTCTTACTGTAATAAGATAGAGGGTGTTCAATACCCTGATCATCCTCTTGTAGCAAAACAGCCCCATCTCCTGTATCACTTGCGTCAACAGCCATCTTAAAAGGCTTAGCAAAATTTGTAGTAGCGAGCACTGGCTGACTTAATAGGATAGCTTTAAGTTTACTGCAAGAGGATTCACAGTTATCGGTCCAGACAAATATAACTCCCTTTTTCAGTAGGTCTGTAAGTAGTGATACAAGAATTGAAGAGTTAAGAACAAATCTCCTGCATTAACCTACCATTCCCAAAAATCTTTGTAGCTCTTTCCTACTTTTAGGTCTGGGAAGATCACTTATAACCTGAACCTTAGCTCCTGGTGGTGCAACGTGTCCATCACCAATTATGTATCCAAGGTACTGAACTTTAGCTTGACCAAACTCACACTTTGATAAATTAGCTACAAGATTTGCCTTAACCAAACGCTCAAGAAATTTACTGACATGGCATAGGTGATCTTTCCAGTTGTCACTGAAGATTAATACATCATCAATATAAACAACACACCCTGCCAAACCCTCTGTTACAAAATTCATGAGCTTCTGAAAAGTGACTAGTGCATTCTTCATACCATATGGCATTACAGAACATGCAAAAGTCTTTCCTAGTGTTACAAAACATAGCACGTTCAGTCATAGGTACTTGTCAGTATCCCTTTAACAAATCAAACTTACTTATGTACCTAGCCTTTCCGATCTTGTCTATGCAATCTTCCACGCGAGGGAGAGGGTAAGTGTCTGTTTTGGTTATCTGATTAACACGTCTGTAGTCGATTAAAAGCCGCTGTGACCCACCTGGCTTAGGGACTAGAGTGACAGGAGAACTCCACTCACTCTGACAGGGCTCAGTCATCTTGTGGTCCAACAGGTAGCCAAGTTCCTTCTGGATGAGAGGAACTTTCACTGGGTTCACACGGTAAGGAGGCAGTTTAATTGCCTTTGCGTCTCCAACATCGACATCATGCATCAACACAGTGGCTCTTCCTGGAGTGGCACGGAACACTTGCGGGTACTCCTGCAGTAATGCCGAAAACTCCTGCCTTTCCTCGGGAGCTAGATGAGAAAGCTTAGTCTGGAGATCATTCATGATATCAGGATTCTTCCCCAAACTATCACTCAGGCTCATACTGCATGGGAGAACTTCACTTGCACACTCGGGTTGAACAGCTACAATGCAGACTGGGTTATTTTCGTTCCGCCTGTGATATAACTTTAGCATGTTGATGTGAAAAAGTTGCTTGTTCTTTCTACGATCTGGTGTGCCGATGACATAGTTGACATCACTGAGTTTCTTCTCCACGAAATAAGGACCACTAAACTTGGCTTGAAGAGGTTGCCCATGCACTGGTAGCAGAATCAAAATCTGATCTCCTGGCTGAAAGTGGCGTAACCTGGACTTCTTATCATACCAAGTCTTCATCTTCTCCTGCGCAGCTCCTAAATTCTCTCTCACCAGCTGTAAAGCAGTGGACAGCCGTTCTTTGAACTTCATCACATACTCCAGCAGGTTGACGTCATCTTCCTCCGACAGCCAGCATTCCTTGAGTAGCTTAAGGGGTCCTCTTACTTCATGGCCAAACAGTAGTTCAAAGGGTGAGAAGTCCAGTGATACATTTCGAGATTCTCTTGCGGCAAATACAACGAATGGAAGACCTTTATCCCCATCTTTCTGATGTTCCAAACAGTATTTATTGAACGTCGATTTGAGTGTTTGATGATATCTCTCCAACGCTCCTTGGGTCTGGGGATGGTAAGCTGAAGACGTGATCTGGGTGATGCCCAACTCTTTCAGAGACTGCTTGAAAATATTTGACATGAAATTACTTCCCCGGTCTGACTGTACTTGATTGGGCAGACCAGACTTGGTGAACAACCCTAGCATTTCCTTAACCACGTTCTTTGCTGAGATATTTCTAAGTGGAATGGCTTCAGGATAACGAGTAGCCATATCAATCAGGGTCAACGCATAAGAAAATCCTGAAGAAGTCTTACGAAGAGGGCCCACAATATCCACCAACACACGGGTGAATAGCGACTCAAAAGGAGGAATGGAAACTAGAGGTGCAACCTTTTCGGTCTGATTACATTTCCCCACAACTTGACAGGTGTGACAAGACTTACAATACCAGGAAACATCTCTGAAGATACCTGGCCATTAGAAGTGTTTCAAAATGCGTGCCACAGTCTTCCTCACTCCAAGGTGTCCTGCCAAACTGGAATCATGAGCCACTCTAATGATATCCTGCCTACAAACACGAGAGATGACAACTTGATGTACAACCTCCCATTCACAGTCGGCTGATGCTGTTGGGGGTCTCCACTTTCTCATAAGTACTCCTGACTTTATATAATAACAAGTAGAAGCACCAGCTGACTCTTCCTCACTGCAAGCAGAGTTAGCTAGACCTTTCAGCTCAGGGTCAGCAACCTGCAACTCAACCAAGTCTTGACGAGACAAATTATCAATACTACGGGGTACTGCCTCATCTGGTGGGTGGTCCAAATTAGCGAGAAAAGTGTCAGCTAGGATAACATCATCTTCATCATTATCCTCTAAGTCCCCGCTGAGGGGCGTCACCTTGACGTGGTGGCGGGGCTTGAAGCGTGGCTGGCAGTGCCACCTACTTTGGAGGCACGCCTACCTTTGTAGGGTTCGGCATATGTCAGTGTCGTGGACCAAGCACCCCTACATCACTGGTGGAGGAGGCCTGCTGGTGATGTCAGTCCCTGCCCCTTTGCCATCTAGGGCGGGACTGTTGCTTCCCCACGTGTTTGCCGTGCGTGGCATCCCGTAATGCTGGGAGACGGGAGTCCTGGAGGTTGAGTGATCCTGCATGGTGCGCCCTGCAGCTAGCAATACACCTCTTTGGTCTCTTATTCTGGCTAGACGGGTGGCCTGGTTGGGCCCGACCAGGTCAATCGGCTGGTCACTGGCTAGCCATCCAGGCTAGTCACCTAGTGGCTTTAGGGTCAAGCGGGCACTGGGGGACCTGGTGGCTCCTATCGTCCTGAAGTCACCCTTGTTAGGGTCCCTTGGTGGTTACCTGTGTATACTTTCCCACTACCTCTGGGGTCGCCAGTGGTGCTTTCCCTGGCATATGGCCTCCCCTTGTTGGGCTCCATGGTGGGTGGAGGGGTGGCGGAATGATGGTTGTTTTTTATTACATATGGCGTCTTACAACATTCTTGCGGCTGACGACCCTGGCTCCGTCCCTGACCATCCTTCACAGTCTCCCTCCTGTGTGCCTCGTGTGCCTCTGGCTGGTGAGGCCCACATTGCCACCTTGGAACCATACCTGCCTGGTTCCACTGGTTTGCGGTCAGTGGCCACTACAAAGAAGAAGAGCCGGCAACAGACATAGTCATCTTGTGGACATGCCCGTGAGGTCCTGCCAGGTGTCTATGAGAGGATTGATTTCCCAAGGTACTACACCATTCGCACTTTGGATGGTCAGCCTACTGGGAATCTAGACATTTTTACTGTTCATCGGCGCATTGTGTCAATCTGTGGCAGAGAGCCGAAGATTTCACCTCAGGGGGATGGTGGCCTCCTAGTGGAGGTTACATCCCCTGAAGAGGGTTCCCGGCTGGCTGCCCAGTGTAAGGACCCGGATGCACTGTTCACTTGTGTTCCTCATGCCTTTTTTAATCAAAGTCGAGGTGTTGTTTTCTTGAAAGACTTATTGCGTTACAGTGAAGAGAAGCTGCTTGAAGAACTCCAGGTCCACAGGGTCGTTAAAGTGGAGAGATTTCAGAAGAAGGTTGATGGTATTCTTACCCCAACTTCATCCTTGTTGCTGACGTTCGACTGTACTGTTCTGCCTTCATCCATCAAGGTGGCTTGGTTGTCCCTTAGGGTCAAACCCTTTGTCCCAAATCCACGACGCTGCTACCACTGTCAGATGTACGGGCATGTTGGGCGAGTCTGTCGTCGTTTGCAACAGGGCCTCCCAGTGGTGTGTGTCAGTTGTGGAGCATCCACTCATGCAGGACACGACTGTCCTGGACCTGTTTGTTGTTTGCACTGTGGTGAGGCACATCCTGCTTCATCTAAAGACTGTGCCCGGTTTTGCTTGGAGAAGGAGATCCTCATCATCCGTAATCGGGATAAAATAAGCTTTCCTGAGGCCAGGAGTAGAGCCATGTCATCTGTTTTCCGTAACGGAGAGTCTTATGCATCAGTTTTGTCCGGTCATAGCCGTCCTAGTCGTCCTGTCCAGCAGCAGACCCGATTTCCTCCTGTTGTGTCAGCTCCTATGCCTTCATCTGCTGATTCCATGTCAGTGCAACAATCTCCCGCACTTGAGACGGTTGCCACTACAGTTCAAGACTCGACCTCTACATCTATGGTATCCCCTGGTAGTCATGGTGCACATTCTTCATTTGCTAAACGTCATCATGGTTCCTCAGTCTTTGAGTCTTGAAGATCCTCCAAGCAAGGTGTCGGTCGTGGAGTCCACATCCTCTGTAGTTAGTCCATCTGTGCAACAGCCCTCAGACCCTGCTTCTGGGTCTTCGGGGGCTTCTGGGGTGTCAGGTCAGTCTGGCACCTCTTCCTCCGGGGTATCGGATGTTCCTCCTTCGGTTACCTCTGAGGATCCTGTCCTGCCCCCTCCACGTTTGGAGGCCAGGACCCCAATCCCTCCTGCTCGACCTCTTGGTTCACTGGGGGCCCCGGTCAGGGTTCGGAGTAGCTCTTCCTCTCCTGCTGGGCAGCGACGGGTGTCTGTGAAGTCTCCCAACACTTCGCAGACCCCAGGCCCTCGTTCTAGCCATGCTGCTGCCCGTGGCAAGCCCCTTAGTGGGCGTATCCGCATTCCCAAGAAGATTGTCTCCCAGGTCGCTCAGTGGTTTCCACTAAGTGACCCTTTCTTTTGTGTATATAATTCCTCCATTTTAATATTTTTAGTATTTTTTTATGGTCTTCTGTTTGTCCCTCTCCCCTGCCCCTTTTTATTTCAGTAGTTTTAATGGCTAATATTATTCAATGGAACTGCCGTGGTTTACGAGCCAATTGGGAGGAACTCCGTTGGCTTCTGGCTGAGTATTCACCTGTTTCTTCACTGAGTTTCTTCTCCACGAAATAAGGACCACTAAACTTGGCTTGAAAAGGTTGCCCATGCACTGGTAGCAGAATCAAAACCTGATATCCTGCCTGAAAGTGGCGTAACCTGGACTTCTTATCATACCAAGTCTTCATCTTCTCCTGAGCAGCTCCTAAATTCTCTCTCGCCAGCTGTAAAGCAGTGGACAGCCGTTCTTTGAACTTCATCACATACTCCAGCAGGTTGACGTCATCTTCCTCCGACAGCCAGCATTCCTTGAGTAGCTTAAGGGGTCCTCTTACTTCATGGCCAAACAGTAGTTCAAAGGGTGAGAAATCCAGTGATTCATTTCGAGATTCTCTTGCGGCAAATACAACGAATGGAAGACCTTTTATCCCAATCTTTCTGATGCTCCAAACAGTATTTGCTGAGCATCGATTTCAGTGTTTGATGATATCTCTCCAACGCTCCTTGGGTCTGGGGATGGTAAGCTGAAGACGTGATCTGGGTGATTCCCAACTCTTTCAGAGACTGCTTGAAAATATTTGACATGAAATTAATTCCCCAGTCTGACTGTACTTCCTTGGGCAGACCAAACTTGGTGAAGAACCCTAACATTTCCTTAACCACGTTCTTTCCTGAGATATTTCTAAGTGGAATGGCTTCAGGATAACGAGTAGCCATATCAATCAGGGTCAACACATAAGAAAATCCTGAAGAAGTCTTAGGAAGAGGGCTCACAATATCCACCAACTCACGGGTGAATGGCGACTCAAAAGGAGGAATGGGAACTAGAGGTGCAACCTTTTCGGTCTGATTACACTTCCCCACAACTTGACAGGTGTGACAAGACTTACAATACCAGGAAACATCTCTGAAGATACCTGGCCAGTAGAAGTGTTTCAAAATGCATGCCACAGTCTTCGTCACTCCAAGGTGTCATGCCAAACTAGATTCATGAGCCACTCTAATGATATCCTGCCTACAAAAACGAGGGATGACAACTTGATGTACAACCTCCCATTCACAGTCGGCTGATGCTGTTGGGGGTCTTCAGTTTCTCATAACTACTCCTGACTTTATATAATAACAAGTAGAAGCACCAGCTGACTCTTCCTCACTGCAAGCAGAGTTAGCTAGACCTTTCAACTCAGGGTCAGCAACCTGCAACTCAACTAACTCTTGACGAGACAAATTATCAACACTACGAGGTACTGCCTCATCTGGTGAGTGGTCCAAATTAGCGAGAAAAGCGTCAGCTAGGATAACATCATCTTCATCATTATCCTCTAAGTCACCAGTAACTTTAGACTTAGCCCTAGTGACAGCACATGCAGAGAACACATCAGGGACATCACAATCCTAGGTCGCAGTCACTGGTTCACTAAACAACTGAGGAGCTGGACACACTTGACTCCCACCACTATCATTTCCAAGAAACAAAGTTACCCCTGACATTGGGAAGGTCTCAACCAACCCAACCATAACGGAACCATTAACAAAACCAGCCTCTAAATTCACTCTGCGCAGAGGGACAGAGAAGTAATTATTCCCTACACCTTTTAAGATTACAGTTTCATCAGAAGAATTAACATTAGAGCCTAGAACACTGGTCAGCATAAAGGATTGGCAAGCACCTGTATCACGATATATTTTAACTGATTTCCTTTCATTACTGTCCAGAGGACTGACAAAACCATCAGACAGGAAATTAGCACATAAATTCTTGAGAGTGTCACCCACGTTACTGCTCAAAAGAGGAGCTTCATCATGAGAATTTAATTTACCCCTCAAAGCAGGTTCAGTTAACTCGGTTAAAGAATTCTGGGAACTCTCAAAGGTGGACACTAGACCAGTTGACTAAATATTTAAAGACTCCTTTTCGTTCACATCACGCTGTCTCCTGAAACATTTCTCCATAGTATGACCAAGCTTACTATAATAAGTACGTTTACTTTTCTGAAATCTAGAGGTGGAGCTGGTATTTACTTACTGAGAAACATCTTCTTTATTCTCTTTCCTGTTACCTGTACTCTGAGTAGAGGCAACGTACTTACTCTCAGCTTTCCTTTTTTCTTTAGAATATCACTTGTGAGTGAGAACATATTCATCAGCTAAAACTGCAGCATCAGACAAATTATCTATTCTTTTCTCATCAAGATATAGGCTTACATCATTATTAATACACCTTTTGAAGTCCTCCAGCGAAATCATCTGCTTAAATTGATCAAAATCAGAATTTACATTCTTAGAATTTAACCACTCCTCTAACACCTTTGATTTTTGCATATTCAACATATTGCTTATGTTGCTTATAAGTTGTCCTAAATTTTACTCTGTAGGCTTCAGGAACAAGCTCATAGGCCTTAAGAATCAAGCTCTTAACTACATCATAATTATCAGATTGATCCTGAGGCAAAGATGCATAAGTTACTTGAGCTTAACTGGTGAGAACAGTTTGATGGAGGATTGGCCAATACTTTTTGGGCCAATTATAACCTGTAGCTACCCTCTCAAACAACTGAAAATACTTTGTTAAATCAGATTCATTAAAAGGAGGGACAAGTTTAACATTTTTAGCCACATCAAAATCATCAGAGCTAGATGATCCAGTTCCACCTTGTTTCATGCGATACTCAAGTCTGTCTGAATCCTAACAAGTTCAATTTGTGCCTGAGCCTGTGCCTGTGCCTGTGCCCCCTGAATAGGAGCCTGAGACTCAGCCTCCCTAGCACGTGCCTGAAACTCAGCCTCCTTAGCACGAGCCTCCTGCAGGGCTAGCTGTAACCTAGCTATTTCAATATGCGTTTGCTCATCTGGAGGAGTTACATTAAACAAGCTTTTATTAATCATGCCAACAATTTGATCTTTAGAACGATGAGAGCGAACAGCATTTCCCAATTGTTGAGCAACAATCTTAGGTTCATTCTTTGTTCTGTTTTCTACATCACACACTGTTTGCACATTTGACAAAAAATCTTTGGCTTCATCAAGAGTAGTAATAGTAGACATCATGAATAAATCACAGTCACAAAATATCAAGCAATATCCTTATGATAATATCATGAATATCCTGATAAGAGGTCGCCAAATGTATGTTACGGAACAGAGAGAGATGATGAGCACTTCAAGTGAGAATACGAAAATCATTACTGTCCCGCAAGGTTCCAGGTTCAAAACAAAAGCCTTAGGTAAAATTACAAGTTAAAGTTTAATGCTCAAACTAACAACTAAACATTCAGGACTCATAAGGATAATGTAATGGCAAAACAGGTTACATATATGAATAACTGCAATAGCCTCTATTAACTTGAATTTAGCAAGAGCAAATTTATCTGTCAGCCCTGATAAATGAGAGAACCCGGATAATGCTCAGTTAAAGCAAGATATAATATTATTACAGATACAAAATATTACTAATACTGGCTGACAGCAAAAACTCCACCAGGCCCACGAACCAACGCCCCATGCTACACAGTACAAGAAAAATGGTAATAACACTTATTCTCAAATTATACAGCAGCTAGATGGGTGGAGACTTCTTGAACACTCACGAAAATAATAATACACTATACAGGGGAGGAGAGAGATGTGAACAAAATGAGGAGTAGATCTAAGTGGCAACTAATGCAGAGACTGATCTCATTATATAGGGGGCCGGCAGAGCTTGATTCAACTTGCAAGAAGGACGCGCAAATGAAGGCACAGAGTACGAAGAGTTGACACTCCTGCTCTGAACAACAGAAAGAACGACTTACTCTACCATAAGGGGGAGAAGGGGGGAGTGAGGTAGAAATCGCAAGCCTGGTCACTATAGAAGCCATGTGGCGAACCGTGATCAAACATGCAGCATACTGTTCATTAGTATTATACAAAAGATGATGAAATCATAGGCTATGTAACACCTCCCACAAAGAAAAGAAATTTACAATGGAAATTTCTTATTACTCTAAAACAATCTGTCTAAAGTCTAGATAAGCAATCTTCAATAACATTTTTCTTTCCCCTTGACATGTTGTATGTCTAATGAATACTGAAGAAGTAGACTCCATCTTGTCAATCTCTGACTTTTATCTTTAAACTTACTAAGGAATTTCAGTGGGTTTTGATCGGTATAAATGACTATGGGGTCAAAAGCAGAACACAAATAAAATGAAAAATGCTGTAAACCCAAAATCAAGGCCAAAAGCTCTTTCTCAATAGTTGAGTAGTTCTTTTGAGGTGGAGTGAACTTCTTACTGTAATAAGATAGAGGGTGTTCAATACCCTGATCATCCTCTTGTAGCAAAACAGCCCCATCTCCTGTATCACTTGCGTCAACAGCCATCTTAAAAGGCTTAGCAAAATTTGTAGTAGCGAGCACTGGCTGACTTAATAGGATAGCTTTAAGTTTACTGCAAGAGGATTCACAGTTATCGGTCCAGACAAATATAACTCCCTTTTTCAGTAGGTCTGTAAGTAGTGATACAAGAATTGAAGAGTTAAGAACAAATCTCCTGCATTAACCTAACATTCCCAAAAATCTTTGTAGCTCTTTCCTACTTTTAGGTCTGGGAAGATCACTTATAACCTGAACCTTAGCTCCTGGTGGTGCAACGTGTCCATCACCAATTATGTATCCAAGGTACTGAACTTTAGCTTGACCAAACTCACACTTTGATAAATTAGCTACAAGATTAGCCTTAACCAAACGCTCAAGAAATTTACTGACATGGCATAGGTGATCTTTCCAGTTGTCACTGAAGATTAATACATCATCAATATAAACAACACACCCTGCCAAACCCTCTGTTACAAAATTCATGAGCTTCTGAAAAGTGACTAGTGCATTCTTCATACCATATGGCATTACAGAACATGCAAAAGTCTTTCCTAGTGTTACAAAACATAGCACGTTCAGTCATAGGTACTTGTCAGTATCCCTTTAACAAATCAAACTTACTTATGTACCTAGCCTTTCCGATCTTGTCTATGCAATCTTCCACGCGAGGGACAGGGTAAGTGTCTGTTTTGGTTATCTGATTAACACGTCTGTAGTCGATTAAAAGCCGCTGTGACCCACCTGGCTTAGGGACTAGAGTGACAGGAGAACTCCACTCACTCTGACAGGGCTCAATCATCTTGTGGTCCAACAGGTACCCAAGTTCCTTCTGGATGAGAGGAACTTTCACTGGGTTCACACGGTAAGGAGGCAGTTTAATTGCTTTTGCATCTCCAACATCGACATCATGCATCAACACAGTGGCTCTTCCTGGAGTGGCACGGAACACTTGTGGGTATTCCTGCAGTAATGCCGAAAACTCCTGCCTTTCCTCGGGAGCTAGATGAGAAAGCTTAGTCTGGAGATCATTCATGATATCAGGATTCTTCCCCAAACTATCACTCAGGCTCATACTGCATGGGAGAACTTCACTTGCACACTCGGGTTGAACAGCTACAATGCAGACTGGGTTATTTTCGTTCCGCCTGTGATATAACTTTAGCATGTTGATGTGAAAAAGTTGCTTGTTCTTTCTACGATCTGGTGTGCCGATGACATAGTTGACATCACTGAGTTTCTTCTCCACGAAATAAGGACCACTAAACTTGGCTTGAAGAGGTTGCCCATGCACTGGTAGCAGAATCAAAATCTGATCTCCTGGCTGAAAGTGGCGTAACCTGGACTTCTTATCATACCAAGTCTTCATCTTCTCCTGCGCAGCTCCTAAATTCTCTCTCACCAGCTGTAAAGCAGTGGACAGCCGTTCTTTGAACTTCATCACATACTCCAGCAGGTTGACGTCATCTTCCTCCGACAGCCAGCATTCCTTGAGTAGCTTAAGGGGTCCTCTTACTTCATGGCCAAACAGTAGTTCAAAGGGTGAGAAGTCCAGTGATACATTTCGAGATTCTCTTGCGGCAAATACAACGAATGGAAGACCTTTATCCCCATCTTTCTGATGTTCCAAACAGTATTTATTGAACGTCGATTTGAGTGTTTGATGATATCTCTCCAACGCTCCTTGGGTCTGGGGATGGTAAGCTGAAGACGTGATCTGGGTGATGCCCAACTCTTTCAGAGACTGCTTGAAAATATTTGACATGAAATTACTTCCCGGTCTGACTGTACTTGATTGGGCAGACCAGACTTGGTGAACAACCCTAGCATTTCCTTAACCACGTTTTTTGCTGAGATATTTCTAAGTGGAATGGCTTCAGGATAACGAGTAGCCATATCAATCAGGGTCAACGCATAAGAAAATCCTGAAGAAGTCTTACGAAGAGGGCCCACAATATCCACCAACACACGGGTGAATAGCGACTCAAAAGGAGGAATGGAAACTAGAGGTGCAACCTTTTCGGTCTGATTACATTTCCCCACAACTTGACAGGTGTGACAAGACTTACAATACCAGGAAACATCTCTGAAGATACCTGGCCATTAGAAGTGTTTCAAAATGCGTGCCACAGTCTTCCTCACTCCAAGGCGTCCTGCCAAACTGGAATCATGAGCCACTCTAATGATATCCTGCCTACAAACACGAGAGATGACAACTTGATGTACAACCTCCCATTCACAGTCGGCTGATGCTGTTGGGGGTCTCCACTTTCTCATAAGTACTCCTGACTTTATATAATAACAAGTAGAAGCACCAGCTGACTCTTCCTCACTGCAAGCAGAGTTAGCTAGACCTTTCAGCTCAGGGTCAGCAACCTGCAACTCAACCAAGTCTTGACGAGACAAATTATCAATACTACGGGGTACTGCCTCATCTGGTGGGTGGTCCAAATTAGCGAGAAAAGTGTCAGCTAGGATAACATCATCTTCATCATTATCCTCTAAGTCCCCGCTGAGGGGGGTCACCTTGACGTGGTGGCGGGGCTTGAAGCGTGGCTGGCAGTGCCACCTACTTTGGAGGCATGCCTACCTTTGTAGGGTTCGGCATTTGTCAGTGTCGTGGACCAAGCACCCCCTACATCACTGGTAGAGGAGGCCTACTGGTGATGTCAGTCCCTGCCCCTTTGCCATCTAGGGCGGGACTGTTGCTTCCCCACGTGTTTGCCGTGCGTGGCATCCCGTAATGCTGGGAGACGGGAGTCCTGGAGGTTGAGTGATCCTGCATGGTGCGCCCTGCAGCTAGCAATACACCTCTTTGGTCTCTTATTCTGGCTAGACAGGTGGCCTGGTTGGGCCCGACCAGGTCAATCGGCTGGTCACTGGCTAGCCATCCAGGCTAGTCACCTAGTGGCTTTAGGGTCAAGCGGGCACTGGGGGACCTGGTGGCTCCTATCGTCCTGAAGTCACCCTTGTTAGGGTCCCTTGGTGGTTACCTGTGTATACTTTCCCACTACCTCTGGGGTCGCCAGTGGTGCTTTCCCTGGCATATGGCCTCCCCTTGTTGGGCTCCATGGTGGGTGGAGGGGTGGTGGAATGATGGTTGTTTTTTATTACATATGGCTTCTTACAACATTCTTGCGGCTGACGACCCTGGCTCCGTCCCTGACCATCCTTCACAGTCTCCCTCCTGTGTGCCTCGTGTGCCTCTGGCTGGTGAGGCCCACATTGCCACCTTGGAACCATACCTGCCTGGTTCCACTGGTTTGCGGTCAGTGGCCACTACAAAGAAGAAGAGCCGGCAACAGACATAGTCATCTTGTGGACATGCCCGTGAGGTCCTGCCAGGTGTCTATGAGAGGATTGATTTCCCAAGGTACTACACCATTCGCACTTTGGATGGTCAGCCTACTGGGAATCTAGACATTTTTACTGTTCATCGGCGCATTGTGTCAATCTGTGGCAGAGAGCCGAAGATTTCACCTCAGGGGGATGGTGGCCTCCTAGTGGAGGTTACATCCCCTGAAGAGGGTTCCCGGCTGGCTGCCCAGTGTAAGGACCCGGATGCACTGTTCACTTGTGTTCCTCATGCCTTTTTTAATCAAAGTCGAGGTGTTGTTTTCTTGAAAGACTTATTGCGTTACAGTGAAGAGAAGCTGCTTGAAGAACTCCAAGTCCACAGGGTCGTTAAAGTGGAGAGATTTCAGAAGAAGGTTGATGGTATTCTTACCCCAACTTCATCCTTGTTGCTGACGTTCGACTGTACTGTTCTGCCTTCATCCATCAAGGTGGCTTGGTTGTCCCTTAGGGTCAAACCCTTTGTCCCAAATCCACGACGCTGCTACCACTGTCAGATGTACGGGCATGTTGGGCGAGTCTGTCGTCGTTTGCAACAGGGCCTCCCAGTGGTGTGTGTCAGTTGTGGAGCATCCACTCATGCAGGACACGACTGTCCTGGACCTGTTTGTTGTTTGCACTGTGGTGAGGCACATCCTGCTTCATCTAAAGACTGTGCCCGGTTTTGCTTGGAGAAGGAGATCCTCATCATCCGTAATCGGGATAAAATAAGCTTTCCTGAGGCCAGGAGTAGAGCCATGTCATCTGTTTTCCGTAACGGAGAGTCTTATGCATCAGTTTTGTCCGGTCATAGCCGTCCTAGTCGTCCTGTCCAGCAGCAGACCCGATTTCCTCCTGTTGTGTCAGCTCCTATGCCTTCATCTGCTGATTCCATGTCAGTGCAACAATCTCCCGCACTTGAGACGGTTGCCACTACAGTTCAAGACTCGACCTCTACATCTATGGTATCCCCTGGTAGTCATGGTGCACATTCTTCATTTGCTAAACGTCATCATGGTTCCTCAGTCTTTGAGTCTTGAAGATCCTCCAAGCAAGGTGTCGGTCATGGAGTCCACATCCTCTGTAGTTAGTCCATCTGTGCAACAGCCCTCAGACCCTGCTTCTGGGTCTTCGGGGGCTTCTGGGGTGTCAGGTCAGTCTGGCACCTCTTCCTCCGGGGTATCGGATGTTCCTCCTTCCGTTACCTCTGAGGATCCTGTCCTGCCCCCTCCACGTTTGGAGGCCAGGACCCCAATCCCTCCTGCTCGACCTCTTGGTTCACTGGGGGCCCTGGTCAGGGTTCGGAGTAGCTCTTCCTCTCCTGCTGGGCAGCGACGGGTGTCTGTGAAGTCTCCCAACACTTCGCAGACCCCAGGCCCTCGTTCTAGCCATGCTGCTGCCCGTGGCAAGCCCTTTAGTGGGCGTATCCGCATTCCCAAGAAGATTGTCTCCCAGGGTCGCTCAGTGGTTTCCACTAAGTGACCCTTTCTTTTGTGTATATAATTCCTCCATTTTAATATTTTTAGTATTTTTTATGGTCTTCTGTTTGTCCCTCTCCCCTGCCCCTTTTTATTTCAGTAGTTTTAATGGCTAATATTATTCAATGGAACTGCCGTGGTTTACGAGCCAATTGGGAGGAACTCCGTTGGCTTCTGGCTGAGTATTCACCTGTGTGTGTTTGCCTGCAAGAGACAATTGTTGGTGATGCTGCGCCTCCCAGTCCACCTGGTTACCAGGTTTTTTATTCAGATCCTCTTCCTGGACAAGGTCATGGTGGGGGTGTGGCTCTTCTAGTACGCAGTGACATACCTTTCACTGCTGTGAATCTTAACACTCCACTGCAGGCTGTTGCTCTCCAGATTTTCCTTCCCCGTTGTTATACTGTGTGCTCTTTGTACCTCCCTCCTAGTGCCACTATTAAGAGGGTTGATCTTGAAAATCTTATTCGTGCACTTCCCTCACCCTATTTTTTGCTGGCTGACATGAACAGTCATCATCCCCTGTGGGGTGGCTCCACAGCTGATGCTAGAGGTACTATGTTAGCCTCCATTGTGGAGGATGTGGACCTGTACATTTTAAATTCTGGTGAAGTTACTTACTTCCATAGTCAAACGGGTATTTTTACTTTTATTGATTTGTCTCTGTGCTCTGCAGGGGTAGCCCTGAATTTTACATTGGCTGTGTTACCAGACTTACATGGCAGTGACCACTTCCCTATTTTATTAAGATCGACACAGAGTGCGCCTCGGCGTCGTGTTCCCCGCTGGCGCTTGGATAGGGCAGTCTGGCCGGTTTTTGAGGAGCTGTGTTCCCTGAACCGATGTGTGGAGGATTTTGTCAGCACTGATGCTGCTGTTGAGTATTTCACAGACTTACTACACTCGGCGGCACTGCAGAGTATTCCGAGAACAGCTGGTCACTTTCCTTGCCGTCCAGTTCCCTGGTGGACTGATGAGTGTGCTTCTGCTGTTCGGGCTAAACGTGCTGCTTTCTCCCGACTTCGTCGTCACCGAGGTGACCCTGGTTACTTAGCGCCATATAGGAGGGCCTGAGCTCATGCCAGGCGGGTTATGAAGGAGGCTAGGAGGAAGTCTTGGGCATCATTTGTTTCTTCAATTTCTTCACAGACTCCTCTCACAACAGTGTGGAAACGGGTGAGGAAGATTTCAGGGAAATTTCCTGTTCCCTCTCCTCCTGTTTTATCTCATGCAGGTGTCGTGGTGGCTCATTCTTCGTCTGTTGCCGAGATATTTGCAGCTCATTTTGCTAATGTCTCTAGGAAGGACACCTCATCCCCGTCGGCACGCCGCCGACGGCACCTGGAATCTTTGGGCATTAGTTTTCCATCTACTGCGAAGGAGTCGTATAATGTTGCTTTTTCTGCTTCTGAACTTCAGATGGCATTGTCGCAGTGTCGCGACTCGTCTCCAGGCTTGGATGATGTCCCATATGCCTTCTTACACCACTTGCCTGATGCAGCCCTTCATTTTCTGTTGTCACTGTATAACAGAATTTGGTGCAATGGTGGGTTTCCGACCTCATGGGGTGTTGCTGTGGTTCTCCCCATCCCTAAGCCGGGTAAGGATCACTTGCAGGCCACTAATTATCGCCCTATCTCGCTGACATCTTGCCTTTGTAAGGTCCTCGAAAAGATGGTGAATAGTCGGCTCATGTGGTACTTAGAGAAGGGTGGTTACTTGTCTCCAGTCCAGTGTGGGTTTCGGAAGATGCGGTCGACCACAGATGCTCTCCTTTCTTTAGAATCTTCCATCTGCCAGGCTTTTGCAACTAACCAGCATCATATCACAGTGTTCTTTGATTTGGAGAAGGCGTACGACACTTCCTGGCGTCATGGTATATTGCAATCTCTTTATGAGTTTGGTCTCCGTGGGCAACTCCCCACTTTTATCCGGGAGTTTTAATCTAATCGTTTTATTCGGGTCCGAGTCGGGAGTGAGCTGTCTACTGCACGTCCCCTTGAGGATGGTGTGCCACAAGGGAGCATACTAAGTGTTACCCTTTTCGCAGTGGCAATTAACAGCGTTATTTCTGTGCTCCCTGATGGTGTTCGTGGCTCTCTCTATGTTGACGATTTATCAATCTCTGTCACTGCCTCACGGATGTCAATGGCAGAAAGGAGGACGCAGATGGTTCTCAACCGTGTCTCTAGATGGGCTGATGAACGAGGTTTTCGATTTTCCTTCAAGAAGACCGTTGCCATGCATTTTTGTCGTGTTCGTGGAGTCCACCCTGACCCAAACCTTTTTTTAGATGGGCGTCGTATTTCGTGTTTAAAGGAAACCCGGTTTTTAGGGCTGATTTTTGACAGCCGGTTGACTTGGGTCCCTCACTTGAGGTACGTAAAAGCTGAGTGTCTCAGAGCATTGGGTCTCTTGAAAGTTTTAGCGCACACATACTGGAGAGCTGATCGCAAGACCCTCCTCCTCTTGCATCAGTCTCTGATTTTATCCAAACTTCATTATGGATGTGAAGTTTATTCCTCTGCCTCAGAAGCCCGGCTTCGTATTTTAGATTCCATACATCATGCTGGTGTTCGTCTCGCCACTGGGGCATTCCGATCTTCCCCGATTTCGAGTTTGTTGGCTGATGCTGGTGTCCTTCCTCTAGACTTGCTCCGCTCTTCCCTTTTGATGAGATGTTGGTATCGCTTATCTCATCTCCCAGACTCCGTGCCCTTTCTCAAGGTCTCTCAAGATTCTCGGTCACCTATTTTTGCCACTCGGCCATCCTTTCCAAAGCCCTTTGGTTTCAGGGTGCAGTCGATTATGTCTAGCTTCTCTGTTCCTTCTGTGCCGATCACTCCCCACCGTGTCCCGAGGGCGGGCTACTGGCTTCTCCCCAGGGTGACATTTTGTCGTTTCTTCTCATCCAGTAAGGTCTCCCTTCTTTCTCAGGTTTTATTTCCTCTGTTTTTAGAGCATGCCTCTTCTCATGGGGACTCCATACCAGTTTATACTGATGGATCTAAGTTTGATGCGGGTGTGGGCTTTGGCGTGGTGTTTCCCACCTTCTGTCGAGGTGGGAGCCTCCCTGTGACTGCTTCTGTTTTTACGGCTGAGCTGACTGCTATTTTATTTGCCCTTTAGATTCTCTTCACTCTCCCCCACACTGCTTTTACTGTTTTTAGTGACTCACGAAGTGCTCTTTCTGCAATGGAGTCTTTTAATCCCTCTCATCCTTTGGTTTTATCCATTTTAGAGTGGCTTTTCCTTTTAGGGCATCGTGGACGTCGTGTAGATTTCTGTTGGGTTCCAGTTCATGTAGGAGTGGCAGGGAATGAACGAGCTGATCAGCTGGCCAAGGCGGCAGCGGCTCGTCCCCCTCTTGCACAGTCCTCTCTGTATCGTCTGCCTGCTGCAGATATGCGCTCCTTTATTGCTTTCAGAGTTTGGTGCTGTTGGCAGGAGCATTGGGATGCTGTGGGTGCCAATAAGTTGCGCTCGATTTGCCAGAAGGTGGGCTCATTCAGTTACCAGGGCTTCCCTCGTCAATGGGAGACTGCTTTGAGCCGCCTCCGCATTGGCCACACCCGTTTCTCTCACGGTTTTTTAATGGAGAGGGCTCCTCCTCCATTCTGTGATGACTGTCTGGTTCCCTTGACTGTTCGGCACCTGTTGGTGGAGTGTCCTAGTCTTGAGGATTTACGGCGTCGGTTCCTCTCTGACCACCAAACAGATGGAGTTGAGTATCATCTTTCCTCCGTGCTTGGGGAGGATGCCTGTGACTTGGGAGGGGCAACCCTCTCCTTTGTCAAGGAGGCAGGACTTCTTAAAGATATTTAGAATTTCTCCTTTTTTATTGGCTTATCCTCTATTTTTTGTTTTTTGCTTTTTACTTCTTTGTTATACGGCGGCATATGACCCTGGCAGTTGCGACGCCATGATTATTATGAAAAAAAAAAAAAAAATTATCCTTTAAGTCACCAGTAACTTTAGATTTAGCCCTAGTGACAGCACATGCAGAGAACACATCAGGGACATCACAATCCCGGGTCGCAGTCACTGGTTCACTAGACAACTGAGGAGCTGGACACACTTGACTCCCACCACTATCATTTCCAAGTAAGAAAGTTACACCTGACATTGGGAGTGTCTCAACCAACCCAACCATAACGGAACCATTAACAAAACTAGATTCTAAATTCACTCTGCACAGAGGGACAGAGAAGTAATTATCCCTACACCTTGTAAGATTACAGTTTCATCAGAGGAATTAACATTAGAGCCTAGAACACTGGTCAGCATAAGGGATTGGCAAGCACCTGTATCACGATATATTTTAACTGATTTCCTGCCATTACTGTCCAGAGGACTGACAAAACCATCAGACAGGAAATTAGCACATGAACTCTTCAGAGTGTCACCCACGTTACTGCTCAAAAGAGGAGCTTCATCATGAGAATTTAATTTACCCCTCAAAGCAGGTTCAGTTAAATCGGTTAAAGAATTCTGGGAACTCTCAAGGGTGGACACTAGACCAGTTGACTGAATATTTAAAGACTCCTTTTCGTTCACATCACGCTGTCTCCTGAAACATTTCTCCGTAGTATGACCAAGCTTACTACAATACGTACGTTTACTTTTCTGAAATCTAGAGGTGGAGCTGGTATTTACTTCCTGAGAAACATCTTTATTCTCTTTCCTGTTACCTGTACTCTGAGTAGAGGCAACGTACTTACTCTCAGCTTCAATTTTTTTCTTTAGAATATCTCTTGTGAGTGAGAACATATTCATAAGCTAAAACTTAAAACTGCAGCATCAGACAAATTGTTTATTCTTTTCTCATCAAGATATAGGCTTACATCATTATTAATAAACCTTTTGAAGTCCTCCAGCAAAATCATTTGCTTAAATTGATCAAAATCAGAATTTACATTCTTAGAATGTAACCACTGCTCTAACATCTTTGATTTTTGCATATTCAACATGGGATTGCTTATCTTGCTTATAAGTTGTCCTAAATTTTACTCTATAGGCTTCAGGAACAAGCTCATAGGCCTTAAGAATCAAGCTTATAACTACATCATAATTATCAGATTGATCCTGAGGCTAAGATGCATAAGTTACTTGAGTTTTACCGGTGAGAACAGTTTGAAGGAGTACTAGCCAATACTTTTTAGGCCAATTATAACCTGTAGCTACCCTCTCAAACAACTGAAAATACTTTGTTAAATCAGATTCATTAAAAGGAGGGACAAGTTTAACATTTTTAGCCACATCAAAATCATCACAGCTAGATGATCCAGTTCCACCTTGTTTCATGCGATACTCATGGTCTGCCTAAATCCTAGCAAGTTCAATTTGTGCCTGAGCCTGTGCCTGTGCCTGTTCCTCCTGAATAGGAGTCTGAGACTCAGCCTCCTTAGCACGTGCCTGAAACTCAGCCTCCTTAGCACGTGCCTGAAACTCAGCCTCCTTAGCACGAGTCTCCTGCAGGGCTAGCTGAAACATAGCTATTTCAATCTGCGTTTGCTCATCTGGAGGAGTTACATTAAACAAGCTTTTATTAATCATGCCAACGATTTGATCTTTAGAATGATGAGAGCGAACAGCATTTCCCAATTGTTGAGCAACAATCTTAAGTTCATTCTTTGTTCTGTTTTCTACATCGCACACTGTTTGCACATTTGACAAAAAATCTTTGGCTTCATCAACAGTAGTAAAAGTAGACATCATGAATAAATCACAGTCACAAAATATCAAGCAATATCCTTATGATAATAATCTGAATATCCAGATAAGAGGTCGCCAAATTTATGTTACGGAACATAGAGAAATGATGAGCACTTCAAGTGAGAATACTAAAATCACTACTGTCCCGCAACGTTCCAGGTTCAAAACAAAAGCCTTAGGTAAAATTACAAGTTAAAGTTTAATGCTCAAAACTAACAACTAAACATTCATGACTCATAAGGATAATGTAATGGCAAAACAGGTTACATATATGGTTAACTGGAATAGTCTATTAACATGAATTTAGCAAGAATAAATTTGTCTGTCAGCCCTGATAAATGAGAGAACCGATTAATGCTCAGTTAAAGCAAGATATAATATTATTACAGATACAAAATATTAAATACTGGCTGACAGCAAAAACCCCACTAGGCCCACGAACCAACGCTCCATGCTACACAGTACAAGAACAATGGTAATAACACTTCTACTCAAATTATACAGCAACTAGATGGCTAGAGACTTCCTGAGCACTCACGAAAATAATAATACACTATACAGGGGAGGAGAGAGATGTGAACAAAATGAGGAGTAGATTTAAGTGGCAATTAATGCAGAGACTGAGGTCATTATATAGGGGGCCGGCAGAGCTTGATTCAATTTGCAAGAAGGATGCGCAAATGAAGGCACAGAGGACGAAGAGTTGACACTTCTGCTCTGAACAACAGAAAGAACGACTTACTCTACTATAAGGGGGAGAAGGGGGGAGTGAGGTAAAACACGAGAGCCTGGTCACTATGGAAGCCACGTGGCGAATCGTGATCAAACATGCAGCATACTGTACATTAGAAATATACAAAACATGATGAAATCATAGGCTATGTAACGCGTTCCCACAAAGAAAAGAAATTTACAATGGAAATTTTTTATTACTCTAAAATAATCTGTCTAAAGTCTAGATAAGCAATCTGCAATAACATTTTCTTTCCCCTTGACATGTTGTATGTCTAATGAATACTCCTGAAGAAGTAGACTCCATCTTGTCAATCTCTGATTTTTATCTTTAAACTTACTAACGAATTTCAATGGGTTATGATCGGTATAAATGACTATGGGGTTAAAACCAGAACACAAATAAATCGAAAAATGCTGTAAACCCAAAATCAAGGCCAAAAGCTCTTTCTCAAAAGTTGAGTAGTTCTTTTGAGGTGGAGTGAACTTCTTACTGTAATAAGATAGAGGATGTTCAATACCCTGATCATCCTTGTGCAGCAAGACAGCCCCAGCTCCTATATCACCTGCATCAACAGCCATCTTAAAAGGCTTAACAAAATTTGGTGTAGCGAACACTGGCTGACTTGACAGGATAGCTTTAAGTTTACTGAAAGAGGATTCACAGTTATCGGTCCAGACAAATATAACTCCCTTTTTCAGTAGGTCTGTAAGTGGTGATACAGGAATTGAAAAGTTAAGAACAAATCTCCTGTAATAACCTACCATTCCCAAAAATCTTTGTAGCTCTTTCCTACTTTGAGGTCTGGGAAGATCACTTATAACCTGAACCTTAGCTCCTGGTGGTGCAACGTGTCCATCACCAATTATGTACCTAAGGTACTGAACTTTAGCCTGATTAAACTCACACTTTGATAAATTAGCTACAAGATTAGCCAGAACCAAACGCTCAAGAAATTTACTGACATTGCATAGGTGATCTTTCCAGTTTTTTTTTTTTTCCTAATAATCATGGCGGCGCAACTGCCAGGGTCATATGCCGCCGTATAGCAAAGAAGTAAAATGCAGAAAACAAAAAACAGAGGATAAGCCACACAATAAAAAAGGTGAAATTCTTAATATCCTTAAGAAGTCCTGCCTCCTTCACAAAGGAGAGGGTTGCCCCTCCCAAGACACAGGCATCCTCCTGAAGCACGGAGGAAAGATGATACACACCACCATCCGTTTGGTGGTCAGAGAGGAACCGACGCCGCAAATCCTCAAGACTAGGACACTCCACCAACAGGTGCCGAACAGTCAAGGGAACCAGACAGTCATTACAGAATGGAGGAGGAGCCCCCTCCATTAAAAAACCGTGAGAGAAACGGGTATGACCAATGAGGAGGCGGCACAAAGCGGTCTCCCATTGACGAGGGAAGCCCTGGTAACTGAATGAGCCCACCTTCTGGCAAATCTAGCGCAACTTATTGGCACCCACAGCATCCCAATGCTCCTGCCAACAGCACCAAACCCTGAAGGCAATAAACGAGCGCATATCTGCAGCAGGCAGACGATACAAAGGGGAAGAGGGGGACGAGCCGCTGCCTCCTTGGCCAGCTGATCAGCTCGTTCATTCCCTGCCACTTCTACATGACTTGGAACCCAACACAAATCTACACGACGTCCACGACGCCCTAAAAGGAAAAGCCACTCTAAAATGGACAAAACCAAAGGATGAGAGGGATTAAATGACTCCATTGCAGAAAGAGCACTTTGTGAGTCACTAAAAACAGTAAAAGCAGTGTGGGGGAGAGTGAAGAGAATCTGAAGGGCAAATAAAATAGCAGTCAGCTCAGCCATAAAAACAGAAGCAGTCACAGGGAGGCTCCCACCTCGACAGAAGGTGGGAAACACCACACCAAAGCCCACACCTGCATCATACTTAGATCCATCAGTATAAACTGGTATGGAGTCCCCATGAGAAGAGGCATGCTCTAAAAACAGAGAAAATAAAACCTGAGAATTAAGGGAGGCCTTACTGGATGAGAAAAAACGACAAAATGTCACCCTGGGGAGAAGCCAGTAGCCCACCCTCGGGACACGGTGGGGAGTGATCGGCACAGAAGGAACAGAGAAGCTAGACATAATCGACTGCACCCTGAAACCAAAGGGCTTTGGAAAGGATGGCCGAGTGGCAAAAATAAGTGACCGAGAATCTTGAGAGACCTGGACAAAGAGTACAGAGTCTGGGAGACGAGATAAGCGATACCAACATCTCATCAAAAGGGAAGAGCGGAGCAAGTCTAAAGGAAGGACACCAGCATCAGCCAACAAACTCGAAATCGGGGAAGATCGGAATGTCCCAGTGGCAAGACGAACACCAGCATGATGTATGGAATCTAATATACGAAGCCGGGCTTCTGAGGCAGAGGAATAAACTTCACATCCATAATGAAGTTTGGATAAAATCAGAGACTGATGAAAGAGGAGGAGGGTCTTGCGATCAGCTCCCCAGTATGTGTGCGCAAAACTTTCAAGAGACCCAATGCTCTGAGACACTCAGCTTTTACGTACCTCAAGTGAGGGACCCAGGTCAACCGGCTGTCAAAAATCAGCCCTAAAAACCGGGTTTCCTTTAAACACGAAATACGACGCCCATCTAAAAAAAGGTTTGGGTCAGGGTGGACTCCACGAAAGCGGCAAAAATGCATGGCAACGGTCTTCTTGAAGGAAAATCGAAAACCTCGTTCATCAGCCCATCTAGAGACACGGTTAAGAGCCATCTGCATCCTCCTTTCTGCCATTGACATCCGTGAGGCAGTGACAGAGATTGATAAATCGTCAACATAGAGAGAGCCACGAACACCATCAGGGAGCACAGAAATAACCCTGTTAATTGCCACTGCAAAAAGGGTAACACTTAGTATGCTTCCTTGTGGCACACCATCCTCAAGGGGACGTGCAGTAGACAGCTCACTCCCGACTCGGACCCGAATAAAACTATTAGATAAAAACTCCCGGATAAAAGTGGGGAGTTGCCCACGGAGACCAAACTCATAAAGAGAGTTGCAATATACCATGACGCCAGGAAGTGTCGTACGCCTTCTCCAAATCAAAGAACACTGTGATATGATGCTGGTTAGTTGCAAAAGCCTGGCAGATGGAAGATTCTAAAGAAAGGAGAGCATCTGTGGTCGACCGCATCTTCCGAAACCCACACTGGACTGGAGACAAGTAACCACCCTTCTCTAAGTACCACATGAGCCGACTATTCACCATCTTTTCGAGGACCTTACAAAGGCAAGATGTCAGCGAGATAGGGCCTGCAAGTGATCCTTACCCGGCTTAGGGATGGGGAGAACCACAGCAACACCCCATGAGGTCGGAAACCCACCATTGCACCAAATTCTGTTATACAGTGACAACAGAAAATGAAGGGCTGCATCAGGCAAGTGGTGTAAGAAGGCATATGGGACATCATCCAAGCCTGGAGACGAGTCGCGACACTGTGACAATGCCGTCTGAAGTTCAGAAGTAGAAAAAGCAACATTATACGACTCCTCTGCAGTAGATGGAAAACCAATGCCCAAAGATTCCAGGTGTCGTCGTCGGCGTGCCGATGGGGATGAGGTATCCTTCCTAGAGACATTAGCAAAATGAGCTGCAAATATCTCGGCAACAGATGAAGAATGAGCCACCACCACAAATGCATGAGATAAAACAGGAGGAGAGGGAACGGGAAATTTCCCTGAAATATTCCTCACCCGTTTCCACACTTTTGTGAGAGGAGTCTGTGAAGAAATTGAAGAAGTAAATGATGCCCAAGACTTCCTCCTAGCCTCCTTCATAACCCGCCGGGCGTGAGCTCGGGCCCTCCTATATGCCGCTAAGTAACCAGGGTCACCTCGGTGACGACGAAGTTGGGAGAAAGCAGCACGTTTAGCCCGAACAGCAGAAGCACACTCATCAGTCCACCAGGGAACTGGGCGGCAAGGAAAGTGACCAGCTGTTCTCGGAATACTCTGCAGTGCCGCCGAGTGTAGTAAGTCTGTGAAATACTCAACAGCAGCATCAGTGCTGACAAAATCCTCCACACATCGGTTTGGGGAACACAGCCCCTCAAAAACCGGCCAGACCGCCCTATCCAAGCGCCAGCGGGGAATACGACGCCGAGGCTCACTCTGTGTCGATCTTAATAAAATAGGGAAGGTGTCACTGCCATGTAAGTCCGGTAACACAGCCCATGTAAAATTCAGGGCTACCCCTGCAGAGCACAGAGACAATTCAATAGAAGTAAAAATACCCGTTTGACTATGGAAGTCAGTAAATTCACCAGAATTTAAAATATACAGGTCCACATCCTCCACAATGGAGGCTAACATAGTACCTCTACCATCAGCTGTAGAGCCACCCCACAGGGGATGATGACTGTTCATGTCGGCCAGCAAGAAATTGGGTGAGGGAAGTGCACGAATAAGATTTTCAAGATCAACCCTCTCAATAGAGGCACTAGGAGGGAGGTACAAAGAGCACACAGTATAACGACGGGGAAGAAAAATCTGGAGAGCAACAGCCTGCAGTGAAGTGTTAAGACTCACAGCAGTGAAAGGTATGTCACTGCGTACTAGAATAGCTACACCCCCACCATGACCTTGTCAAGGAAGAGGATCTGAATAAAAAACCTGGTAACCAGGTGGACTGGGAGGCGCAGCATCACCAACCATTGTCTCTTGTAGGCAAACACACACAGGTGAATACTCAGCCAGAAGCCAACGGAGTTCCTCCCAGTTGGCTCGTAAACCACGGCAGTTCCATTGAATAATATTAGCCATTAAAACTATTGAAATAAAAAGGGGCAGAGGAGAGGGACAAACAGAAAACCATAAAAAAATACTAAAAATTTAAAAATGGAGGAACTATATACACAAAAGAAAGGGTCACTTAGTGGAAACCACTGAGCGACCCTGGGAGACAATCTTCTTGGGAATGCGGATACGCCCACTAAAGGGCTTGCCACGGGCAGCAGCATGGCTAGAACGAGGGCCTGGGGTCTGCGAAGTGTTGGGAGACTTCACAGACACCCGTCACTGCCCAGAAGGAGAGGAAGAGCTACTCCGAACTCTGCCCGGGGCCCCCAGTGAACCAAGAGGTCGAGCAGGAGGAATTGGGGTCCTGGCCTCCAAACGTGGAGGGGGCAGGACAGGATCCTCAGAGATAACCGGAGGAGGAACATCCGATACCCCGGAGGTAGAGGTGCCAGACTGACCTGACACCCCAGAAGCCCCCGAAGACCCAGAAGCAGGGTCTGAGGGCTGTTGCACAGATGGACTAACTACAGAGGATGTGGACTCCACGACCGACACCTTGCTTGGAGGATCTTCAAGACTCAAAGACTCTGAGGAACCACGATGACGTTTAGCAAATGAAAAATGTGCACCATGACTACCAGGGAATACCATAGATGTAGAGGTCGAGTCTTGAACTGTAGCGGCAACCATCTCAAGTGCGGGAGATTGTTGCACTGGCATGGTATCAACAGATGAAGGCATAGGAGCTGACACAACAGGAGGAACTCGGGTCTGCTGCTGGACAGGACGATGAGGACGGCTATGACCGGACAAAACTGACGCATAAGACACTCCATTATGGAAAACAGATGACATGGCTCTACTCCTGGCCTCAGGAAAGCTTATTCTACCACGATTACGGATGAGGAGGATCTCCTTCTCCAAGCAAAACCGGGCACAGTCTTTAGATGAAGCAGGATGTGCCTCGCCACAGTGCAAACAACAAACAGGTCCAGGACAGTCCTGTCCTGCATGAGTGGATTCTCCACAACTGACACACACCACTGGGAGGCCCTGTTGCAAACGACGACAGACTCGCCCAACATGCCCGTACATCTGACAGTGGTAGCAGCGTCGAGGGTTTGGTACAAAGGGTTTGGCCCTAAGGGACAAATAAGCCACCTTGATGGATGAAGGGAGAACAGTTCAGTCGAACGTCAGCAACAAGGATGGAGTTGGGGTAAGTACGCAATCAATCAATAAATCCGAAACCTCTCCACTTTGACAACCCTGTGGACCTGGAGTTCTTCAAGTAGCTTCTCTTCACTGTAGCGAAGTAAGTCTTTGGAGAAAACAACACCTCGACACTGATTGAAAAAGGCATGAGGGACACAAGAAAACAGCGCATCCGGGTCCTTACACTGGGCAGCCAGCCAGGAACCCTCTTCAGGGGATGTAACCTCCACTAGTAGGCTACCATCCCCCTGAGGTGAAATCTTCGGCTCCCTCCCACAGATTGACATAATGCGCCGATGAACAGTAAAAATATCCAAATTCCCAATAGGTTGACCATCCAAAGTACGAATGGTGTAGTACCTTGCAAAATCAACCCTCTCAAAGACACCCGGCAGGACATCACGGGCATGTCCACTATATATTGTTGTGTGTGTCCAGCTCTTCTTTGTAGTGGCCGTTGACCGTAAACCACTGGAACCAGGTAGGTATGGTTCCAGGGTGGCAATATGGGCCTCACCAGCCAGAGGGACAGGAGGCGCACAGGAGGGAGATTGTAAAGGATGGTCAGGGACAGAACCAGGGTCGTCAGCTGATAAAATTTTATTAGAGGCCATATTACAAAAAAAACTACCTTCATTCCCCCACCCCTCCACCCACCATGGAGCCCAACAAGGGGAGGCCATATGCCAGGGAAAGCACCACTGGCGACCCCAGAGGTAGTGGGAAAGTATACGCAGGTAACCACCAAGGGACCCTGACAAGGGTGACTCCAGGACGATAGGAGCCACCAGGTCCCCCAGTGCCCACTTGACCCTAAAGCCACTATGTGACTAGCCTGGATGGCTAGCCAGTGACCAGCCAATTGACCTGGTCGGGCCCAACCAGGCCACCCGTCTAGCCAGAATAAGGGACCAAAGAGGTGTATTGCTAGCTGCAGGGCGCACCATGCAGCATCACTCAACCTCCAGGACTCCCGTCTCCCAGCATTACGGGACGCCACGCACGACAAACACGTGGGGAGGCAACAGTCCCGCCCTAGATGGCAAATGGGCAGGGACTGACATCACCAGTAGGCCACGTCTACCAGTGATGTAGGGGGTGCTTGGTACACAACACTGACAAATGCCGAACCCTACAAAGGTAGGCATGCCTCCAAAGTAGGTGGCACTGCCAGCCACGCTTCAAGCCCCGCCACCACGTCAAGGTGACCCCCCTCAGCGGGGATCTTTCCAGTTGTCACTGAAGATTAATACATCATCAATATAAAACCCACACCCTGCCAAACCCTCTGTTACAACATTCATGAGCTTCTGAAATGTGGCTAGTGCATTCTTCATACCATATGGCATTACATAACATGCAAAAGTCTTTCCTAGTGTTACAAAACATGAGATTTCCCTAGCACATTCAGTCATAGGTACTTGTCAGTATCCCTTTAACAAATCAAACTTACTTATGTACCTAGCCTTTCCGATCTTGTCTATGCAATCTTCCACGCGAGGGAGAGGGTAAGTGTCTGTTTTGATTATCTGATTAACACGTCTGTAGTCGATGCAAAGCCGCTGTAACCTTCCTGGCTTAGGGACTAGAGTGACAGGAGAACTCCACTCACTCTGACAGGGCTCAATCATCTTCTCGTCCAACAGGTAGCCAAGCTCCTTCTGGATGACAGGAACTTTCACTGAGTTCACACGGTAAGGAGGCAGTTTAATTAGTTTTGCGTCTCCAACATCGACATCATGCATAAACACAATGGTTCTTCCTGGAGTGGCACGGAACACATGCGGGTACTCCTGCAGTAATGCCGAAAACTCCTGCTTTTCCTCGGGAGCTAGATGAGAAAGCTTAGTCTGGAGATCATTCATGATATCAGGATTCTTCCCCAAACTATCACTCAGGCTCATACTGCATGGGAGAACTTCACTTGCAGACTCAGGTTAAACAGCTACAGTGCAGACTGGGTTATTTTCGTTCCGCCTGTGATATAAATTTAACATGATGTGACAAAGTTGCTTGTTCTTTCTACGATCTGGTGTGCCGATGACATAGTTGACATCACTGAGTTTCTTCTCCACTAAATAAAGACCACTAAACTTGGCTTGAAGAGGTTGCCCATGCACTGGTAGCAGAATCAAAACCTGATTTCCTGGCTGAAAGTGGCTTAACCTGGACTTCTTATCATACCAAGTCTTCATCTTCTCCTGAGCAGCTCCTAAACTCTCTCTCGCCAGCTGTAAAGCAGTTGAAAGCCGTTCTTTGAACTTCATCACATACTCCAGCAAGTTGACGTCATCTTCCTCCGACAGCCAGCATTCCTTGAGTAGCTTAAGGGGTCCTCTTACTTCATGGCCAAACAGTAGTTCAAAGGGTGAGAAGCCCAGTGATTCATTTTGACATTCTCTTGCGGCAAATACAACGAATGGAAGACCTTTATCCCAATCTTTCTAATGTTCCAAACAGTATTTGCTGAGCATCGATTTCAGTGTTTGATGATATCTCTCCAACGCTCCTTTGGTCTGGGGATGGTAAGCTGTAGACGTGATCTGAGTGATGCCAAACTCTTTCAGAGACTGCTTGAAAACCTTTGACATGAAATTATTTCCCCGCTCTGACAGTCCTTGATTGGGCAGACCAAACTTGATGAAGAACCCTAGCATTTCCTTAACCACGTTCTTTGCTGAGATATTTCTAAGTGGAATGGCTTCAGGATAACGAGTAGCCATATCAATCAGGGTCAATACATAAGAAAATCCTGAAGAAGTCTTAGGAAGAGGGCCCATAATATCCACCAACACACGGGTGAATGGCGCCTCAAAAGGAGGAATGGGAACTAGAGGTGCAACCTTTTCGGTCTGATTACACTTCCCCACAACTTTACAGGTGTGACAAGACTTACAATACCAGGAAACATCTCTGAAGATACCTGGCCAGTAGAAGTGTTTCAAAATGCATGCCACAGTCTTCCTCACTCCAAGGTGTCCTGCCAAACTGGAATCATGAGCCACTCTAATGATATCCTGCCTACAAACATGAGGGATGACAACTTGATGTACAACTTCCCATTCACAGTTGGCTGATGCTGTTGGGGGTCTCCACTTTCTCATAACTACTCCTGATTTTATATAATAACAAGTAGAAGCACCAGCTGACTCATCCTCACTGCAAGCAGAGTTACCTAGACCTTTCAACTCAGGGTCAGCAACCTGCAACTCAACCAACTCTTGACGAGACAAATTATCAACACTACGGGGTACTGCCTCATCTGGTGAGTGGTCCAAATTAGCGAGAAAAGTGTCAGCTAGGATAACATCATTATCAACATTATCCTCTAAGTCACCAGTAACTTTAGACTTAGCCCTAGTGACAGCACATGCAGAGAACACATCAGGGACATCACAATCCTGGGTCGCAGTCACTAGTTCACTAGACAACTTAGGAGCTGGACACACATGACATCCACCACTATCATTTCCAAGTAAGAAAGTTACCCCAGACATTGGGAGTGTCTCAACCAACCCAACCATAACGGGACCATTAACAAAACCAGACTCTAAATTCACTCTGCACAGGGGGACAGAAGTAATTATTCCCTACACCTTGTAAGATTACAGTTTCATCAGAGGAATTAACATTAGAGCCTAGAACACTGGTCAGCATAAGGGATTGGCAAGCACCTGTATCACGATATATTTGAACTGATTTCCTGTCATTACTGTCCAGAGGACTGACAAAACCATCAGACAGGAAATTAGCACATGAAGTCTTGAGAGTGTCACCCACGTTACTGCTCAAAAGAGGAGCTTCAACATGAGAATTTAATTTACCCCTCAAAGCAGGTTCAGTTAACTCGGTTAAAGAATTTTGGGAACGCTCAAGGTTGGACACTAGACCACATGACTGAACATTTAAAGACTGCTTATCGTTCACATCACGCTGTCTCCTGAAACATTTCTCCGTAGTATGACCAAGCTTACTACAATAAGTACGTTTGCTTTTCTGAAATCTACAGGTGGAGCTGGTATTTACTTCCTGAGAATCATCTTCTTTATTCTCTTTCCTCTTACCTGTACTCTGAGTAGAGGCAACGTACTTACTCTCAGTCTTCCTTTTTTTCTTTAGAATATCTCTTGTGAGTGAGAACATATTCATCAGCTAAAACTGCAACATCAGACAAATTATCTATTCTTTTCTCACCAAGATATAGGTTTACATCAGTATTAATACACCTTTTGAAGTCCTGCAGCGAAATCATCTTAAATTGATCAAAATCAGAATTTACATTCTTAGAATTAAACACTGCTCTAACAGATCTTCTTTGATTTTTGCATACTCAACATGGAATTGCTTATCTTGCTTATAAGTTGTCCAAGATTTTACTCTATAGGTTTCAGGAACAAGGCTCATAGGCCTTAAGAATCAAGCTCTTAACTAAATCATAATTATCAGATTGATCATGAGGCAAAGATGCATAAGTTACTTCAGCTTTTCCTGTGAGAACAGTTTCAAGGAGAAGTGCCCAATACTTTTTGGGCCAATTAAAACCTGTAGCTACCCTCTCAAACCACTGAAAATACTTTGTTAAATCAGATTCATTAAAAGGAGGAACAAGTTTAACATTTTTAGACACATCAAAATCATCAGAGCTAGATGATCCAGTTCCACCTTGTTTTCATGCGATACTCATATTCTGCCTAAATACTAGCAAGTTCAATTTGTGCCTGAGCCTGTGCCTGTGCCTGTGCCTCCTGAATAGGAGCCTGAGACTCAGCCTCCTTAGCACGTGCCTGAAACTCAGCCTCCTTAGCACGAGCCTCCTGCAGGGCTAGCTGTAACTTAGCTTTTTCAATTTGCGTTTGCTCATCTGGAGGACTTACATTAAACAAGCTTTTATTAATCATGCCAACAATTTGGTCTTTAGAACGATGAGAGCGAAGAGCAATTCTCAATTGTTGAGCAACAAGCTTAAGTTCATTCTTTGTTCTGTTTTCAACATCACACACTGTTTCCACATTTGACAAAAAATCTTTGGCTTCATCAAGAGGAGTAATTGTGGACATCATGAATAAATCACAGTCACAAAATTTTAAGGAATATTCTGAATATCCTGATAAGAGGTCGCCAAATTTATGTTAGAGAACAGAGAGAGATAATGAACACTTCAAGTGAGAAAACTAAAATCACTACTGTCCCGCAAGGTTCCTGGTTCAAAACAAAAGCCTTAGGTAAAATTACAAGTTAAAGTTTAATGCTCAAAATAACAACTAAACATTCAGGACTCATAAGGATAATGTAATGGCAAAACAGGTTACATATATGATTAACTGCAATAACCTCTATTAGCGTGAATTTAGCAAGAGCAAATTTATCTGTCAGCCCTGATAAATGAGAGAACCAGGATAATGCTCAGTTAAAGCAAGATATAATATTATTGCAGATACAAAATATTACTAATACCGGGTGACAGAAAAAACTCCACCAGGCCCACGAACCAACGCCCCATGCTACACAGTACAAGAAAACTGGTAATAACACTTATACTCAAATTATACAGCAGCTAGATGGCTGGAGACTTCCTGAGCACTCACGAAAATAATAATACATTACACAGGGTAGGAGAGAGATGTGAACAAAATGAGGAGTAGATCTAAGTGGCAACTAACGCAGAGACTAAGCTCATTATATTGGGGGCCGGAAAAGCTTGATTCAACTTGCAAGAAGGACGCGCAAATGAACGCACAGAGGACAAAGAGTTGACACTCATGCTCTGAACAACAGAAAGAATGACTTACTCTACTATAAGTGGGAGAAAGGGGGGGTGAGGTAGAACATGGAAGCCTGGTCACTATGGAAGCCACGTGGCGAATCGTGATCAAACATACAACATACTGTACATTAGAATTATACAAAAGATGATGAAATCATAGGCTATGTAACACCTCCCCACAAAAAAAAAAAAGAAATTTACAAAGGAAATTTCTTATTACTCTAAAACAATCTGTCTAAAGTCTAGATAAGCAATCTGCAATAACATTTTCTTCCCCCTTGTCATGTTGTATGTCTAATTAATACTCCTGAAGAAGTAGACTCCATCTTGTCAATCTCTGATTTTTATCTTTAAACTTCCTAAGGAATTTCAGTGGGTTATTATCGATATAAATGACTATGGGGTCAAAACCAGAACACAAATAAAATGAAAAATGCTGTAAACCCAAAATCAAGGCCAAAAACTCTTTCTCAATATTTGAGTAGTTCTTTTGAGGTGGAGTGAACTTCATACTGTAATAAGATAGTGGGTGTTGAATACCCTGATCATCCTCTTGTAGCAAAACAGCCCCAGCTCCTGTATCACTTGCGTCAACAGCCATCTTAAAAGGCTTAGCAAAATTTGTAGTAGCGAGCACTGGCTGACTTAATAGGATAGCTTTAAGTTTACTGAAAGAGGTTTCGCAGTTATCGGTCCAGACAAATTTAACTCCCTCTTTCAGTAGGCCGGAAAGTGGTGATACAAGAATTAAAAAGTTAAGAACAAATCTCCTGTAATAAGCTCCCATTCCCAAAAATCTTTGTAGCTCTTTCCTACTTTTAGGTCTGGGAAGATCACTTATAATATGAACCCTAGCTCCTGGTGGTGCAACGTGTTTATCACCAATTACGTACCCAAGGTACTGAACTTTAGCTTGACCAAACTCACACTTTGATAAATTAGCTACAAGATTAGCCTAAACCAAACGCTCAAAAAATTTACTGACATGGCATAGGTGATCTTTCTAGTTGTCACTGAAGATTAATACATCATCAATATAAACAACACACCCTGCCAAACCCTCTGTTACAACATTCATGAGCTTCTGAAAAGTGGCTGGTGCATTCTTCATACCATATGGCATTACAGAACATGCAAAAGTCTTTCCTAGTGTTAAAAAACATGAGATTTCCCTAGCACATTCAGTCATAGGTACTTGTCAGTATCCCTTTAACAAATCAAACTTACTTATGTACCTAGCGTTTCCGATCTTGTCTATGCAATCTTCCACGCGAGGGAGAGGGTAAGTGTCTGTTTTGATTATCTGATTAACACGTCTGTAGTCGATGCAAAGCCGCTGTAACCTACCTGGCTTAGGGACTAGAGTGACAGGAGAACTCCACTCGCTGTGATAGGGCTCAATCATCTTCTGGTCCAACAGGTAGCCAAGCTCCTTCTGGATGAGAGGAACTTTCACTGAGTTCACACGGTAAGGAGGCAGTTTAATTAGCTTTGCGTCTCCGACATCGACATCATGCATCAACACAATGGTTCTTCCTGGAGTGGCACGGAACACATGCGGGTACTCCTGCAGTAATGCCGAAAACTCCTGCTTTTCCTCGGGAGCTAGATGAGAAAGCTTTGTCTGGAGATCATTCATGATATCAGGATTCTTCCCCAAACTATCACTCAGGCTCATATTGCATGGGAGAACTTCACTTGCAGACTCGGGTGGAACAGCTACAGTGTAGACTGGGTTATTTTCGTTCCGCCTGTGATATAACTTTAGCATGTTGATGTGACAAAGTTGCTTGTTCTTTCTACGATCTGGTGTGGCGATGGCATAGTTGACATCACTGAGTTTCTTCTCCACGAAATAAGGACCACTAAACTTGGCTTGAAGAGGTTGCCCATGCACTGGTAGCAAAATCAAAACCTGATCTGGCTGCAAGTGGCGTAACCTGGACATCTTATCATACCAAGTCTTCATCTTCTCCTGAGGAGCTCCTAAATTCTCTCTCGCCAGCTGTAAAGCAGTGGACAGCCGTTCTTTGAACTTCATCACATACTTCACCAGGTTGACGTCATCTTCCTCCGACAGCCAGCATTCCTTGAGTAGCTTAAGGGGTCCTCTTACTTCATGGCCAAACAGTAGTTCAAAGGATGAGAAGCCCAGTGATTCATTTCGAGATTCTCTTGCGGGAAGTACAACGAATGGAAGACCTTAATCTCAATCTTTCTGATGTTCCAAACAGTATTTCCTGAGCATCGATTTCAGTGTTTTATGATATCTCTCCAACGCTCCTTGGGTCTGGGGATGATAAGCTGAAGACGTGATCTGGGTGATTCCAAACTCATTCAGAGACTGCTTGAAAACATTTGATATGAAATTACTTCCCCGGTCTGGCAGTCCTTGATTGGGCAGACCAAACTTGGTGAAGAACCCTAGCATTTCCTTAACCACGTTCTTTGCTGAGATATTTCTAAGTAGAATGGCTTCAGGATAACGAGTAGCCATATCAATCAGGGTCAACACATAAGAAAATCCTGAAGAATCCTTAGGAAGAAGGCCCATAATATCCACCAACACACGGGTGAATGGCGCCTCAAAAGGAGGAATGGGAACTAGACTTGCAACCTTTTCGGTCTTATTACACTTCTCCACAACTTGACAGGTGTGACAAGACTTACAATACCAGGAAACATCTCTGAAAATACCTGGTCAGTAGAAGTGTTTCAAAATGCGTGCCACAGTCTTCCTCACTCCAAGGTGTCCTGCCAAACTGGAATCATAAGCCACTCTAATGATATCCTGCCTACAAACATGAGGGATGACAACTTGATGTACAACTTCCCATTCACAGTTGGCTGATGCTGTTGGGGGTCTCCACTTTCTCATAACTACTCCTGACTTTATATAATAACAAGTAGAAGCACCAGCTGACTCATCCTCACTGCAAGCAGAGTTACCTAGACCTTTCAACTCAGGGTCAGCAACCTGCAACTCAACCAACTCTTGACGAGACAAATTATCAACACTACGGGGTACTGCCTCATCTGGTGAATGGTCCAAATTAGCGAGAAAAGTGTCAGCTAGGATAACATCATTATCAACATTATCCTCTAAGTCACCAGTAACTTTAGACTTAGCCCTAGTGACAGCACATGCAGAGAACACATCAGGGACATCACAATCCTGGGTCGCAGTCACTAGTTCACTAGACAACTTAGGAGCTGGACACACATGACATCCACCACTATCATTTCCAAGTAAGAAAGTTACCCCAGACATTGGGAGTGTCTCAACCAACCCAACCATAACGGGACCATTAACAAAACCAGACTCTAAATTCACTCTGCACAGAGGGACAGAAGTAATTATTCCCTACACCTTGTAAGATTACAGTTTCATCAGAGGAATTAACATTAGAGCCTAGAACACTGGTCAGCATAAGGGATTGGCAAGCACCTGTATCACGATATATTTGAACTGATTTCCTGTCATTACTGTCCAGAGGACTGACAAAACCATCAGACAGGAAATTAGCACATGAAGTCTTGAGAGTGTCACCCACGTTACTGCTCAAAAGAGGAGCTTCAACATGAGAATTTAATTTACCCCTCAAAGCAGGTTCAGTTAACTCGGTTAAAGAATTTTGGGAACGCTCAAGGGTGGACACTAGACCACATGACTGAACATTTAAAGACTGCTTATCGTTCACATCACGCTGTCTCCTGAAACATTTCTCCGTAGTATGACCAAGCTTACTACAATAAGTACGTTTACTTTTCTGAAATCTACAGGTGGAGCTGGTATTTACTTCCTGAGAATCATCTTCTTTATTCTCTTTCCTCTTACCTGTACTCTGAGTAGAGGCAACGTACTTACTCTCAGTCTTCCTTTTTTTCTTTAGAATATCTCTTGTGAGTGAGAACATATTCATCAGCTAAAACTGCAACATCAGACAAATTATCTATTCTTTTCTCACCAAGATATAGGTTTACATCAGTATTAATACACCTTTTGAAGTCCTGCAGCGAAATCATCTTAAATTGATCAAAATCAGAATTTACATTCTTAGAATTAAACACTGCTCTAACAGATCTTCTTTGATTTTTGCATACTCAACATGGAATTGCTTATCTTGCTTATAAGTTGTCCAAGATTTTACTCTATAGGTTTCAGGAACAAGGCTCATAGGCCTTAAGAATCAAGCTCTTAACTAAATCATAATTATCAGATTGATCATGAGGCAAAGATGCATAAGTTACTTCAGCTTTTCCTGTGAGAACAGTTTCAAGGAGAAGTGCCCAATACTTTTTGGGCCAATTAAAACCTGTAGCTACCCTCTCAAACAACTGAAAATACTTTGTTAAATCAGATTCATTAAAAGGAGGAACAAGTTTAACATTTTTAGACACATCAAAATCATCAGAGCTAGATGATCCAGTTCCACCTTGTTTTCATGCGATACTCATATTCTGCCTAAATACTAGCAAGTTCAATTTGTGCCTGAGCCTGTGCCTGTGCCTGTGCCTCCTGAATAGGAGCCTGAGACTCAGCCTCCTTAGCACGTGCCTGAAACTCAGCCTCCTTAGCACGAGCCTCCTGCAGGGCTAGCTGTAACTTAGCTTTTTCAATCTGCGTTTGCTCATCTGGAGGACTTACATTAAACAAGCTTTTATTAATCATGCCAACAATTTGGTCTTTAGAACGATGAGAGCGAAGAGCAATTCTTAATTGTTGAGCAACAAGCTTAAGTTCATTCTTTGTTCTGTTTTCAACATCACACACTGTTTCCACATTTGACAAAAAATCTTTGGCTTCATCAAGAGTAGTAATAGTGAACATCATGAATAAATCACAGTCACAAAATTTTAAGGAATATCCTGAATATCCTGATAAGAGGTCGCCAAATTTATGTTAGAGAACAGAGAGAGATAATGAACACTTCAAGTGAGAAAACTAAAATCACTACTGTCCCGAAAGGTTCCAGGTTCAAAACAAAAGCCTTAGGTAAAATTACAAGTTAAAGTTTAATGCTCAAAATAACAACTAAACATTCAGGACTCATAAGGATAATGTAATGGTAAAACAGGTTACATATATGATTAACTGCAATAACCTCTATTAGCGTGAATTTAGCAAGAGCAAATTTATCTGTCAGCCCTGATAAATGAGAGAACCAGGATAATGCTCAGTTAAAGCAAGATATAATATTATTGCAGATACAAAATATTACTAATACTGGCTGACAGAAAAAACTCCACCAGGCCCACGAACCAACGCCCCATGCTACACAGTACAAGAAAACTGGTAATAACACTTATACTCAAATTATACAGCAGCTAAATGGCTGGAGACTTCCTGAGCACTCACGAAAATAATAATACATTACACAGGGTAGGAGAGAGATGTGAACAAAATGAGGAGTAGATCTAAGTGGCAACTAACGCAGAGACTAAGCTCATTATATTGGGGGCCGGAAAAGCTTGATTCAACTTGCAAGAAGGACGCGCAAATGAACGCACAGAGGACAAAGAGTTGACACTCCTGCTCTGAACAACAGAAAGAATGACTTACTCTACTATAAGTGGGAGAAGGGGGGGGGTGAGGTAGAACATGGAAGCCTGGTCACTATGGAAGCCACGTGGCGAATCGTGATCAAACATGCAGCATACTGTACGTTAGAATTATACAAAGGATGATGAAATCATAGGCTATGTAACACCTCCCCACAAAGAAAAAGAAATTTTTTCATTCATTCATTCATTGCCAGACGCCATGTATGCCAAACGGGGTGGCCAAAGGCTTGGAGTTAATTGTTTTACAGCGAGGGGCACTAATCCTCCACCAACCCCACTTGACACAAAGGAAATTTCTTATTACTCTAAAACAATCTGTCTAAAGTTTAAATAAGCAATCTGCAATAACATTTTCTTTCCCCTTGACATGTTGTATGTCTAATGAATACTCCTGAAGAAGTAGACTCCATCTTGTCAATCTCTGATTTTTATCTTTAAACTTACTAGGAAATTTCAGTGGGTTATGATCGGTATAAATGACTATGGGGTCAAAACCAGAACACAAATGAAATGAAAAATGCTGTAAACCCAAAATCAAGGCCAAAAGCTCTTTCTCAATAGTTGAGTAGTTCTTTTCAGGTGGAGTAAACTTATTACTGTAATAAGATAGAGGGTGTTCAATACCCTGATCATCCTCTTGCAGCAAAACAGCCCCAGCTCCTGTATCACTTGCGTCAACAGCCATCTTAAAAGGCTCAGCAAAATTTGGAGTAGCGAGCACTGGCTGACTTAATAGGATAGCTTTAAGTTTACTGAAAGAGGATTCACAGTTATCGGTCCAGACAAATTTAACTCCCTTTTTCAGTAGGTCTCTAAGTGGTGATACAAGAATTGAAAACTTAAGAACAAATCTCATGTAATAGGCTACCATTCCCAAAAATCTTTGTAGCTCTTTCCTACTTTTAGGTCTGGGAAGATCACTTATAACCTGAACCTTAGCTCCTGGTGGTGCAACGTGTCCATCACCAATTACGTACCCAAGGTACTGAACTTTAGCTTGACCAAACTCACACTTTGATAAATTAGCTACAAGATTAGCCTGAACCAAACGCTCAAGAAATTTACTGACATGGCATAGGTGATCTTTCCAGTTGTCACTGAAGATCAATACATCATCAATATAAACAACACACCCTGCAAAACCCTCTGTTACAACATTCATGAGCTTCTGAAAAGAGGCTGGTGCATTCTTCATACCATATGGCATTACAGAACATGCAAAAGTCTTTCTTAGTGTTACAAAACATGAGATATCCCTTGCACGTTCAGTCATAGGTACTTGTCAGCGTCCGTTAACAAATCAAACTTACTTAAGTACCTAGCCTTTCCGATCTTGTCTATGCAATCTTCAACACGAGGGAGAGGGTAAGTGTCTGTTTTGGTTATCTGATTAACACGTCTGTAGTCGATGCAAAGCCGCTGTGACCCACCTGGCTTAGGGACTAGAGTGACAGGAGAACTCCACTCGCTCTGACAGGGCTCAATCATCTTGTCGTCCAACAGGTAGCCAAGCTCCTTCTGGATGAGAGGAACTTTCACTGGGTTCACACGGTTATGAGGCAGTTTAATTGGCTTTGTGTCTCCAACATCGACATCATGCATCAACACAGTGGTTCTTCCTGGAGTGGCACGGAACACTTGCGGGTACTCCTGCAGTAATGCCGAAAACTCCTGCCTTTCCTCGGGAGCTAGATGAGAAAGCTTAGTCTGGAGATCATTCATGATATCAGGATTCATCCCCAAACTATCACTCAGGCTCATACTGCATGGGAGAACTTCACTTACATACTCGGGTGGAACAGCTACAGCGCAGACTGGGTTATTTTCGTTCCGCCTGTGATATAACTTTAGCATGTTGATGTGACAAAATTGCTTGTACTTTCTACGATCTGGTGTGGCGATGACATAGTTGACATCACTGAGTTTCTTCTCCACGAAATAAGGACCACTAAACTTGGCTTCAAGAGGTTGCCCATGCACTGGTAGCAGAATCAAAACCTGATCTGGCTGAAAGTGGCGTAACCTGGACTTCTTATCATACCAAGTCTTCATCTTCTCCTGAGCAGCTCCTAAATTCTCTCTCGCCAGCTGTAAAGCAGTGGACAGCCGTTCTTTGAACTTCATCACATACTTCAGCAGGTTGACGTCATCTTCCTCCGACAGCCAGCATTCCTTGAGTAGCTTAAGGGGTCCTCTTACTTCATGGCCAAACAGTAGTTCAAAGGGTGAGAAGCCCAGTGATTCATTTCGAGATTCTCTTGCGGGAAGTACAACGAATGGAAGACCTTAATCCCAATCTTTCTGATGTTCCAAACAGTATTTCCTGAGCATCGATTTCAGTGTTTGATGATATCTCTCCAACGCTCCTTGGGTCTGGGGATGATAAGCTGAAGACGTGATCTGGGTGATGCCAAACTCTTTCAGAGACTGCTTGAAAACATTTGACATGAAATTACTTCCCCGGTCTGGCAGTCCTTGATTGGGCAGACCAAACTTGGTGAAGAACCCTAGCATTTCCTTAACCACGTTCTTTGCTGAGATATTTCTAAGTGGAATGGCTTCAGGATAACGAGTAGCCATATCAATCAGGGTCAACACATAAGAAAATCCTGAAGAATCCTTAGGAAGAAGGCCCATAATATCCACCAACACACGGGTGAATGGCGCCTCAAAAGGAGGAATGGGAACTAGAGGTGCAACCTTTTCGGTCTTATTACACTTCTCCACAACTTGACAGGTGTGACAAGACTTACAATACCAGGAAACATCTCTGAAGATACCTGGTCAGTAGAAGTGTTTCAAAATGCGTGCCACAGTCTTCCTCACTCCAAGGTGTCCTGCCAAACTGGAATCATGAGCCACTCTAATGATATCCTGCCTACAAACACGAGGGATGACAACTTGATGTACAACCTCCCATTCACAGTCGGCTGATGCTGTTGGGGGTCTCCACTTTCTCATTACTACTCCTAACTTTATATAATAACAAGTAGAAGCACCAGCTGACTCATCCTCACTGCAAGCAGAGTTACCTAGACCTTTCAACTCAGGGTCAGCAACCTGCAACTCAACCAACTCTTGACGAGACAAATTATCAACACTACGGGGTACTGCCTCATCTGGTGAGTGGTCCAAAATAGAGAGAAAAGTGTCAGCTAGGATAACATCATCTTCATCATTATCCTCTAAGTCACCAGTAACTTTAGACTTAGCCCTAGTGACAGCACATGCAGAGAACACATCAGGGACATCACAATCCTGGGTCACAGTCACTAGTTCACTAGACAACTGAGGAGCTGGACACACTTGACTCCCACCACTATCATTTCCAAGTAAGAAAGTTACCCCTGACATTGGTAGTGTCTCAACCAACCCAACCATAACGGAACCATTAACAAAACCAGACTCTAAATTCATTCTGCACAGAGGGACAGAGAAGTAATTATTCCCTACACATTCTAAGATTACAGTTTCATCAGAGGAATCAACATTAGAGCCTAGAACACTGGTCAGCATAAGGGATTGGCAAGCACCTGTATCACGATATATTCTGATTTCCTATCATTACTGTCCAGAGGACTGACAGAACCATCAGACAGGAAATTAGCACATGAACTCTTGAGCGTGTCACCCACGTTACTGCTCAAAAGAGGAGCTTCATCATGAGAATTTAATTTACCCCTCATAGCAGGTTCAGTTAACTCGGTTAAAGAATTCTGGGAACTCTCAAGGGTGGACACTAGACCAATTGACTGAATGTTTAAAGACTCCTTTTTGTTCACATCACGCTGTCTCCTGAAACATTTCTCCTGTGGCTCAATCGGTAGAGAGGTGGCCTTCAGTCCTACCTGACCCAGTTTTGGTCCCTTCTCCCTACGTGTCAAGTGGGGTTGGTGGAGGGTTAGTGCCCCTCCCTGTAAAACAATTAACTCTAAGCCCTTGGCCACCCCGTTTGGGATACATGGCGTCTGGCAATGAATGAATGAATGAATGACCAAGCTTACTACAATAAGTACGTTTACTTTTCTGAAATCTAGAGGTGGAGCTGGTATTTACTTCCTGAGAAACATCTTCTTTATTCTCTTTCCTGTTACCTGTACTCTAAGTAGAGGCAATGTACTTACTTTCAGCTTTCCTTTTCTCTTTAGAATATCTCTTGTGAGCAAGAACATATTCATCAGCTAAAACTGCAGCATCAGACAATTCATCTATTCTTTTCTCATCAAGATATAGGCTTACATCATTATTAATACACCTTTTGAACTCCTCCAACAAAATCATCTGCTTAAATTGATCAAAATCAGAATTTACATTCTTAGAATTTAACTACTGCTCTAACAGATATTCTTTGATTTTTGCATACTCAACATGGGATTGCTTATCTTGCTTATAAGTTGTCCTAAATCTTACTCTATAGGCTTCAGGAACAAGCTCATAGGCCTTAAGAATCAAGCTCTTAACTACATCATAATTATCAGATTGATCCAGAGGCAAAGATGCATAAGTTACTTGAGCTTTACCGGTGAGAACAGTTTGAAGGAGTACTGGCCAATACTTTTTGGGCCAATTGAAACCTGTAGCTACCCTCTCAAATAACTGAAAATACTTTGTTAAATGAGATTCATTAAAAGGAGGGACAAGTTTAACATTTTTAGCCACATCAAAATCATCAGAGCTAGATGATCCAGTTCCACCTTGTTTCATGCGATACTCATGGTCTGCCTGAATCCTAGCAAGTTCAATTTGTGCCTGAGCCTGTGCCTGTGCCTGTGCCTCCTGAATAGGAGCCTGAGACTCAGCCTCCTTAGCACGTGCCTGAAACTCAGCCTCCTTAGCACGTGCCTGAAACTCAGCCTCCTTAGCACGAGCCTCCTGCAAGGCTAGCTGTAACTTAGCTATTTCAATCTGCGTTTGCTCATCTGGAGGAGTTACATTAAACAAGCTTTTATTAATCATGCCAACAATTTGATCTTTAGAACGATGAGGGCGAACAGCAATTCCCAATTGTTGAGCAACAAGCTTAAGTTCATTCTTTGTTCTGTTTTCTACATCACACACTTTTTGCACATTTGACAAAAAATCTTTGGCTTCATCAAGAGTAGTAATAGTAGACATCATGAATAAATCCCAGTCACAAAATATCAAGCAATATCCTTATGATAATATCCTGAATATCCTGATAAGAGGTCGCCAAATTTATGTTACGGAACAGAGAGAGATAATGAACACTTCAAGTGAGAATACTAAAATCACTACTGTCCCGCAACGTTCTAGGTTCAAAACAAAAGCCTTAGGTAAAATTACAAGTTAAAGTTTAATGCTCAAACTAACAAGTAAACATTGAGGACTCATAAGGATAATGTAATGGCAAAACAGGTTACATATATGGGTAACTGCAATAGCCTCTATTAACATGAATTTAGCAAGAGCAAATTTATCTGTCAGCCCTGATAAATGAGAGAACCCGGATAATGCTCAGTTAAAGCAAGATATAATATTATTACAGATACAAAATACTACTGATACTGGCTGACAGCAAAAACCCCACCAGGCCCACGAATCAACGCCCCATGCTACACAGTACAAGAAAAATGGTAATAACACTTATACTCAAATTATACAGCAGCTAGATGGCTGAAGACTTCCTGAGCACTCACGAAAATAATAATACACTATACAGAGGAGGAGTGAGATGTGAACAAAATGAGGAGTAGATCTAAGTGGCAACTAATGCAGAGACTGAGCTCATTATATAGGGGGCCGGCAGAGCTTGATTCAACTTGCAAGAAGGACGCGCAAATGAAGGCACAGAGGAGGAAGAGTTGACATTCCTGCTCTGAACAACAGAAAGAATGACTTACTCTACTCTAAGGGGGAGAAGGGGAGAGTGAGGTAGAACACGCAAGCCTGGTCACTATGGAAGCCACGTGGCGAATCATGATCAAACATGCAGCATACTGTACATTAGAATTATACAAAGGATGATGAAATCATAGGCTATATAACACCTCCCCACAAAGAAAAAGAAATTTACAAAGGAAATTTCTTATTACTCTAAAACAATCTGTCTAAAGTCTAGATAAGCAATCTGCAATAACATTTTCTTTCCCCTCCCCGCTGAGGGGGGTCACCTTGACGTGGTGGCGGGGCTGGAAGCGTGGCTGGCAGTGCCACCTAATTTGGAGGCATGCCTACCTTTGTAGGGTTCGCCATTTGTCAGTGTCGTGGACCAAGCACCCCCTACCTCACTGGTGGTGGAGGCCTGCTGGTGATGCTAGTCTCTGCCCACTTGCCATGTAGGGCGGGACTGTTGCCTCCCCACGTGTTTGCCGTGCCTGGCATCCCGTAATGCTGGGAGACGGGAGTCGTGGAGGTTGAGCGATGCTGCACAGTGCGTCCTTCTTTGGTCCCTTATTCTGGCTAGACGGGCGGCCTGGTTGGGCCCGACCAGGTCAAGCGTCTGGTCATGCATTGGCTAGGGTCAAGTGGGCACTGGGGGGCCTGGTGGCTCCTATTGTCCTGGAGTCACCCTTGTCCGGGTCCCCCAGTGGTTACCTGCGTATACTTTTCTGCTACCTCTGGGGTCGTCAGTAGTTCTGTCCCTGACATATGGCCTCCCCCTGTTGGGCTCCATGGTGGGGGAATGAAGTTTTTTTTTAGTGGTACATGGAGCTTCATGACAAACCTCTTGTTGACGACACGGCATCTGTCCCTGGCCATTCTTCGGACTCCACCTCACATATTGCCACTCTGGAACCTTTCCAGACCCGTGGCGTTTATCCTCCTCTACCCCGGCGATCAGATGGGACTGGAAGGCGGTCACGTCGGGTTGGTGGGGCTATAAGGCAAGGTCTAGATGAGTCTGAGCCTGTAATATACACCAAATATCTGGTAATGAAATCCTCTGAGGGGAAGTCAGTGCTGGACATTGATATTTTTAACCTGCACCGGGCCATAGTTTCTACATGTGGGAGGGAACCGAAAATCTTGACACAGGGAGACGGAAGCATTCTGGTTGAGGTGTCCTCCCCAGAAGAGAGCTCCAGTCTCATGGCTCTGAAGTCTGTCTCGGGTTCTGGTATTTGCTGTGTACCACATGCTTCTTTCAACAGTTGTAAGGACATCATATTTTCTCGTGACCTACTCCGATATTCAGAGGGACGGTTGTTGGAGGAACTGCAGTCATCAGGTGTTGTCAAAGTTGAGCGTCTACAGAAGAAAATAGATGGTGTCCTGACCCCTACTCCGACCTTGTTCCTGACCTTTAATAGATTAACTTTGCCTGCATCAGTGATACTTGCTTGGCTATCTCCTCCAGTGAAGCCGTATGTGCCAACCCCAAAGCGTTGTTTCCACTGTCAAGGTTATGGCCATGTTAGCCGCTTTTGCCGTCATGCACAGGCTGGCCTTCCTGCTATATGTGTCTCTTGTGGCAGACAAAGTCATGCCAATGACTGTCCAGGCCCCCTTAAATGCTATCACTGTGGGGGTCCGCATGCTGTAAATTCTAAAAACTGCCCATGTTACTGTCTAGAAAAGGAGATTTTGTCTATTCGAACAACTGAGAGGGTTTCGTTTCTTGAAGCTAAGAAGATAGCCGAGACTCGCTTTTTCCAGCCCGGAATTACTTATGCCGCTGTCCTTACTGGAGTGTCTGTGCGCCGTCCTGTATCTCAGAGGCAGCCTCGACGTATTCCAGTACCCACTCCTTCAACTCATGATATACAAAATGCTGTCCCCATGGTTACTACTGTTGGTGAGAATGATGCTTGCCTGACCGCTACTCCGACTGTTTCTGCCCCCACTTCGGCGGCTGACGCCTTGCACACTTCTGTGGTGGTGGCAGACGACAACATTGACCGGACCTCTTCTCCCATTGAAGCCAGTATGCCCGAGGCTCCATCTGTACCTGGTAAACGTCACTGTTGTTCATCAGAGTCCTCTGAACATGAAGACCGGCCACCTAAAGTCTCTGTTGTTGACCCTTCTGTTGACACCTCTCTTGTTCCCTCTGTCCACCAGGCTGAGGGATCTAGCCAGGAGACTGCTGAAGCTGATGGTTCAGCTCTGGTCCAGTCCCCACGTGGGGATGTTGGACCACTTGTTGGTGCTTCAGATCTGAAGCATAGGATGGCCTCCTCAAATGACTCTAGACCTGTGGGCTCTACTTCCACTTTTGGGGCTTCTGGTGGGGGCACTGGCCGTCCTACACCTCCAAAGACAACCCCCAAGCCACTTACCAAACAAACTGGTATGCCCACTCCAAGAAGGAGTGTTGTAAAACTTACTTCCCCATCCTTACGTCTGTCTTCAGATGTTAGACAGAGGGTGCGGGTTTCTGGTGCTAGGCAGGCTCCTGTGAAGGGTCTTCATAAGAATCAATCCAAACCCGCTCACTCGTCAGGTGTACAGTCCCGCACTTAATCATCATTCCTCCATTATGGGTTCCATCATCCAGTGGAATTGTCGGGGTTTACATGCAAACTATGAGGAACTGTGTCATCTTGTTTCTCAATTTACTCCTCTGTGCATGTGCATCCAGGAGACCATGGTGGGTGATACTGTTCCTTCCGGTCCTTCTGGCTACCATGCTTTTTATTCTGATCCTGTGCCAGGCCAAGGTCATCATGGAGGTGCTGCTATCTTCCTTCGCAAGGATATTCCATACAGTCATCTGGACATCTCCACTCCCCTGCAGGCTGTTGTTGTCCGGATGTTTTTACGTCGACAGTATACAGTTTGCAGTCTTTATCTTCCTCCTGGTGCTACTGTTGAAAGGGCGGATCTGGAACGCCTTATTCATGACCTTCCTTCTCCCTTTCTGTTACTAGGAGATATGAATGGTCACCATCCTCTATGGGGAAATAGTGAGGCCAACCCTCGGGGTGTAATGCTGCCCTCTTTAGTGGAAGATGACGAGTTAGGCATTTTCAGTACTAATAAAATGACATATTTCCATAGTCAGACTGGAACTTTTACTGCCATTGATTTGTCTTTATGCTCAGCTGATGCTGTTTCAGATTTTACCTTTAGAGAGAGGTGACTTCTTATCCCCTGCCCAGTATGGTTTTCGAAAAATGCGATCTACCTCTGATGCATTACTGTCCTTGGAATCTTCTGTCACTGAGGCTTTCTCCACTAACCAACACCAGGTCACGGTCTTCTTTGATCTGGCGAAGGCATATGACACTGCCTGGCGTCATGGTATTTTACGAGTACTCTCTCTTCATGAGTTTGGTCTTCGTGGACGCTTGCCTATTTTTATTCAACAGTTTTTATCTAACCGAATTTTAAGGGTGCGAGTGGGAGGAGTGCTTTCTACTGCCCGAGCTCTAGAAGATTGAGTACCACAGGGGAGTGTCCATAGTAACACTATGGACACTCCCCTGTGGTACTCAATCTGTAGCCATTAACAGTGTCATTAGTGTACTTCCTGACGGTGTACGAGGATCACTATATATCGATGACCTCTCGATTTCCTTTACCTTGTCTAGAATGTCTCTGATAGAGAGGAAGTTCCAGCTGGCTCTCAATCGAATTTCTGTCTGGGCAGAAACTCACGGTTTCCCTTTTTCTTCAACAAAGACAGTGGCTATGCATTTTTGTCGTCTTCGAGGGGTTCACCCTGACCCTGACTTGTATCTCTATGGTAGGAGAATATCTTGTGTGGAAGAGACGCGGTTTCTGGGTCTTTTGTTTGATAGACGACTAACATGGGTTCCTCATATTCGTTCTGTTAAGGTGGCTTGTCTTAAAGCTTTGAGTCTTTTGAGGGTCTTAGCTCATACCTCTTGGGGTGCTGACCGTCAGACCCTCCTCCTCTTGCATAGGTCTCTTATTCTTCCCAAACTTGAATATGGGTGTGAGGTCTACTCCTCTGCAACAGATGCACGTCTCCAGTTGTTAAATTCAGTACATCATGCTGGTGTGCATCTGGCAACCGGGGCATTCAGATCATCCCCGATTCCAAGCTTATTGGTCGATACTGGTGTACTCCCCTTGGATTTGCGACGCCAGTTGCTAATGATGAGGTGTTGGTATCGTCTTCACCGCATTCCAGACTCAGTTTCTTGTGCCATCGTCTCCCAGGATTCCCGATCTTCTGCTTTTGACACCCGTCCTAATTTCCCAAAGCCATTTGGTTACGGGGTCCGGTCTGTTATGTTAGCCCTCTCTATCCAGAGACTGGCAATTTGTCCTCATCGGATCTCATGGGTGGGTTTTTGGCTGCTCCCTCGTGTGACATTCTGTAGGTCCGTTGTTGAAAAAAAGGGCTCACTTCCCTCTCATGTGTCCTTCTCCCTCTTTTTAGAACATGCCTCCATTCATGAGGGTTCTGTCCCCGTGTATACTGACGGGTCTAAGACTGATACTAGAGAAGGATATGGTGTTGTCTTCCCTTCCTTCAGTAGGGGTGGTAGCCTTCCTGGCATTACTTCAGTGTATACAGCGGAACTGACTGCAATTTTATATGCTGTTAAAATTATTTTTACTCTCCCCCAATCCATTTTTGTGATTTTTAGTGACTCGCGTAGTGCTTTGTCTGCACTGGAGTCTTTTAATGTATCCCATCCATTGGTTTTATCAATTTTAGAGTGGCTTTTTCTTCTTGGCCGTCGTGGCCGCCATGTAGACTTCTGTTGGATACCTGCACATGTTGGTGTGGTGGGCAATGAGAGGGCAGACACTTTAGCTAAAACTGCATCTTCTGAACAGCCCCCAACCGACTACCCACTTCCTGCTTCAGATGTAACACCTTACTTGCGGTACGCAATTCATACGTGTTGGCAGAGACACTGGGATGTTGGTTCTCACAATAAACTAAAAGAAATCTTTCAGAGAGTGGTTGTGCCAAAGGCTCTTCCCTCTATGTCTCGGCGATTGCAGGTGGCTTTTGCTAGGCTTCGCATTGGGCATTCACGGCTTACACATGGGTTCCTGATGAATGGTGAATCTCAACCATACTGTGATGACTGTCTTGTTCTCCTTACTGTCTGTCACTTGCTGGTCGAGTGTCCGAGTCTGAAGGACCTACGTCAGAGATTCCTCCATAGGCATAAGGGGGCAGATGGTGCCTACTGTTTGTCCTCGATGCTTGGCAAAGCCTCTAGCGATTGTAGTGATGTTTTTAGTTTTCTTCAGGAGGCGGGCCCCCTACCACTTTTATAAGTACTTAATATTTCATAAACTATTCTTTTTTTTATTTTTCAGTGTTTTGTTCCTACTACCAGATATTAACTTTAATTCGAATATGCACTTTTTATTTTGCTGTGCGTTTTACTTTGTCGTCCGGCGGCATATGACCCTGGCAGTTGCGTGCCAAATTTTAATTATTTGCAATCAATCAATCAATTTTCATTTCCCTAGACATGTTGTACGTCTAATGAATACTCCTGAGGAAGTAGACACCATCTTGTCAATCTCTGATTTTTATATTTAAACTTACTAGGGAATTTCAGTGGGTTATGACCGGTATAAGTGACTATGAGGTCAAAACCAGAACACAAATAAAATGAAAAACGCTGTAAACCCAAATTCAAGGCCAAAAGCTCTTTCTCAATAGTTGAGTAGTTCTTTTGAGGTGGAGTGAACTTCTTACTGTAATAAGATAGAGGGTGTTCGATACCCTGATCATCCTCTTGCAGCAAACCAGCTCCAGCATCTGTATCACTTGCGTCAACAGCCATCTTAAAAGGCTTAGCAAAATTTGGAGTAGCGAGTACTGGCTGACTTAATAGGATAGCTTTAAGTTTACTGAAAGAGGATTCACAGTTATCGGTCCAGACAAATTTAACTCCCTTTTTCAGTAGGTCTGTAAGTGGTGATACAAGAATTGAAAAGTTAAGAACAAATCTCCTGTAATAAGCTACCATTCCCAAAAATCTTTGTAGTTCTTTCCTACTTTTAGGTCTGGGAAGATCACTTATAATCTGAACCTTAGCTCCTGGTGGTGCAACGTGTCCATCACCAATTACGTACCCAAGGTACTGAACTTTAGCTTGACCAAACTCACACTTTGATAAATTAGCTACAAGATTAGCCTGAACCAAACGCTCAAGAAATTTACTGACATGGCATAGGTGATCTTTCCAGTTGTCACTGAAGATTAATACATCATCAATATAAACAACACACCCTGCCAAATCCTCTGTTACAACATTCATGAGCTTCTGAAAAGTGGCTCGTGCATTCTTCATACCATATGGCATTACAGAACATGCAAAAGTCTTTCCTAGTGTTACGAAACATGAGATCTCCCTAGCACAGTCAGTCATAGGTACTTGTCAGTATCCGTTTAACAAATCAAACTTACTTATGTACCTAGCCTTTCCGATCTTGTCTATGCAATCTTCCACGCGAGGGAGAGGGTAAGTGTCTGTTTTGGTTATCTGATTAACACGTCTGTAGTCGATCGAAAGCCGCTGTGACCCACCTGGCTTAGGGACTAGAGTGACAGGAGAACTCCACTCGCTCTGACAGGGCTCAATCATCTTGTGGTACAACAGGTAGCCAAGCTCCTTCTGGATGAGAGGAACATTCATTGGGTTCACACGGTAAGGAGGCAGTTTAATTGGCTTTGCATCTCCAACATCGACATCATGCATCAACACAGTGGTTCTTCCTGGAGTGGCACGGAACACATGCGGGTACTCCTGCAGTAATGCCGAAAACTCCTGCCTTTCCTCGGGAGCTAGATGAGAAAGCTTAGTCTGGAGATCATTCATGATATCAGGATTCTTCCCCCAAACTATCACTCAGGCTCATACTGCATGGGAGAACTTCACTTGCAGACTCGGGTGGAACAGCTACAGTGCAGACTGGGTTATTTTCGTTCCGCCTGTGATATAACTTTAGCATGTTGATGTGACAAAGTTGCTTGTTTTTTCTACGATCTGGTGTGCCGATGACATAGTTGACATCACTGAGTTTCTTCTCCACGAAATAAGGACCACTAAACTTGCCTTGAAGAAGTTGCCCATGCACTGGTAGCAGAATCAAAACCTGATCTGGCTGAAAGTGGTGTAACCTGGACTTCTTATCATACCAAGTCTTCATCTTCTCCTGAGCAGCTCCTAAATTCTTTCTCGCCAGCTGTAAAGCAGTGGACAGCCATTCTTTGAACTTCATCACATACTTCAGCAGGTTGACGTCATCTTCCTCTGAAAGCCAGCATTCCTTGAGTAGCTTAAGGGGTCCTCTTACTTCATGGCCAAGCAGTAGTTCAAAGGGTGAGAAACCCAGTGGTTCATTTCGAGATTCTCTTGCGGCAAAGACAACGAATGGAAGACCTTTATCCCCATCTTTCTGATGTTCCAAACAGTATTTATTGAGCGTCGATTTGAGTGTTTGATGATATCTCTCCAACGCTCCTTGGGTCTGGGGATGGTAAGCTGAAGACGTGATCTGGGTGATGCCCAACTCTTTCAGAGACTGCTTGAAAACATTTGACGTGAAATTACTTCCCTGGTCTGACTGTACTTAATTGGGCAGACCAAACTTGATGAAGAACCCTAGCATTTCCTTAACCACGTTCTTTGCTGAGATATTTCTAAGTGGAATTGCTTCAGGATAATGAATAGCCATATCAATCAGGGTCAACACATAAGAAAATCCCGAAGAAGTCTTAGGAAGAGGGCCCACAATATCCACCAAGACACGGGTGAATGGCGCCTCAAAAGGAGGAATGGGAACTAGAGGTGCAACCTTTTCGGTCTGATTACACTTCCCCACAGCTTAACAGGTGTGACAAGACTTACAATACCAGGAAACATCTCTGAAGATACCTGGCCAGTAGAAGTGTTTCAAAATGCTTGCCATAGTCTTCCTCACTCCAAGGTGTCCTGCCAAACTGGAGTCATGAGCCACTCTAATGATATCCTGCCTACAAACATGAGGGATGACAACTTGATGTACAACCTCCCATTCACAGTCGGCTGATGCTGTTGGGGGTCTCCAAAACTTTCTCATAAGTACTCCTGACTTTATATAATAACAAGTAGAAGCACCAGCTGACTCTTCCTCACTGCAAGCAGAGTTACCTAGACCTTTCAACTCAGGGTCTGCAACCTCCAAATCAACCAACTCTTGACGAGACAAATTATCAACACTATGGGGTACTGCCTCATCTGGTGAGTGGTCCAAATTGGTGAGAAAAGTGTCAGCTAGGATAACATCATCATCATCATAATCCTCCAATTCACCAGTAACTTTAGACTTAGCCCTAGTGACAGCACATGCAGAGAACACATCAGGGACATCACAATCCTGGGTCGCAGTAACTGGCTTACTAGACAACTGAGGAGCTGGACACACTTGACTTCCACCACTATCATTTCCAAGTAAGAAAGTTACCCCTGACATTGGGAGTGTCTCAACCAACCCAACCATAACGGAACCATTAACAAAACCAGACTCTAAATTCACTCTGCACAGAGGGACAGAGAAGTAATTATTCCCTACACCTTGTAAGATTACAGTTTCATCAGAGGAATCAACATTAGAGCCTAGAACACTGGTCAGCATAAGGGATTGGCAAGCACCTGTATCACGATATTTTTTAACTGATTTCCTGTCATTACTGTCCAGAGGACTGACAAAACCATCAGACAGGAAATTAGCACATGAACTCTTGAGAGTGTCACCCACGTTACTGCTCAAAAGAGGAGCTTCATCATGAGAATTTAATTTACCCCTCAAAGCAGGTTCAGTTAACTTGGTTAAAGAAATCTGGGAACTCTCAAGGGTGAACACTAGACAAATTGACTGAATATTTAAAGACTTTTTTTTGTTCACATCACGCTGTCTCCTGAAACATTTCTCCGTAGTATGACCAAGCTTACTACAATAAGTACGTTTACTTTTCTAAAATCTAGAGGTGGAGCTGGTATTTACTTCCTGGCAAACCTCTTCTTTATCCTCTTTCCTGATAACCTGTACTCTGAGTAGAGGCAACGTACTTACTCTCAGCTTTCCTTTTTTCTTTAGAATATCTCCTGTGAGTGAGAATATATTCATCAGCTAAAACTGCAGCATCAGACAAATTATCTATTCTTTTCTCATCAAAATATAGGCTTACATCATTATTAATACACCTTTTGAACTCCTCCAACAAAATCATCTGCTTAAATTGATCAAAATCAGAATTTACATTCTTAGAATTTAACCACTACTCTAACAGATCTTCTTTGATTTTTGCATACTCAACATGGGATTGCTTATCTTGCTTATCACTTGTCCAAAATTTTACTCTATAGGCTTCAGGAAGAAGCTCATAGGCCTTAAGAATGAAGCTCTTAACTACATCATAATTATCAGATTGATCCAGAGGCAAAGATGCATAAGTTACTTGAGCTTTACCGGTGAGAACAGTTTCAAGGAGAACTGGCCAATACTTTTTGGGCCAATTAAAACCTGTAGCTACCCTCTCAAACAACTGAAAATACTTTGCTAAATCAGATTCATTACAAGGAGGGACAAGTTTAACATTTTTAGCCACATCAAAATCATCAGAGCTAGATGATCCAGTTCCACCTTGTTTCATGCGATACTCATATTCTGCCTGAGTCCTAGCAAGTTCAATTTGTGCCTGAGCCTGTGCCTGTGCCTGTGCCTCCTGAATAGGAGCCTGAGACTCAGCCTCCTTAGCACGAGCCTCCTGCAGGGCTAGCTGTAACTTAGCTATTTCAATCTGCGTTTGCTCATCTGGAGGAGTTACATTAAACAAGCTTTTATTAATCATGCCAACAATTTGATCTTTAGAACGACGAGAGCGAACAGCAATTCCCAATTGTTGAGCAACAAGCTTAAGTTCATTCTTTGTTCTCTTTTCTACATCACACACTGTTTGCACATTTGACAATAAATCTTTGGCTTCATCAAGATTAGTAATAGTAGACATCATGAATAAATCACAGTCACAAAATATCAAGCAATATCCTTAAGATAATATCCTGAATATCCTGATAAGAGGTCGCGAAATTTATGTTACGGAACAGAGAGAAATGATGAGCACTTCAAGTGAGAATACTAAAATCACTACTGTCCCAGAACGTTCCAGGTTCAAAACAAAAGCCTTACGTAAAATTACAAGTTAAAGTTTAATGCTCAAACTAACAACTAAACATTCAGGACTCATAAGGATAATGTAATTGCAAAACAGGTTACATATATGGGTAACTGCAATAGCCTCTATTAACATGAATTTAGCAAGAGCAAATTTATCTGTCAGCCCTGATAGATGAGAGAACCCGGATAATGCTCAGTTAAAGCAAGATATAATATTATTACAGATACAAAATATTACTAATACTTGCTGACAGCAAAAACCCCACCAGGCCCACGAACCAACACCCCAAGCTACACAGTACAAGAAAAATGGTGATAAAACTTATACTCAAATTATACAGCAGCTAGATGGCTGGAGACTTCCTGAGCACTCACGAAAATAATAATAAACTATACAGGGGAGGAAAGGATGTGAGCAAAATGAGGAATAGGTCTAAGTGGCAACTAATGCAGAGACTGAGCTCATTATATAGGGGGCCGGCAGAGCTTGATTCAACTTGCAAAAAGGACGCGCAAATGAAGGCACAGAGGAGGAAGAGTTGACACTCCTGCTCTGAACAACAGAAAGAACGACTTACTCTACTATAAGGGGGAGAAAGGGGTAGTGAGGTAGAACACGCAAGCCTGGTCATAATGGAAGCCACGTGGCGAATCGTGATCAAACATGCAGCATACTGTACATTACAATTATACAAAGGATGATGAAATCATAGGCTATGTAACACCTCCCCACAAAGAAAAAGAAATTTACGAAGGAAATTTCTTATTACTCTAAAACAATCTGTCTAAAGTCTAGATAAGCAATCTGCAATAACATTTTCTTTCCCCTTGACATGTTGTATGTCTAATGAATACCCCTGAAGAAGTAGACTCCATCTTGTCAATCTCTGATTTTTATCTTTAAACTTACTAATAAATTTCAGTGGGTTATGATCGGTATAAATGACTACGGGGTCAAAACCAAAACATAAATAAAATGAAAAATGCTGTAAACTCAAAATCAAGGCCAAAAGCTCTTTCTCAATAGTTGAGTAGTTCTTTTGAGGTGGATTGATTGATTGATTGTAGTAAAAACTGGCGGCGCAACAGCTAAGGTCATATGCCGCCGGACAAGAAGCTATAACACATGGCAAATAAATTGTGCAGAGTTAATAACTTTTTCTAGAAATAATACACTGAAAATAATAAAAGAATAGTTAAAAGAGAAAACAATTTCTTATACTAGTGAAAGGAGGCCCGCCTCCTGAAGAAAAACAAAAACATCAGTAAAAACGCTATGCATTCCCCCAAGCATCGAGGAGAGACAGTAGGCACCATCTACCCCTGTATGCCTATGGAGGAATCTCCGAAGCAGGTCCCCCAAACTCTGGCACTCGACCTGCAAGTGACGGACAGTAAGGGGAACAAAGCAATCATCACAGTACGGTTGAGTCTCGCCACTCATCAGGAACCCATGTGTAAGCCAAGAGTGCCCAATGCGAAGCCTAGCAAGAGCTACCTCCAATCGCCGAGGCATGGAAGGGAGAACCCTTGGCACAACCACTCTCTGGAAGACCTCTTTCAGCTTATTATGAGCAACACCATCCCAGCGTCTCTGCCAACACACATGCATTCTGTCCCACAAGTAAGGTGTTAGATCAGATGCAGGAAGCGGATATTCTGTTGGGGGCTGTTGAGTAGCCGCAGCCTTGGCCAATGCATCCGCAGTCTCATTGCCCACCACACCAACAAGTGCGGGAACCCAGCAAAAATCCACTCTTTTCCCCCGACGACGAATGAGGAACAGCCACTCCAAAATAGCTAAAACTAAGGGATGGGAAGAGTTAAAAAGAGTCCAGGGCCAAAAGTGCCCTTTGAGAGTCGCTACAAATAGTAAAATAGTCAGGATGAACAAACACAACTTCAAGGCTAAAATGGTGGCTGACAACTCTGCAGTAAAAACTGAGGCTAAAACCTCCACGGCTAAAATTGGGAAATATCACTCCAAAACCAACACCTGATGCGGATTTAGAGCCATCGGTATACACAGGCACAGAACCACCATGACTAGAAGAATGTTAAAAAAATAACCTTAAAAGACACTGAGGAGCAACAAAATCCTTTGAACCTGCACTAGGCCTGCAGAAAGTTACCTTGGGCAATATCCAAGGTGCAACCCTTGGGATCCGAACAGGACTGACAAGTACTGCCGACAAACCAAAACCCTCCATTATATCCTGAACCCTATAGCCAAATGGACGAGGCATGCGAGGGTGTCTACTATAACACAAAAGACAAGACTGTTTCATCACACCCTGACAGACAAGCGAGCCTGGAAGGCGACGAATCCGGAGCCAGCACCGAACTGGAACAGACTGATGCAGTAGATCTAAGGGAGACACACCAGCTTCCACCAATAAGCTGGGAATTGGAGAGGACCGAAAAGCCCCAGTTGCAAGGCGAAGACCAGTATGATAGACAGCATCTAGAGTTTTTAGTCTTGATTCTGTGGCAGAGGAATATACCTCACAGCCATATGACAGCTTAGAGGTTACAAATACCTGAAACAATTGCAAGAGTGTCCTTCGATCAGCACCCCAAGAGGTATGGGACAGAACCCTCAATAGATTGAGAGCCTTCATACATGATGTTTTAAGATTTGCCAAGTGTGAGACCCATGTCAAACGACAATCAAAAGTCAGGCCCAAGAATTTCGTCTCCGTCACACAACGGAGTCTCCTGCCACAAAGCTGGAGATCAAGGTCCGGGTGTACCCCTCTTATCCTACAGAAGTGCATAGCCACAGTCTTTCAAGGGGAAAACCTAAAACCCTTGGAAGTGGCCTAGGCAGAAATCTTGTCCAAGGCAGGTTGCATCCGCCGCTCAATAGCAGACATGCGGGAGCCAGAAAACCATATAGCTAATTCATCCACATAAAGGGATGAGGATACCCCAGCAGGCACAGTGTCATTGATACCATTAATGGACACTGCAAACAGAGAAACACTTAAGACACTACCCTGTGGGACACCTTCCTCCTGGCACAGTGGCGTAGAGAGGGTAGAACCCACACGGACCCGAAATACACGATCAGTCAAGAAGTCTCCAAGCAACACAGGCAGGCGACCACGTAAACCAAAGGCATGAAGTTGTTGGAGGATGCCATGGTGCCAGGCAGTGTCATAAGCCTTCTTAAGGTCAAAAAACACAGCCACAAGATGTTGCTTGGAGGCAAAAGCTTCACAGATTGACGCCTCAAGATTGATAAGGTTGTCTGAAGTGCACCGTAATTTTCGGAAACCACTCTGCGACGGAGAGAGAAAGCAACCCTTCTCCAAAAACCACATAAGCCTGGCATTGACCATCTTTCCGAACAGCTTGCACACACACGATGTTAAAGTGATAGGGCGATAGTTGGAGACTTGGGAATGGTCTTTACCAGGCTTGGGAAAGGGGAGGACAATAAACAACTTCCAACTCTCGGAATAGAGCCCTCACTCCAAACCCTGTTAAAAAGGTCCAATAAAAACTGAAGTGAATCAGTCGGAAGATGACGCAGCATAGCGTATGGAATATCGTCAGGCCCAGAAGCAGTGTCACGACACTCTGAAAGGGCATCACGTAGCTCACAGAAGCTGAAATCTAAATTATACAGCTCTCCGCCACGAGAGCGAAAGTCAAGATCCAGCCTCACCTGATTGCTACGAAAGGTGGCAGATGGCTGAGAAGGATCCTTTTTTGAGACAGCGTAAAACTGATCCGCAAGAGCAGAGGCTACTGCATCTAGTGCAGACACAAACTCTCCGTGAAGGCACAACACCGGAGGGGAGGGGGGCGAGAACCTACCAGAAATCTTGTGCACCTTTTTCCACACCACAGACATTGAAGGTGAAGAAGTAATTGTAGTAACATACGACCTCCACGAGTTACGGCGAGCATTCTTCATGACCCATGTATAGTGAGCACGTGCTTTGCGAAACTGTATTTTTAGAAAATCAACATTACGACTGGCAAAATACCGACGAGCAGCTGCTTTGTAAGTTCCCTTTGCTATGGAGTAGTCTTCATTCCACAATGGCACATGTCTCTGAGATAAAACACCAGAAGTCCGTGGGATAGAATGAACCCCTGCTGAGAAAATGGTCTTAGTAAAATAACATTCGGCATCATCGATAGTTGAAAAATCAGTAACCCTGTTGGCAAATACACATAGTTCCTCAAAGAGAGACCAATCAGCCCTGTCCAGATGGCAGCGTGGCAGACGGGCTACAGGAGCAGAGCGAGTTGGCTGGACCACTACAGGGTAATGGTCACTACCATGTAGATCATCCAAAACCTCCCAAGAAAAATCAAGGGCACAGTTAGAGGAGGAGATGGTAAGGTCAATAAGAGAATACGTGCCAGTCTGAACATGAAAATGGGTCGGCCTTCCATCATTTAGGACAACCAAATCTAAATCCCCAACAAAAGAGGCAAGAAGGTCACCTTGGGGATTTGAAAGTGAGTCACCCCACAAAGGTTGGCGGCCATTAAGGCCACCAAGGAGTAGGAAAGGGGGTGGAAGTTGGCTGATAAGGATAGCTAGATCAGCACGTATAACAGGAACGGAAGGTGGAAGGTTCAGACAACAGATGGTATAGCACCTCCCAACGTGCATCTGTACGGCTACGACTTGAAAGGGGGACTGAATCTCAAAGGAAATAAAGGGGACATTAGAACGCCACAAAATTGCACATCCACCGCTGTGACCACCAGGAGGAGATGCATGGAAGGCCTTATACCCCCTAATGGAAAGGAACTGTCTGTCCCCCACCATTGTCTCCTGAAGACACACATAGTGGGTTAAGAGTAGGGAGTAATAACTGCAATTCCTCCCAATTTGCCATGGCACCTCTACAGGTCCACTGAAGACAGATTGATCCCGATTGAGTCATAGTGATTAGTATTAAATATTATGAACTTAGAAAGCTATGTAGCAACCTCGTTGGGAAGGGAGTGAAAGCCCTTCTTCCTGGGCGTGGAACTCTGCCTCACCAACCGAGAAGGCAATGAAGATTTAGAGTTTCCATGGGTGGAAGTACCCTTACCCCGAGACATGTCCCGCCCATCGCCAGAATGAGTCCGAAGCACAGAGACCTTCTTGGAAGACCCACGTGCCCTGTCCGCACACCCATGTGAGGGTTCAGCTGGCACCTCAGGGCCAACCGAACCCCCCCCCAACCAAATCATCCAAAGGTTGGCCTCTGGATGACAGAGCAGAGGTAGCAAGCGACTGAGCTCTATGAGTATCTAAAGACCCAGGCCCCACCACACCTGAGGAAGAGGCAGGGACGGGAATCCTAGAAGGGCCATCATGAACACCCACAGACTTAGACGCGACCATTGGCTGGGTTGTCGAGCAAAGAGTCCCCTCAGGATCCTGATGTGGTACAGAAATTTGAACCTTAGAAGGAGGGGAGTCACCCAAAAACTCTTCACTCCTCACTCGTTTGAGGTTGGCAGATGTAACCTACATCTCTGCACCAGATCTTAAAGCATTAGAAACTATAGTCCCACACTGTAAAGAAGAGTGAGCAACAGTAGCAGAGCAGGCAGATGGTACAGGAGCAGCAGTCAGTATGGAAGTAGCAGCTGATAAAGAAGTATGAGAGATGCTTGTTTTTTTGGATATGTCAGGACAAGGATGCACAGGAAGGACATTAGGAGTTTTGAATGTGTCAAAGCAAAGTGTAGCATCGACACGGGTGTTTGCCACATGAGGAACCGGATTAACTGGGATGGGGGAGGCACTCCCAGACGCTGGAAGAACCACCGCAGTGGGGACACCCCCAGAGACAGGAGCCACCTCCCTGGAGGAAGCACAGCTGCTTCCAGGCTGCACTCCCTCAGTGGAACACCCCAGGCGAGAAGGCCGGGTAGTAGAACCCCGAGAATTTGATTAGGCATTGTGTGATGGCAGGGGCACTTGCCGGGTAGATTTATGGCGAGACAACGCAGCAGCAAAGATAACCCCAGGGCAAATGAACCGCTCCCTTACCCTGGCCTTTGCCTCAGAAAAGCAAATTTTCTCCTTCGTTCGGACAGAAATGATCTCGTATTCATATTTGTATACTTCGCAATCCCTTGAGGAGGCTGTATGTGCTCCTCCACAGTTCAAACATTTAGAGGGTTGTGAACAATCATCTATACCATGAGAAATTCCACCACAATTTCCACAGACCTCAGGAAGGCCAGACGCTTCCCACCTGCAAGAACGGCGGATGTGACCAAATCTTTGACAATAATAGCATCTTCTAGGTCGGGGAACATAAGGTTTAACCTTTAGCTTCTACCACGCAGCAGTGATAACCTCCGGCAAGGTAGGACGGTCAAATGTCAAGATAAAAGTGGGCGTGGGGGTTAAAACCCCATCAACCTTCTTCATAATTCTCTGTACTCCTACAACAGCCTGAGGAGCCAGCCCCTCTAGGAGGGAAGAATCAGAATATGATATCAAGTCACGAGAATACACAACCCCTCGGGACTGGTTTAGGACCAAGTGACAAGAGGCAGATACAGGATAACCAGCGACCATACTTAGGGACTGGATGCATGAACTCTCCTCTTCATTCCTAGCTTCTAGCAATGGAGAACCATCACCCTGTAAAGAGACCTTGGGGGTAAATCCACATGCTGAAACTAGACCACTGTGAATCTGAAAACAATTCAGGTTCCGGAAAGAAGTACCATTATCCATTTTAATAACAACATATTTGGTGTAAGGATTATTAACAAAATCACCAGGTAAGAGCTCCATAGATAAGTCATCGCGATTCACCATTTTGACAGACGACCCAGAGGGTACAGGGTCGTTGGTCATACAGTGACCACTTGATGCCGACTCATGTGGATACTCACCGACCACACGAGTGGGTAAAGAATTGTTTAAAATATCCATATATATACTGGTGAATATGGATTGGCACCAGGAGCCAAGGGAAACCGCCAACCAGGGGGTGAGGGGACCGAGCGCGGTCTGATGTGAGCGGGGTACCTCGTCCCCAGAGGGTGTCCCCAAAAGGACACCCTGTGATGCGAAAGTTCGCTCCCACCAGTGCAGAGACCCCCTTCCCCAACACCCCCCAGCCCAGACACCCAACCAACCAACTCGGACAGCACCGAGGTGATCCCTCTGGAGGGCAGCACTGATGACCCTTACGGGTAACCTACGTTTCGGGCAGAGCTTAGTAAGACCCCTCACCCACAACCCCACCCGCGTGGGAGACCCAGCCAGATGTCGTTACGTCCATGGGCAGGCTTGTGGGATCACAGGGGCATGCAAGCCCCCCCACCACGACAAGGTGGCTGCCCACGGGGGGATTTTGAGGTGGAGTGAAATTCTTACCGTAATAAGATAGACGGTGTTCAATACCCTGATCATCCTCTTGCAGCAAAACAGCCCCAGCTCCTGTATCACTTGCGTCAACAGCCATCTTAAAAGGCTTAGCAAAATTTGGAGTAGTGAGCACTGGCTGACTTAATAGGATAGCTTTAATTTTACTGAAAGAGGATTCACAGTTATCGGTCCAGACAAATTTAACTCCCTTTTTCAGTAGGTCTGTAAGTGGTGATACAAGAATTGAAAAGCTAAGAACAAATCTCCTGTAATAAGCTACCATTCCCAAAAATCTTTGTAGCTCTTTCCTACTTTTAGGTCTGGGAAGATCACTTATAACCTGAACCTTAGCTCCTCGTGGTGCAACGTGTCCATCACCAATTACGTACCCAAGGTACTGAACTTTAGCTTGACCAAACTCATACTATGATAAATTAGCTACAAGATTAGCCTGAACCAAATGCTCAAGAAATTTACTGACATGGCATAGGTGATCTTTCCAGTTGTCACTGAATATTAATACATCATCAATATAAACAACACACCCTGCCAAACCCTCTGTTACAACATTCATGAGCTTCTGAAAAGTAGCTGGTGCATTCTTCATACCATATGGCATTACAGAACATGCAAAAGTCTTTCCTAGTGTTACAAAACATGAGATCTCCCTAGCACGTTCAGTCATAGGTACTTGTCAGTATCCCTTTCACAAATCAAACTTACTTATGTACCTAGCCTTTCCGATCTTGTCTATGCAATCTTCCACGCGAGGGAGAGGGTAAGTGTCTGTTTTGGTTATCTGATTAACACGTCTGTAGTCGATCCAAAGCCGCTGTGACCCACCTGGCTTAGGGACTAGAGTGACAGGAGAACTCCTCTCGCTCTGACAGGGCTCAATCATCTTGTGGTACAACAGGTAGCCAAGCTCCTTCTGGATGAGAGGAACATTCATTGGGTTCACACGGTAAGGAGGCAGTTTAATTGGCTTTGCGTCTCCAACATCGACATCATGCATCAACACAGTGGTTCTTCCTGCAGTGGCACGGAACACTTGCGGGTACTCCTGCAGTAATGCCGAAAACTCCTGCCTTTCCTCGGGAGCTAGATGAGAAAGCTTAGTCTGGAGATCATTCATGATATCAGGATTCTTCCCCAAACTATCACTCAGGCTCATACTGCATGGGAGAACTTCACTTGCAGACTCGGGTGGAACAGCTACAGTGCAGACTGGGTTATTTTCGTTCCGCCTGTGATATAACTTTAGCATGTTGATGTGACAAAGTTGCTTGTTTTTTCTACGATCTGGTGTGCCGATGACATAGTTGACATCACTGAGTTTCTTCTCCACGAAATAAGGACCACTAAACTTGCCTTGAAGAAGTTGCCCATGCACTGGTAGCAGAATCAAAACCTGATCTGGCTGAAAGTGGTGTAACCTGGACTTCTAATCATACCAAGTCTTCATCTTCTCCTGAGCAGCTCCTAAATTCTCTCTCGCCAGCTGTAAAGCAGTGGACAGCCGTTCTTTGAACTTCATCACATACTTCAGCAGGTTGACGTCATCTTCCTCCGACAGCCAGCATTCCTTGAGTAGCTTAAGGGGTCCTCTTACTTCATGGCCAAACAGTAGTTCAAAGGGTGAGAAGCCCAGTGGTTCATTTCGAGATTCTCTTGCGGCAAAGACAACGAATGGAAGACCTTTATCCCCATCTTTCTGATGTTCCAAACAGTATTTATTGAGCGTCGATTTGAGTGTTTGATGATATCTCTCCAACGCTCCTTGGGTCTGGGGATGGTAAGGTGAAGACGTGATCTGGGTGATGCCCAACTCTTTCAGAGACTGCTTGAAAACATTTGACGTGAAATTACTTCCCTGGTCTGACTGTACTTAATTGGGCAGACCAAACTTGATGAAGAACCCTAGCATTTCCTTAACCACGTTCTTTGCTGAGATATTTCTAAGTGGAATTGCTTCAGGATAATGAATAGCCATATCAATCAGGGTCAACACATAAGAAAATCCCGAAGAAGTCTTAGGAAGAGAACCCACAATATCCACCAAGACACGGGTGAATGGCGCCTCAAAAGGAGGAATGGGAACTAGAGGTGCAACCTTTTCGGTCTGATTACACTTCCCCACAGCTTAACAGGTGTGACAAGACTTACAATACCAGGAAACATCTCTGAAGATACCTGGCCAGTAGAAGTGTTTCAAAATGCTTGCCATAGCCTTCCTCACTCCAAGGTGTCCTGCCAAACTGGAGTCATGAGCCACTCTAATGATATCCTGCCTACAAACGTGAGGGATGACAACTTGATGTACAACCTCCCATTCACAGTCGGCTGATGCTGTTGGGGGTCTCCAAAACTTTCTCATAAGTACTCCTGACTTTATATAATAACAAGTAGAAGCACCAGCTGACTCTTCCTCACTGCAAGCAGAGTTACCTAGACCTTTCAACTCAGGGTCTGCAACCTCCAAATCAACCAATTCTTGACGAGACAAATTATCAACACTATGGGGTTCTGCCTCATCTGGTGAGTGGTCCAAATTAGTGAGAAAAGTGTCAGCTAGAATAACATCATCATCATCATAATCCTCCAAGTCACCAGTAACTTTAGACTTAGCCCTAGTGACAGCACATGCAGAGAACACATCAGGGACATCACAATCCTGGGTCGCAGTAACTGGCTTACTAGACAACTGAGGAGCTGGACACACTTGACTTCCACCACTATCATTTCCAAGTAAGAAAGTTACCCCTGACATTGGGAGTGTCTCAACCAACCCAACCATAACGGAACCATTAACAAAACCAGACTCTAAATTCACTCTGCAAAGAGGGACAGAGAAGTAATTATTCCCTACACCTTGTAAGATTACAGTTTCATCAGAGGAATTAACATTAGAGCCTAGAACACTGGTCAGCATAAGGGATTGGCAAGCACCTGTATCACGATATTTTTTAACTGATTTCCTGTCATTACTGTCCAGAGGACTGACAAAACCATCAGACAGGAAATTAGCACATGAACTCTTGAGAGTGTCACCCACGTTACTGCTCAAAAGAGGAGCTTCATCATGAGAATTTAATTTACCCCTCAAAGCAGGTTCAGTTAACTTGGTTAAAGAAATCTGGGAACTCTCAAGGGTGAACACTAGACAAATTGACTGAATATTTAAAGACTTTTTTTTGTTCACATCACGCTGTCTCCTGAAACATTTCTCCGTAGTATGACCAAGCTTACTACAATAAGTACGTTTACTTTTCTAAAATCTAGAGGTGGAGCTGGTATTTACTTCCTGACAAACATCTTCTTTATCCTCTTTCCTGATAACCTGTACTCTGAGTAGAGGCAACGTACTTACTCTCAGCTTTCCTTTTTTCTTTAGAATATCTCCTGTGAGTGAGAACATATTCATCAGCTAAAACTGCAGCATCAGACAAATTATCTATTCTTTTCTCATCAAAATATAGGCTTCCATCATTATTAATCCACCTTTTGAACTCCTCCAGCAAAATCATCTGCTTAAATTTATCAAAATCAGAATTTACATTCTTAGAATTTAACCACTACTCTAACAGATCTTCTTTGATTTTTGCATACTCAACATGGGATTGCTTATCTTGCTTATCACTTGTCCAAAATTTTACTCTATAGGCTTCAGGAACAAGCTCATAGGCCTTAAGAATCAAGCTCTTAACTACATCATAATTATCAGATTGATCCAGAGGCAAAGATGCATAAGTTACTTGAGCTTTACCGGTGAGAACAGTTTCAAGGAGAACTGGCCAATACTTTTTGGGCCAATTAAAACCTGTAGCTACCCTCTCAAACAACTGAAAATACTTTGTTAAATCAGATTCATTACAAGGAGGGACAAGTTTAACATTTTTAGCCACATCAAAATCATCAGAGCTAGATGATCCAGTTCCACCTTGTTTCATGCGATACTCATATTCTGCCTGAATCCTAGCAAGTTCAATTTGTGCCTGAGCCTGTGCCTGTGCCTGTGCCTCCTGAATAGGAGCCTGAGACTCAGCCTCCTTAGCACGAGCCTCCTGCAGGGCTAGCTGTAACTTAGCTATTTCAATCTGCGTTTGCTCATCTGGAGGAGTTACATTAAACAAGCTTTTATTAATCATGCCAACAATTTGATCTTTAGAACGACGAGAGCGAACAGCAATTCCCAATTGTTGAGCAACAAGCTTAAGTTCATTCTTTGTTCTGTTTTCTACATCACACACTGTTTGCACATTTGACAATAAATCTTTGGCTTCATCAAGATTAGTAATAGTAGACATCATGAATAAATCACAGTCACAAAATATCAAGCAATATCCTTAAGATAATATCCTGAATATCCTGATAAGAGGTCGCCAAATTTATGTTACGGAACAGAGAGAAATGATGAGCACTTCAAGTGAGAATACTAAAATCACTACTGTCCCAGAACGTTCCAGGTTCAAAACAAAAGCCTTACGTAAAATTACAAGTTAAAGTTTAATGCTCAAACTAACAACTAAACATTCAGGACTCATAAGGATAATGTAATTGCAAAACGGGTTACATATATGGGTAACTGCAATAGCCTCTATTAACATGAATTTAGCAAGAGCAAATTTATCTGTCAGCCCTGATAGATGAGAGAACCCGGATAATGCTCAGTTAAAGCAAGATATAATATTATTACAGATACAAAATATTACTAATACTTGCTGACAACAAAAACCCCACCAGGCCCACGAACCAACACCCCAAGCTACACAGTACAAGAAAAATGGTGATAAAACTTATACTCAAATTATACAGCAGCTAGATGGCTGGAGACTTCCTGAGCACTCACGAAAATAATAATACACTATACAGGGGAGGAGAGGATGTGAGCAAAATGAGGAATAGGTCTAAGTGGCAACTAATGCAGAGACTGAGCTCATTATATAGGGGGCCGGCAGAGCTTGATTCAACTTGCAAAAAGGACGCGCAAATGAAGGCACAGAGGAGGAAGAGTTGACACTCCTGCTCTGAACAACAGAAAGAACGACTTACTCTACTATAAGGGGGAGAAAGGGGTAGTGAGGTAGAACACGCAAGCCTGGTCATAATGGAAGCCACGTGGCGAATCGTGATCAAACATGCAGCATACTGTACATTACAATTATACAAAGGATGATGAAATCATAGGCTATGTAACACCTCCCCACAAAGAAAAAGAAATTTACGAAGGAAATTTCTTATTACTCTAAAACAATCTGTCTAAAGTCTAGATAAGCAATCTGCAATAACATTTTCTTTCCCCTTGACATGTTGTATGTCTAATGAATACCCCTGAAGAAGTAGACTCCATCTTGTCAATCTCTGATTTTTATCTTTAAACTTACTAATAAATTTCAGTGGGTTATGATCGGTATAAATGACTATGGGGTCAAAACCAAAACATAAATAAAATGAAAAATGCTGTAAACTCAAAATCAAGGCCAAAAGCTCTTTCTCAATAGTTGAGTAGTCCTTTTGAGGTGGATTGATTGATTGATTGTAGTAAAAACTGGCGGCGCAACTGCTAAGGTCATATGCCGCCGGACAAGAAGCTATAACACATGGCAAATAAATTGTGCAGAGTTAATAACTTTTTCTAGAAATAATACACTGAAAATAATAAAAGAATAGTTAAAAGAGAAAACAATTTCTTATACTAGTGAAAGAAGGCCCGCCTCCTGAAGAAAAACAAAAACATCAGTAAAAACGCTATGCATTCCCCCAAGCATCGAGGAGAGACAGTAGGCACCATCTACCCCTGTATGCCTATGGAGGAATCTCCGACGCAGGTCCCCCAAACTCTGACACTCGACCTGCAAATGACGGACAGTAAGGGGAACAAAGCAATCATCACAGTACGGTTGAGTCTCGCCACTCATCAGGAACCCATGTGTAAGCCAAGAGTGCCGAATGCGAAGCCTAGCAAGAGCTACCTCCAATCGCCGAGGCATGGAAGGGAGAACCCTTGGCACAACCACTCTCTGGAAGACCTCTTTCAGCTTATTATGAGCAACACCATCCCAGCGTCTCTGCCAACACACATGCATTCTGTCCCACAAGTAAGGTGTTAGATCAGATGCAGGAAGCGGATATTCTGTTCGGGGCTGTTGAGTAGCCACAGCCTTGGCCAATGCATCCGCAGTCTCATTGCCCACCACACCAACAAGTGCGGGAACCCAGCAAAAATCCACTCTCTTCCCCCGACGACGAATGAGGAACAGCCACTCCAAAATAGCTAAAACTAAGGGATGGGAAGAGTTAAAAAGAGTCCAGGGCCAAAAGTGCCCTTTGAGAGTCGCTAAAAATAGTAAAATAGTCAGGATGAACAAACACCAACTTCAAGGCTAAAATGGTGGCTGACAACTCCGCAGTAAAAACTGAGGCTAAAACCTCCACGGCTAAAATTGGGAAATATCACTCCAAAACCAACACCTGATGCGGATTTAGAGCCATCGGTATACACAGGCACAGAACCACCATGACTAGAAGAATGTTAAAAAAATAACCTTAAAAGACACTGAGGAGCAACAAAATCCTTTGAACCTGCACTAGGCCTGCAGAAAGTTACCTTGGGCAATATCCAAGGTGCAACCCTTGGGATCCGAACAGGACTGACAAGTACTGCCGACAAACCAAACCCCTCCATTATATCCTGAACCCTATAGCAAAATGGACGAGGCATGCGAGGGTGTCTACTATAACACAAAAGACAAGACTGTTTCATCACACCCTGACAGACAAGCGAGCCTGGAAGGCGACGAATCCGGAGCCAGCACCGAACTGCAACAGACTGATGCAGTAGATCTAAGAGAGACACACCAGCTTCCACCAATAAGCTGGGAATTGGAGAGGACCGAAAAGCCCCAGTTGCAAGGCGAAGACCAGTATGATAGACAGCATCTAGAGTTTTTAGTCTTAATTCTGTGGCAGAGGAATATACCTCACAGCCATATGACAGCTTAGAGGTTACAAATACCTGAAACAATTGCAAGAGTGTCCTTCGATCAGCACCCCAAGAGGTATGGGACAGAACCCTCAATAGATTGAGAGCCTTCATACATGATGTTTTAAGATTTGCCAAGTGTGAGACCCATGTCAAACGACAATCAAAAGTCAGGCCCAAGAATTTCGTCTCCGTCACACAACAGAGTCTCCTGCCACAAAGCTGGAGATCAAGGTCCGGGTGTACCCCTCTCATCCTACAGAAGTGCATAGCCACAGTCTTTCACGGGGAAAACCTAAAACCCTTGGAAGTGGCCTAGGCAGAAATCTTGTCCAAGGCAGGTTGCATCCGCCGCTCAATAGCAGACATGCGGGAGCCAGAAAACCACATAGCTAATTCATCCACATAAAGGGATAAGTATACCCCAGCAGGCACAGTGTCATTGATACCATTAATGGACACTGCAAACAGAGAAACACTTAAGACACTACCCTGTGGGACACCTTCCTCCTGGCACAGTGGCGTAGAGAGGGTAGAACCCACACGGACCCGAAATACACGATCAGTCAAGAAGTCTCCAAGCAACACAGGCAGCCGACCATGTAAACCAAAGGCATGAAGTTGTTGGAGGATGCCATGGCGCCAGGCAGTGTCATAAGCCTTCTCAAAGTCAAAAAACACACCCACAAGATGTTGCTTGGAGGCAAAAGCTTCACAGATTGACGCCTCAAGATTGATAAGGTTGTCTGAAGTGCACCGTAATTTTCGGAAACCACTCTGCGACGGAGAGAGAAAGCAACCCTTCTCCAAAAACCACATAAGCCTGGCATTGACCATCTTTCCGAACAGCTTGCACACACACGATGTTAAAGTGATAGGGCGATAGTTGGAGACTTGGGAATGGTCTTTACCAGCCTTGGGAAAGGGGAGGACAATACACAACTTCCAACTCTCGGAATAGAGCCCTCACTCCAAACCCTGTTAAAAAGGTCCAATAAAAACTGAAGTGAATCAGTCGGAAGATGATGCAGCATAGCGTATGGAATATCGTCAGGCCCAGAAGCAGTGTCACGACACTCTGAAAGGGCATCACGTATCTCACAGAGGCTGAAATCTAAATTATACAGCTCTCCACCACGAGAGCGAAATTCAAGACCCAGCCTCACCTGATTGCTACGATAGGTGGCAAATGGCTGAGAAGGATCCTTTTTTGAGACAGCGTAAAACTGATCCGCAAGAGCAGAGGCTGCTGCATCTAGTGCAGACACAAACTCTCCGTGAAGGCACAACACCGGAGGGGAGGGGGGCGAGAACCTACCAGAAATCTTGTGCACCTTTTTCCACACCACAGACATTGAAGGTGAAGAAGTAATTGTAGAAACATACGACCTCCACGAGTTACGGCGAGCATTCTTCATGACCCATGTATAGCGAGCACGTGCTTTGCGAAACTGTATTTTTAGAAAATCAACATTACGACTGGCAAAATACCGACGAGCAGCTGCTTTGTAAGTTCCCTTTGCTATGGAGTAGTCATCATTCCACAATGGCACAGGTCTCTGAGATAAAACACCAGAAGTCCGTGGGATAGAATGAACCTCTGCTGAGAAAATGGTCTTAGTAAAATAACATTCGGCATCATCGATAGTTGAAAAATCAGTAACCCTGTTGGCAAATACACATAGTTCCTCAAAGAGAGACCAATCAGCCCTGTCCAGACGGCAGCGTGGCAGACAGGCTACAGGAGCAGAGCGAGTTGGCTGGACCACTACAGGGTAATGGTCACTACCATGTAGATCATCCAAAACCTCCCAAGAAAAATCAAGGGCACAGTTAGAGGAGGAGATGGTAAGGTCAATAAGAGAATACGTGCCAGTCTGAACATGAAAATGGGTCGGCCTTCCATCATTTAGGACAACCAAATCTAAATCCCCAACAAAAGAGGCAAGAAGGTCACCTTGGGGATTTGAAAGTGAGTCACCCCACAAAGGTTGGCGGCCATTAAGGCCACCAAGGAGTAGGAAAGGGGGTGGAAGTTGGCTGATAAGGATAGCTAGATCAGCACGTATAACAGGAACGGAAGGTGGAAGGTACAGACAACAGATGGTATAGCACCTCCCAACGTGCATCTGTACGGCTAGGACTTGAAAGGGGGACTGAATCTCAAAGGAAATAAAGGGGACATTAGAACGCCACAAAATTGCACATCCACCGCTGTGACCACCAGGAGGATATGCATGGAACGGTCTTATACCCCCTAATGGAAAGGAACTGTCTGTCCCCCACCATTGTCTCCTGAAGACACACATAGTGGGTTAAGAGTAGGGAGTAATAACTGCAATTCCTCCCAATTTGCCATGGCACCTCTACAGGTCCACTGAAGACAGATTAATCCCGATTGAGTCATAGTGATTAGTATTAAATATTATGTACTTAGAAAGCTATGTAGCAACCTCGTTGGGAAGGGAGTGAAAGCCCTTCTTCCTGGGCGTGGAACTCTGCCTCACCAACCGAGAAGGCAATGAAGATTTAGAGTTTCCATGGGTGGAAGTACCCTTACCCCGAGACATGTCCCACCCATCGCCAGAATGAGTCCGAAGCACAGAGACCTTCTTGGAAGACCCACGAGCCCCGTCCGCACACCCATGTGAGGGTTCAGTTGGCACCTCGGGGCCAACCGAACCCCCCCCCAACCAAATCATCCAAAGGTTGGCCTCTGGATGACAGAGCAGAGGTAGCAAGCGACTGAGCTCTATGAGTATCTAAAGACCCAGGCCCCACCACACCTGAGGAAGAGGCAGGGACGGGAATCCTAGAAGGGCCATCATGAACACCCACAGACTTAGACGCGACCATTGGCTGGGTTGTCGAGCAAAGAGTCCCCTCAGGATCCTGATGTGGTATAGAAATTTGAACCTAAGAAGGAGGGGAGTCACCCAAAAACTCTTCACTCCTCACTCGTTTGAGGTTGGCAGATGTAACCTCCATCTCTGCACCAGATCTTAAAGCATTAGAAACTATAGTGCCACACAACGCAGCAGCAAAGGTAACCCAAGGGCAAATGAACCGCTCCCTTACCCTGGCCTTTGCCTCAGAAAAGCAAATTTTCTCTTTCGTTCGGACAGAAATGATCTCGTATTCATATTTGTATACTTCGCAGTCCCTTGAGGAGGCTGCATGTGCTCCTCCACAGTTCAAACATTTAGAGGGTTGTGAACAATCATCTATACCATGAGAAATTCCACCACAATTTCCACAGACCTCAGGAAGGCCAGACGCTTCCCACCTGCAAGAACGGCGGATGTGACCAAATCTTTGACAATAATAGCATCTTCTAGGTCGGGGAACATAAGGTTTAACCTTTAGCTTCTACCACGCAGCAGTGATAACCTCCAGCAAGGTAGGACGGTCAAATGTCAAGATAAAAGTGGGCGTGGGGGTTAAAACCCCATCAACCTTCTTCATAATTCTCTGTACTCCTACAACAGCCTGAGGAGCCAGCCCCTCTAGGAGGGAAGAATCAGAATATGATATCAAGTCACGAGAATACACAACCCCTCGGGACTGGTTTAGGACCAAGTGACAAGAGGCAGATACAGGATAACCAGCGACCATACTTAGGGACTGGATGCATGAACTCTGCTCTTCATTCCTAGCTTCTAGCAATAGAGAACCATCACCCTGTAAAGAGACCTTGGGGGTAAATCCACATGCTGAAACTAGACCACTGTGAATCTGAAAACAATTCAGGTTCCGGAAAGAAGTACCATTATCCATTTTAATAACAACATATTTGGTGTAAGGATTATTAACAAAATCACCAGGTAAGAGCTCCATAGATAAGTCATCGCGATTCACCATTTTGACAGACGACCCGGAGGGTACAGGGTCGTCGGTCATACAGTGACCACTTGATGCCGACTCATGTGGATACTCACCGACCACACGAGTGGGTAAAGAATTGTTTAAAATATCCATATATATACTGGTGAATATGGATTGGCACCAGGAGCCAAGGGAAACCGCCAACCAGGGGGTGAGGGGACCGAGAGCGGTCTGATGTGAGCGGGGTACCTCGTCCCCAGAGGGTGTCCCCAAAAGGACACCCTGTGATGCGAAAGTTCGCTCCCACCAGTGCAGAGACCCCCTTCCCCAACACCCCCCAGCCCAGACACCCAACCAACCAACTAACTCGGGACAGCACCGAGGTGATCCCTCTGGAGGGCAGCACTGATGACCCTTACGGGTAACCTACGTTTCAGGCAGAGCTTAGTAAGACCCCTCACCCACAACCCCACCTGCGTGGGAGACCCAGCCAGATGTCGTTACATCCATGGGCAGGCTTGTGGGATCACAGGGGCATGCAAACTCCCCCACCACGACAAGGTGGCTGCCCACGGGGGTGATTTTGAGGTGGAGTGAACTTCTTACCGTAATAAGATAGACTGTGTTCAATACCCTGATCATCCTCTTGCAGCAAAACAGCCCCAGCTCCTGTATCACTTGCGTCAACAGCCATCTTAAAAGGCTTAGCAAAATTTGGAGTAGTGAGCACTGGCTGACTTAATAGGATAGCTTTAATTTTACTGAAAGAGGATTCACAGTTATCGGTCCAGACAAATTTAACTCCCTTTTTCAGTAGGTCTGTAAGTGGTGATACAAGAATTGAAAAGCTAAGAACAAATCTCCTGTAATAAGCTACCATTCCCAAAAATCTTTGTAGCTCTTTCCTACTTTTAGGTCTGGGAAGATCACTTATAACCTGAACCTTAGCTCCTCGTGGTGCAACGTGTCCATCACCAATTACGTACCCAAGGTACTGAACTTTAGCTTGACCAAACTCATACTATGATAAATTAGCTACAAGATTAGCCTGAACCAAATGCTCAAGAAATTTACTGACATGGCATAGGTGATCTTTCCAGTTGTCACTGAATATTAATACATCATCAATATAAACAACACACCCTGCCAAACCCTCTGTTACAACATTCATGAGCTTCTGAAAAGTAGCTGGTGCATTCTTCATACCATATGGCATTACAGAACATGCAAAAGGCTTTCCTAGTATTACAAAACATGAGATCTCCCTAGCATGTTCAGTCATAGGTACTTGTCAGTATCCCTTTCACAAATCAAACTTACTTATGTACCTAGCCTTTCCGATCTTGTCTATGCAATCTTCCACGCGAGGGAGAGGGTAAGTGTCTGTTTTGGTTATCTGATTAACACGTCTGTAGTCGATCCAAAGCCACTGTGACCCACCTGGCTTAGGGACTAGAGTGACAGGAGAACTCCACTCGCTCAGGGCTCAATCATCTTGTGGTCCAACAGGTAGGCAAGCTCCTTCTGGATGAGAGGAACTTTCATTGGATTCACACGGTAAGGAGGCAGTTTAATTGGCTTTGCGTCTCCAACATCGACATCATGCATCAACACAGTGGTTCTTCCTGGAGTGGCACGGAACACTTGCGGGTACTCCTGCAGTAATGCCGAAAACTCCTGCCTTTCCTCGGGAGCTAGATGAGAAAGCTTAGTCTGGAGATCATTCATGATATCAGGATTCTTCCCCAAACTATCACTCAGGCTCATACTGCATGGGAGAACTTCACTTGCAGACTCGGGTGGAACAGCTACAGTGCAGACTGGGTTATTTTCGTTCCGCCTGTGATATAACTTTAGCATGTTGATGTGACAAAGTTGCTTGTTTTTTCTACGATCTGGTGTGGCGATGACATAGTTGACATCACTGAGTTTCTTCTCCACGAAATAAGGACCACTAAACTTGGCTTGAAGAGGTTGCCCATGCACTGGTAGCAGAATCAAAACCTGATCTCCTGGCTGAAAGTGGCGTAACCTGGACTTCTTATCATACTAAGTCTTGATCTTCTCCTGAGCAGCTCCTAAATTCTCTCTCGCCAGCTGTAAAGCAGTCACAGCCGTTCTTTGAACTTCATCACATACTCCAGCAGGTTGACGTCATCTTCCTCCGACAGCCAGCATTCCTTGAGTACCTTAAGGGGTCCTCTTACTTCATGGCCAAACAGTAGTTCAAAGGGTGAGAAGCCCAGTGGTTCATTTCGAGATTCTCTTGCGGCAAAGACAACGAATGGAAGACCTTTATCCCCATCTTTCTGATGTTCCAAACAGTATTTCCTGAGCATCGATTTGAGTGTTTGATGATATCTCTCCAACGCTCCTTGGGTCTGGGGATGGTAAGCTGAAGACGTGATCTGGGTGATGCCCAACTCTTTCAGAGACTGCTTGAAAACATTTGACATGAAATTACTTCCCCGGTCTGACTGTACTTCCTTGGGCAGACCAAACTTGGTGAAGACCCCTAGCATTTCCTTAACCACGTTCTTTGCTGAGATATTTCTAAGTGGAATGGCTTCAGGATAACGAGTAGCCATATCAATCAGGGTCAACACATAAGAAAATCCTGAAGAAGTCTTAGGAAGAGGACCCACAATATCCACCAACACACGGATGAATGGCGCCTCAAAAGGAGGAATGGGAACTAGAGGTGCAACCTTTTCGGTCTGATTACACTTCCCCACAACTTGACAGGTGTGACAAGACTTACAAAACCAGGAAACATGTCTGAAGATACCTGGCCAGTAGAAGTGTTTCAAAATGCGTGCCACAGTCTTCCTCACTCCAAGGTGTACTGCCAAACTGGAATCATGAGCCACTCTAATGATATCCTGCCTACAAACACGAGGGATGACAACTTGATGCACAACCTCCCATTCACAGTCGGCTGATCCTGTTGGGGGTCTTAGTCGGGGTCCTCGTGTACCTCAAAATGGATCCCGTGAGATTTGCTTGCCAAAAGCGATTTTTTTGTTTGAATCATATCTTTAGGGCATTAAGAGTCAAAAAAACTTAGGTGGCAATTTTACTTTTGGCTTTTGAGTTTTTTAGGGGGCGTCAAACCAGTGGCGCAGCCGGGGGGCCCCTTTGCCAAACAAAAGAAAGATATATGTTTTGGAGAAATGCTGGCAAGGACAGTTAAATATGTTCCGCTACATTCATAAAGTTTTCCTCGCCATTCATGCGAGGTTTTGTAGTGTGGTTGATGTAGTCGGCATTTTGTAGCATGTATAATGTCTCTCTCTCTCTCTCTCTCTCTCTTCTCTTTCAGATATAATTGAAATCTAAGATGGCTTCCTTGTGTGTGGTTTGTGGAAAAGTCGCAGACGATAGGCATCCATTTGTGAAGAATGTCACACAGACGTCAACATCAAACCTCATAGACTATGCCCGTAAGCGAATGCAGTTTGGAGAAACACAGCTTGCTCCACTAGTTGAGAGGCTTGCCAGTTTGAATCCAACTGAGCTGGAACACGTACCTTACCATTCACAGTGCTACAAAGACATTGTGCATAAACGTATGTTGGAGAGAGCAGAGAAAAGGTTTCTTCAATCCTCATCGACAGAAGTGGTAAGACCAGCAAAAGTTGGGCGCCCTTCAACATCTAGAAAAACGTCTGCAAGTTCCAGCGAATTTCGTGCACACAGACGTGGAAGTAGCGAGACTAAGCAGAAAATATGTACATTTCTGTGCTCCAACCCAACAGAGGGCGACCTACACCTTGTGCAAACTGACATCATGGGAAAGCGTTTCATAAATATCAGAGACAAAACAACAGATGACAAAGTGAGATCTAGTTTATCACTTTTGCAGGCCCCAGGTGATGCTTCAGCGTATGAACTATGGTACCACAGAGATTGCTTGAGGAAGGCTGAAAGGCAGTGTGAATCTTTCCCACTGTATTCCTCAAAGATGGAAGAGAGTGTTGGGAAATGCATCGCAGACATCGACATTGTTAATGCTGTGAACTATTCATTGGCCAGTGGTGTGATATTGAATATGAATGAGATCAATGACGAGTACACCTCTTTGCTTAAAGAGAACGGTGTTCCACTGAGAAGCTTTCATTACAAAAAAGAGCTCAAACATTTGATCATGGAAAATATTCCAGGTGCGGAGTTCGTGAAGGCGAATCGCCAGAATGAAAGTGAGCAAGTGATGACCAGAAAAACTCTTGCCGCAGCTGTAGATAATGCAGCCCCACAAGGGACAGAAGAGGTTATGAAACGTGTCACTGAAGTTGCCAAAGTTCTTAGACGTGAATTGCTAAAACATCGAGACACCTGGCATTTCACTGGTAGCATGTCATATGTAAACCCACCTGTGGTTGCTTTCTTTCTTAAGCTGTTGCTGTTCGGCACAGAATCGAGAATGGTTTGTGACAAGCGAGATGATTCAATGGGCAAAACTATTAGCGTTTTGTCACAGCTTCTCGTGCAAAATGTCAAAACAAGCAGGCAGGTCAAACGTGTGCCCAAATCAGACGTGGGGTTTGTGACAGGTACTCAAACACCGTTGTCAGTAGGTCTTGCGCTAAGCACGCACAACAAAGTTCGCAGTAAGGATCTTGTCAATCAACTATCAGGTCTACATATTGCAGCCAGTTACAAAAGTGTTATTGACCTCGAAAAGAGAGTCGAATGTGCTGTAGTGGAAAGGATGTCAGAAACCGGACGATATTGTCTGCCACAATTTGTCAAGAAGGGACAATCTGTATTTTTTGCGGTCGACAATATTGATTTTTTGGAAGCAACCTGCGATGGTCAAAACACTCTACATGGCACAGTTGTTGTCATGAATCAAAAAGACACCGTTGATGGCGAGCTTATTAACAAGCCCATGCAAATCCCAGCGAAAGCTACACCAACCAAGCAGCAAGTGGTCTATCATCGAGACGTTATTGTTGACCCAAAGCCAATCAAGTTCCCCTCATTCGTTTTTGACGCTCGTGTAGGTTTGTTGAAGAGATACAACAGCATGGATCGTGCGTGGATGCTGGCCTCTCATTTAGGGGTCAACACTCAGATGAATTCAAGAAGAAATTATGAATCACAGGCGGAAAATGATGATCAAGCAAGTGACGCGAATGAAGATACAGAAGAAAACCAGGCACCTGCAGCACCACAGGATCGAACAGAACAAACAACTCAGTTTTACACCTTCAAAAACACAAGTTATGCCGACGTGGTCTGCAACGAATTCCCTACTCATGCAACTGGAAGATGTTGAGCCTTCGAAAACAAACAGCGAAGTCGTGGCTCCTCTCTTTCGTCAGGCACCCACAGATTATGCTACTCTGTACACTGTGTTATCATTGACACAAAACATTTCAGCTGTAGTGATGGGACCAGAGAGCCAGAGAGCCATCAAACTTCAGTCTACCCAAAGGAACACGAACTGGGTGTTACGACCCGGTGAGCTCCACATATGCTTCGCAGCACTACACCCCTTGGGGAAGTACATAGAAGGAAGTGGACTTGACAGCATTGCTGAAGAAAAGGGCAACTATTCACCAACAACAATGCACCAAATATTTGGCGGTAAGGCCTTCAAGTGTGGTGTGGAGTATCACATAGTGAATGCACAAGCATGCTACAAGCTGAGATTCGAGCAACTTACAAGTGTGAGCTCCCCAGAGTCTCTCACACAACAGTGCCAACAACTTCGAGAAGGCCTACACAGTCGGGACAAAGGATCCGTCAACATATTCAACAAAACATGTGACCAGTACTCCGAGACCATCGAGCCTGCCATGACGTTCAACAACGGAAGTGAAGTGGGTGACTTTCTCAAGTTGTACACAGATCAGGTTGAGTGTCTGCTAAACATCATTCGTGCATGCAGAGAAGGTGATTGGGAGGAGTACTTGGCAGCACTCGATAACCAGATCAAGTACTTCTTTGCACATGATCTGTACACCTATGCTCGCTTAATGCCTCTGCCCCACTGAGGGGGGTCACCTTGACGTGGTGGCGGGGCTTGAAGCGTGGCTGGCAGTGCCACCTACTTTGGAGGCATGCCTACCTTTGTAGGGTTTGGCATTTGTCAGTGTCGTGGACCAAGCACCCCCTACATCACTGGTAGAGGAGGCCTACTGGTGATGTCAGTCCCTGCCCATTTGCCATCTAGGGCGGGACTGTTGCCTCCCCACGTGTTTGCCGTGCGTGGCATCCCGTAATGCTGGGAGACGGGAGTCCTGGAGGTTGAGTGATGCTGCATGGTGCGCCCTGCAGCTAGCAATACACCTCTTTGGTCCCTTATTCTGGCTAGACGGGTGGCCTGGTTGGGCCCGACCAGGTCAATCGGCTGGTCACTGGCTAGCCATCCAGGCTAGTCACCTAGTGGCTTCAGGGTCAAGCGGGCACTGGGGGACCTGGTGGTTCCTATCGTCCTGGAGTCACCCTTGTCAGGGTCCCTTGGTGGTTACCTGCGTATACTTTCCCACTACCTCTGGGGTCGCCAGTGGTGCTTTCCCTGGCATATGGCCTCCCCTTGTTGGGCTCCATGGTGGGTGGAGGGGTGGGGGAATGAAGGTTGTTTTTTATTACATATGGCTTCCTCCAACATTCTTGCGGCTGACGACCCTGGCTCCGTCCCTGACCATCCTTAACAGTCTCCCTCCTCTGTGCCTCGTGTGCCTCTGGCTGGTGTGGCCTACATTGCCACCTTGGAACCATACCTGCCTGGTTCCAGTGGTTTCCAGTCAGTGGCCACTACAAAGAAGAAGAGCCGGCAACAGACATCGTCATCTTGTGGACATGCCCGTGAGGTCCTGCCAGGTGTCTATGAGAGGATTGATTTCCCAAGGTACTACACCATTCGCACTTTGGATGGTCAGCCTATTGGGAATCTAGACATTTTTACTGTTCATCGGCGCACTGTGTCAATCTGTGGTAGAGAACCGAAGATTTCACCTCAGGGGGATGGTGGCCTCCTAGTGGAGGTTACATCCCCTGAAGAGGGTTCCCGGCTGACTACCCAGTGTAAGGACCCGGATGCACTGTTCACTTGTGTTCCTCATGCCTTTTTTAATCAAAGTCGAGGTGTTGTTTTCTCGAAAGACTTATTGCGTTACAGTGAAGAGAAGCTGCTTGAAGAACAGGTCCACAGGGTCGTTAAAGTGGAGAGATTTCAGAAGAAGGTTGATGGTATTCTTACCCCAACTCCATCCTTGTTGCTGACGTTCGACTGTACTGTTCTGCCTTCATCCATCAAGGTGGCTTGGTTGTCCCTTAGGGTCAAACCCTTTGTCCCAAATCCACGACGCTGCTACCACTGTCAGATGTACGGGCATGTTGGGCGAGTCTGTCGTCGTTTGCAACAGGGCCTCCCAGTGGTGTGTGTCAGTTGTGGAGCATCCACTCATGCAGGACAGGACTGTCCTGGACCTGTTTGTTGTTTGCACTGTGGTGAGGCACATCCTGCTTCATCTAAAGACTGTGCCCGGTTTTGCTTGGAGAAGGAGATCCTCCTCATCCGTAATCGGGATAAAATAAGCTTCCTGAGGCCAGGAGTAGAGCCATGTCATCTGTTTTCCGTAATGGAGTGTCTTATGCATCAGTTTTGTCCGGTCATAGTCGTCCTCGTCGTCCTGTCCAGCAGCAGACCCGAGTTCCTCCTGTTGTGTCAGCTCCTATGCCTTCATCTGCTGATTCCATGTCAGTGCAACAATCTCCCGCACTTGAGACGGTTGCCACTACAGTTCAAGACTCGACCTCTACATCAATGGTATCCCCTGGTAGTCATGGTGCACATTCTTCATTTGCTAAACGTCATCGTGGTTCCTCAGAGTCTTTGAGTCTTGAAGATCCTCCAAGCAAGGTGTCGGTCGTGGAGTCCACATCCTCTGTAGTTAGTCCATCTGTGCAACAGCCCTCAGACCCTGCTTCTGGGTCTTCAGGGGCTTCTGGGGTGTCAGGTCAGTCTGGCACCTCTTCCTCCAGGGAATCGGATGTTCCTCCTCCGGTTACCTCTGAGGATCCTGTCCTGCCCCCTCCACGTTTGGAGGCCAGGACCCCAATCCCTCCTGCTCGACCTCTTGGTTCACTGGGGGCCCCGGGCAGGGTTCGGAGTAGCTCTTCCTCTCCTGCTGGGCAGCGACGGGTGTCTGTGAAGTCTCCCAACACTTCGCAGACCCCAGGCCTTCGTTCTAGCCATGCTGCTGCCCTTGGCAAGCCCCTTAGTGGGCGTATCCGCATTCCCAAGAAGATTGTCTCCCAGGGTCGCTCAGTGGTTTCCACTAAGTGACCCTTTCTTTTGTGTATATAGTTCCTCCATTTTAATATTTTTAGTATTTTTTTTTTTATGGTCTTCTGTTTGTCCCTCTCCCCTGCCCCTTTTTATTTCAGTAGTTTTAATGGCTAATATTATTCAATGGAACTGCCGTGGTTTACGAGCCAACTGGGAGGAACTCCGTTGGGTTCTGGCTGAGTATTCACCTGTGTGTGTTTGCCTACAAGAGACAATGGTTGGTGATGCTGCGCCTCCCAGTCCACCTGGTTACCAGGTTTTTTATTCAGATCCTCTTCCTGGACAAGGTCATGGTGGGGGTGTGGCTATTCTAGTACGCAGTGACATACCTTTCACTGCTGTGAATCTTAACACTCCACTGCAGGCTGTTGCTCTCCAGATTTTCCTTCCCCGTCGTTATACTGTGTGCTCTTTGTACCTCCCTCCTAGTGTCACTATTGAGAGGGTTGATCTTGAAAATCTTATTCGTGCACTTCCCTCACCCTATTTCTTGCTGGCTGACATGAACAGTCATCATCCCCTGTGGGGTGGCTCCACAGCTGATGCTAGAGGTACTACGTTAGCCTCCATTGTGGAGGATGTGGACCTGTACATTTTAAATTCTGGTGAAGTTACTTACTTCCATAGTCAAACGGGTATTTTTACTTCTATTGATTTGTCTCTGTGCTCTGCAGGGGTAGCCATGAATTTTACATGGGCTGTGTTACCAGGCTTACATGGCAGTGACCACTTCCCTATTTTATTAAGATCGACACAGAGTGCGCCTCGGCGTCGTCTTCCCCGCTGGCGCTTGGATAGGGCGGTCTGGCCGGTTTTTGAGGAGCTGTGTTCCCCGAACCGATGTGTGGAGGATTTTGTCAGCACTGATGCTGCTGTTGAGTATTTCACAGACTTAATACACTCGGCGACACTGCAGAGTATTCTGAGAACAGCTGGTCACTTTCCTTGCCGTCCAGTTCCCTCGTGGACTGATGAGTGTGCTTCTGCTGTTCGGGCTAAACGTGCTGCTTTCTCCCGACTTCGTCGTCACCGAGGTGACCCTGGTTACTTAGCGGCATATAGGAGGGCCCGAGCTCATGCCCGGCGGGTTATGAAGGAGGCTAGGAGGAAGTCTTGGGCATCATTTGTTTCTTCAATTTCTTCACAGACTCCTCTCACAAAAGTGTGGAAACGGGTGAGGAAGATTTCCGGGAAATTTCCTGTTCCCTCTCCTCCTGTTTTATCTCATGCAGGTGTCGTGGTGGCTCATTCTTCGTCTGTTGCCGAGATATTTGCAGCTCATTTTGCTAATGTCTCTAGGAAGGACACCTCATCCCCGTCGGCACGCCGCCGACGGTACCTGGAATCTTTGGGCATTAGTTTTCCATCTACTGCGGAGGAGTCGTATAATGTTGCTTTTTCTGCTTCTGAACTTCAGATGGCATTGTCGCAGTGTCGCGACTCGTCTCCAGGCTTGGATGATGTTCCATATGCCTTCTTACACCACTTGCCTGATGCAGGCCTTCATTTTCTGTTGTCACTGTATAACAGAATTTGGTGCAATGGTGGGTTTCCGACCTCATGGGGTGCTGCTGTGGTTCTCCCCATCCCTAAGCCGGGTAAGGATCACTTACAGGCCACTAATTATCGTCCTATCTCGCTGACATCTTGCCTTTGTAAGGTCCTCGAAAAGATGGTGAATAGTCGGCTCATGTGGTACTTAGAGAAGGGTGGTTACTTGTCTCCAGTCCAGTGTGGGTTTCGGAAGATGCGGTCGACCACAGATGCTCTCCTTTCTTTAGAATCTTCCATCTGCCAGGCTTTTGCAACTAACCAGCATCATATCACAGTGTTCTTTGATTTGGAGAAGGCGTACGACACTTCCTGGCGTCATGGTATATTGCAATCTCTTTATGAGTTTGGTCTCCGTGGGCAACTCCCCACTTTTATCAAGGAGTTTTTATCTAATCGTTTTATTCGGGTCCGAGTCGGGAGTGAGCTGTCTACTGCACGTCCCCTTGAGGATGGTGTGCCACAAGGGAGCATACTAAGTGTTACCCTTTTCGCAGTGGCAATTAACAGCGTTATTTCTGTGCTCCCTGATGGTGTTCGTGGCTCTCTCTATGTTGACGATTTATCAATCTCTGTCACTGCCTCACGGATGTCAATGGCAGAAAGGAGGATGCAGATGGTTCTCAACCGTGTCTCTAGAAGGGCTGATGAACGAGGTTTTCGATTTTCCTTCAAGAAGACCGTTGCCATGCATTTTTGTCGTGTTCGTGGAGTCCACCCTGACCCAAACCTTTTTTTAGATGGGCGTCGTATTTCGTGTTTAAAGGTAACCCGGTTTTTAGGGCTGATTTTTGACAGCTGGTTGACTTGGGTCCCTCACTTGAGGTACGTAAAAGCTGAGTGTCTCAGAGCATTGGGTCTCTTGAAAGTTTTAGCGCACACATACTGGGGAGCTGATCGCAAGACCCTCCTCCTCTTGCATCAGTCTCTGATTTTATCCAAACTTCATTATGGATGTGAAGTTTATTCCTCTGCCTCAGAAGCCCGGCTTCGTATTTTAGATTCCATACATCATGCTGGTGTTCGTCTCGCCACTGGGGCATTCCGATCTTCCCCGATTTCGAGTTTGTTGGCTGATGCTGGTGTCCTTCCTCTAGACTTGCTCCGCTCTTCCCTTTTGATGAGATGTTGGTATCGCTTATCTCGTCTCCCAGACTCCGTGCCCTTTCTCAAGGTCTCTCAAGATTCTCGGTCACCTATTTTTGCCACTCGGCCATCCTTTCCAAAGCCCTTTGGTTTCAGGGTGCAGTCGATTATGTCTAGCTTCTCTGTTCCTTCTGTGCCGATCACTCCCCACCGTGTCCCGAGGGTGGGCTACTGGCTTCTCCCCAGGGTGACATTTTGTCGTTTCTTCTCATCCAGTAAGGCCTCCCTTCCTCCTCAGGTTTTATTTTCTCTGTTTTTAGAGCATGCCTCTTCTCATGGGGACTCCATACCAGTTTATACTGATGGATCTAAGTCTGATGCGGGTGTGGGCTTTGGTGTGGTGTTTCCACCTTCTGTCGAGGTGGGAGCCTCCCTGTGACTGCTTCTGTTTTTACGGCTGAGCTGACTGCTATTTTATTTGCCCTTCAGATTCTCTTCACTCTCCCCCACACTGCTTTTACTGTTTTTAGTGACTCACGAAGTGCTCTTTCTGCAATGGAGTCCTTTTAATCCCTCTCATCCTTTGGTTTTATCCATTTTAGAGTGGCTTTTCCTTTTAGGGCGTCGTGGACGTCGTGTAGATTTCTGTTGGGTTCCAGCTCATGTAGGAGTGGCAGGGAATGAACGAGCTGATCAGCTGGCCAAGGCGGCAGCGGCTCGTCCCCCTCTTGCACAGTCCCCTCTGTATCGTCTGCCTGCTGCAGATATGCGCTCCTTTATTGCTTTCAGAGTTTGGTGCTGTTGGCAGGAGCATTGGGATGCTGTGGGTGCCAATAAGTTGCGCTCGATTTGCCAGAAGGTGGGCTCATTCAGTTACCAGGGCTTCCCTCGTCAATGGGAGACTGCTTTGTGCCGCCTCCGCATTGGCCACACCCGTTTCTCTCACGGTTTCTTAATGGAGAGGGCTCCTCCTCCATTCTGTGATGACTGTCTGGTTCCCTTGACTGTTCGGCACCTGTTGGTGGAGTGTCCTAGTCTTGAGGATTTACGGCGTCGGTTCCTCTCTGACCACCAAACAGATGGAGGTGAGTATCATCTTTCCTCTGTGCTTGGGGAGGATGCCTGTGCCTTGGGAGGGGCAACCCTCTCCTTTGTGAAGGAGGCAGGACTTCTTAAAGATATTTAGAATTTCTCTTTTTTTATTGGCTTATCCTCTATTTTTTGTTTTTTGCTTTTTACTTCTTTGTTATACGGCGGCATATGACCCTGGCAGTTGCGCCGCCATGATTATTATGAAAAAAAAAAAAAAAAAAAAATTAATGCCTCTGCACCTGGCTCAGATGAATGAGCTGAAGACACAGAGCCCAGAGACGTGGAAAGCATTACAGGATGGCGACTTCTGTGTCAACAAGACGAGAACACCATTCACCAACCTCTTCGTTGATCAGACGCTGGAACAGGAAATTCGAGGGCTGAAGGTTGTGGGTGGAATTACAGGACTTACCCAAAACGAACAGGCTCTGAATCGCTTCCTGCTCACGACCCAGGAATTAAAACGGATCGTCACAGAGTTCCAACAATAATACTCATCAACGAAAGATACCACAGCAAATGAGCACTACCAACTAACAGGGAATGTCGGTCCTCGTATCGCGAACAATGCTAAGAAAATTCGTCGTGGAATTGAAGAGCACTGTGGTGGCTCGCCATTTTCAAATGAGATGCCATTAGTGAATCTTGTGTCCATGATGGCCATACCAGATGCTGCCAAATCTGACATCCTGAACAGGGACAAAATTGGACAAGAGCGCTATGAGCAGTTTGTGACGTCCAGAATGACGAATGATTCCCCAGTATCACTTTGGGACAGAATTGAGAAACTAAATCTGAAAACCTTCAGTACTTGTTTCAAGAAAACCAGCATTGGTGTTGGGAACAAGGTTGTCAAACTGCGTGAGGATCGACAACTACTTGCTCGGTTCTTAGTTATCCAGCAGTCACGCCAGCAGTTAGTCGACAAACTAGCAGAGACCATTGGCAACTACGAGATGGCAGTAACACCAAGATCCCTCCTTGCCACTGATGGGACCCTGTTGATTCCTAGTGACAAGAGTTCGTTCATGAAGGAAATCGAGCTGTACTCCCCGCCAGCACGTGGTGATCAACAGGACACAGCCATATCTGATGGTCAGGCTTCCCCTCCAGAACCAGGAGATCAATCCATCAGCACAAATCAAGAGGTAGAACAAATGCCACAGGTATTGGAGCGGTTGAGTGAGCAGACCATCGAGGATGAAATCGTCGAATCAGTCAACCGAGACAGAGTTATCATCACAGACGGACAGGCTGTTGTTCAGAGTATGACGAAAACACCTGGAATGGAGACAATTAGTGATTTAGGTGATGCATTCGTAAAACGAATCGACGGAATGACGAAGAAATATGCAGAGGGTAGAGTGATATTCGACAGATACATCACAGCTTCCTTGAAGGAAAAGACACGAGCCAAACGAGCTGGTTCTACACATCCTGTGAAGTCTTTCATACAAGGTCAAATGAGCATTCGCAATGCTACTATGAAGATGCTGCTTTCCCACAGTGACACAAAGGCCCAGCTAACAGAATACCTTGGCAAAAGATTGCTGTCTCATTTTGCAGGGAACGACAGAGGCTTTGTTGTTGTTTATGGGACATCAACATTTGGCAACAAAGATGACTTGTTTGATCACGATCTTTCGACTCACAATCACGAGGAGGCCGACACACAAATCCCTCTTCATGTCATGGATGCTTCTACACATAGCACTTCAATGAGAGACATTTACGTGTGGTCACCAGACACGGATGTTTTCTTGTTGCTGATCGGCCTTGTTGCAACTTTGTTCTGGTGTCAACATCTTTTTCCATAAGAAGTTGTAGTATCACACATTTTACATAATAATTTTTAAAGCTGTTTAGTCATAATTAACAGTGTGTAATGAAGTGTGAATGATGAACAACCAAATATCATTTCGCTGTTAGCTGTGGTATAGGAAGAAGGTGGATGGCAGACCACAAGTGCCACCCTGTTTCAATTATAAAATGAAGGTTAGGAGAAGTGAAAAGATATCTGAATAGTGCATAAGTGTAAAGTCCTGGGGAACCATTTATTATGTTGGCATATGTGAATGTACTTAATGCCATTTAATAGAGGTGTATAATATGCTAGTAGAGTTGTCATTTATCTCTACTTTTTGCATAAGCCCAGAGTATATGTAATGCTCAGCACCTCACTTTTTAGCTGACCTCAGCACCGCGCCCTAGTCGGCTCGGAGAGTGTACAGCAACAGAGGCCGTTTTACAGTTATAAAGGAAGGTGGTGTCGCTCCTACATATCTCTCGGGTCGCAGTTATATTATTCTGTACCCAATAAAGAGAGATTTAATCTGCTCATTTCTGTCACCTTACGGTACCACTTAATAACAGACCAGCTTCCACCTTCTCGTGGCAGAGGACCTTTGGTGGGAAGTGTCGGGCAGTGATGGCGAGTAGCTGACGTGTACTTCAGACAGTGTCGTCGATCCAACACGGTGGTCTAGTTATACTATAACAGCAGAACACTTAATATGTAGTCAACTGCTACTCCAACGGCTACATTAAATTGGTGGCCAGCAGTGCGACGATACATTTTATTGGTGCTAGCGGTGGAACGATATTTAGTGCTAGCCGTGTACCGATACATTAAATTGGTGTTCAGTGCTGGGATACGATACGTGCTAAAGGGATTTATGCTGTGAACCAGTAACCCTTGCAATCGCTCGTTCCTGAAGGTGAAACAGAAAATCTTACTCTACTGTTGTAAGGGGACTAATTACCAGTGAGTTAAGTGGAGCAAATAAACTGGAGTGGTAAATATTAATTCCTCCCATTATTCTGCCAGTGCGAGATTCCTATCTTATGCACAAACTGGCAGTTATCTCGCCCTGTGGTGTGCGAGATATCTCCATCTTCAAACGCAAACTGGCAAGAATCTCGCTCTCGTGTGCGAGAGGCGAGATAAGGGGAGTTCAAGCCAGTGCGGTGAGGAGTGGGTCAACTAGCGAGCGACTTCTAGCAACTCCAGAGGCACGGACGGCCGAAGCGAGCCGAGGGAGACCGAAAGCGGCGGGCCTGGCGTGATGCAGGGCGAACCACTTGCTTGCTAACTCCCACAGCGAGCGGGCTGCCGTGTATGGTTGGAGGAGTCTGGTGGAGTGTGGAACGTGGAATGTGGAACATCATCCTGGACTTTCATATCTAGGTAGTGTCCATGCATAGTAATCCACACACAAACTTGAATCAACACACGTTAGTTAGTTGATGAGTGGAAATAAAGGTTTCTCAGAATTCCCTTGAAATAAATATACTTTCTGTGTATTTTATATGTGTCCCGTTCTGTCACTTACCATAACTATCCTTTTTTATGTCAGTTTATCTTCCTGTAACTGGGAGGGGAATATTACTGACAAGGTTAGATGGATACAGTGAAGTGGGGACGTAGAATTAGGGAAATAGAGATTAACCCCACTAGACTCAGAATTTTATGAGTGGGTTGATACATCAAATAAAAGTGCTCAGACATATTAAATGAGTGAAGGACATATTGAGGATCAAGGTGATGAGGATATTTCTGAAGGACAGGATGAGGATTTGAACGTTTTGCATTTGCGTTCTGGTCATACTTATTCAACAGTCCCAGAGCAATCAGTTAGATCCAAAATGGCCACTAGTCTTGCTAATGAGGGTAATCCTAGTGAGGAGACTGTGGAAGTTGAGACTACAACAGTACCTTTGGTCACTCAGGATATACAAAATCCAGTCATTACTTATAGTGTTACAACCACTCACATACCTGTGTATACTTCAGATGTTTTCAGTACACCACAAGGTTCTGGACAGAATTTATTTTCTGTTCCTTATTCAAATGCATGGGGTATAAACACAGATGGTATTGGCATGCGAACCCAGAATCCTAATCAATGGGGCATGAATACTAATATTGACATGCAAACCCAGAATCCTAATCAATGGGGCATGAATACTAATATTGGCATGCAAACCCAGAATCCTAATCAATGGGGCATGAATACTAATATTGGCATGCAAATCCAGGGCCCTTATCCAAATACCTGGGGCATGACTAACAATATGGGCGTGCAAAGTCAGACTAACCCTCCTCCTTTGTGGCAGATACCTGTACCTAATCTGGCTACTGATATAGTACAGCAGCATCCTAACTGTACTGAAAGTCAGGCTTTGGCGAAGGCAGGCATATGCTATGCAGAAGCTAGCAAAGCCTTGCAAACTTTGGGCTGGAGAGATACAGCTACTAGTTCTCCACAGCAAAGGACCAAGGCTGTTAAGCCAGAGGTGAAAAGATGGTGTGTCATACATGGGCATCGTCCTCATGAAACGGACTGTTGCCCCTTTGTCATTGAAAAGAGGAAGAAACTAGGGAACCCAGCTAGTTCGGGGGAAGCTCAGGGCCGTGTGCAAAAGTAACTAAAATAGTACAATCCACCGATGCGTGTGTGGCAGCTATTACTAAGGTGGACTTATTATCTATTCCTTGGATCATAGGGAAAGGTCAAGTGTCCCTGATCGTAGATACAGGGGCATGTACAAACATTATTTCTAGTAAAGCGTTGGAAAGACTTAAAAGTATGCCTCTAACAAACTGGACATTATCACCACCTGATGTAATGTTGACAGGTGTGACAGGGAGTAGAATGAAGATTGTAAGCCAGGTGCCGTTGACATTGAGGGCAGATAAACGATCTCCGTGTTACGTGCTACGTTTTATGTGGTTGAGGATTTTCCTCTGCCACTGATGGGCTGTTAGGCTTTGAGACCATGGAGGAGTATGATATAGTAATACACCCTCAAAGACATTCCATTTCCTTTAATGGGAAAGAGTTTGTAGGCCTTAATCCCTCAGCGACACAAACTGGAACTGGCATCCAATCAGGAGCCGTCCAACTAGTTGTGACCCCGACAAGTGAAGCGTCAAGGGAGTCCCCGGATGCACATGAAGCGGAGGGTATGGACTGGAAGAAAGTCAGGGCTATAGTGAGTGGTAATTACCACTTACCCAGTCGAACTGTCTGTAAAATTCCTGTCCGAGTACCTGACGTGTCGGTGGGAACTGATGCAGCATGCTTAACTGAGACTGTGAAACATAAGGCATTGTCGCTGGAATCGACTCTGACTAGCGTTGGCCAAGACCAGAAGACGCCCCTCTTCATCGCAAATATGAGTGGTGGCGCAGTTAAGCTCAGAGATGGTTGTTATATAGGCGACTTGATGTGCTATGGTGCCCCCATAAAGGAAGTCGACGACGTGCTGGTGATCTCTCCTGTAGTTACATCTCAAGCAACGACTCAGTCGGAACCCGTACGTCTGGCTAAGGAAAAACCCTCCTTAGAGAATTTTCCGACGTAGTAGCACTTCCAGGAGAAGCGCTGGGTAGGACGGATAGGGTGAAGCATCATATTGGTTTGTGCCCTGGTACAAATCCAATTTATGTGCCCGCATACCGTCTACCGCACAGCCAAAAGGAAGCAGTGGATGAGGAAGTTGAAAGGATGCTGCGTGATGACGTTATCCAGCCTTCCTCCTCGCCTTGGAATGCACCACTCTTTCTGGTGCCTAAGAAGGACGGTGGTGTGAGACCTCTTGTGGATTTTCGGCAAGTGAACAAGACAGTACCGGATCACCCGATTCCGCATCTGCGAGACTTACTTCAACCATTAGGTAAGGGAAATACTGTGTTTACTTGTCTGGATCTAGCGACAGGGTATTGGCAGGTGGAGCTGACCGAAGAGTCGCGTCCCATTACTGCTTTTAGCACTCGCCGTGGGCACTTTGAATTTCTCCGGATGCCTTTTGGACTGAGTAATGCTCCTTTAACATTTCAGCGGATGATAAACCAATTGTTTGGCGAGATGTTAGGGCAAGACGTCTTAGCGTATCTAGATGACCTAATAAATTTTCCTACACCACAACAAGGATCAGATAAGATCGTTCCTAGGCCTCACTGGCTTTTATAGGAGTTTTGTCCACAGGTATGCCATCATAGCATCACCTTTAACAACGCTACTTAAGAAGGACACTGCATGGAAATGGGGACCCTCGGAAGAGAAAAGCTTCAACGAGCTCAAACAAGCCATGTCAGAAACACCCGTATTAGCGTTTCCTGATTATACTCAACCTTTCTATCTGTGCACGGACGCCTCAGGTCTGGGTCTGGGAGCGGTGTTACAACAGAAGGATGAGCAAGGAAAGACACATACCATAGCATATGCTAGTAGGGCATTAAGACCCCCAGAGAAGAACTATTCGACGACACATTTGGAGACATTAGCAGTCGTGTGGGCGTTAGGACATTTCCGGGATATTATCTTTGGCTACCGGATAATTGTTTTAACTGACCATGCACCCATACGCGACTTGTGTAAAAACTTGCACGGTAAGGTTGCGCGTTGGTTTGGCAAGGTAATGGAGTTTGATCCAGAGGTCAGATATTTACCAGGCCGTCAAAATGTTGTAGCCGACGCGTTGAGTAGAAACATTGCTGCTACCATAGCCGAGGATGTTGCTCTTGCTGAGTATTCCTCAGACACGGTAAAAGCGGAACAACGTAATGATGCGATGTGGTCTCAAGTCATCTATGCCTTGGAGTCTGGCGACGAGACTTGTCTACCTGAACTCCCAGTACCAATGACTCACTTCCATCTTCAACAGGGTCTTTTGTATAAGCAACCCCCAGGGAAGGACACTGCATATCAGTTGGTTGTTCCTGCTACCTTACAGCAAGCCGTGCTACAGTTAGATCATGACGTACCTCAAGTGGGTCATCCCGGTCGCGATAGATGCATACGGGAGGCGAGAAAGAAATACTATTGGCCGACCATGAGGAAGGACATAGAAGCCCACGTCAATCAATGTGTCAAATGCACGGAAATACGAGGAACGACGGGACTTCCGACTCCCATCTTTGAGTATCCTCTACCGGAAAAACCCTGGGATACAGTCTCCATTGATCTCTTAGCGTTGCCGAGAAGTCGTCAAGGTTCAAGTTATGTACTGGTGGCAGTGGACCATGTCTCACGATTCACTGTTTTAGCACCTTTACAGACGAAAACTTCAGAGGAGGTGGCGCACGCTTTTGTGACTTCAGTGATTTGTCCATACTCTACACCTAAGGTATTGCTCAGCGATAATGGCAGTGAATTTCGTAACCAGGTGTTACAAGAAATCTGTCGTATGTATGGAGTAAAGCAAGTTTTTGTAACGCCTTACAGTCCTAAGAGCAATGGCCTGGTGGAGAGAACAAACAGGAAGATACTGGAAGTCTTGAGACCAGTAATAACCTCAAATCAAGAGGATAACTGGGAAGACTGGTTACCACATGTAGCGGCGACCATCAACTCCTCAGAAAATTCATCAACTGGGAAGTCTCCTCATTATATCCTTTATGGAGAAGAGAAAGTGTTACCCTACGATTTGTTGGCTGGACCTCCTACTCCAGTATACAACGAAGAAGACTACGCAAAGGTACAGTTGTTGAAATTCCAACGTATACACAGTGAAGTACGGAAAAGATTAAAAGCCTTAAGAGCGGAGATGATGGCGAAACAACACAAAGGTAGTCAAGAAAAGACGTTACAGGCAGGCCAGAAGGTCATAATCCACAACCCTGAGAGAATTTCCAAGCTCAGACCTAAGTTCCGCGGACCAATACCGTTGTGGAACGAGTACGTGGAAATACTTATAGAATAAAGGATGAAGCTAATGGAACTCAGGAGGCAGTACATGCTGATAGGATCAAACTAGTAAGTCAAGAGCTAGGCCTATCGTCTGATGTGTTGTGCCCTCTGTCTTCGTCGCAGTCTATGTCGTCATCCGTACCTGTCCCTAACCAAGAGTATCGCAGCAAGCTACGATCCCACAACAAGAGTGATTAAGGGAGTATCTACTCTTGCAGAAAAAAAATGTGGCTGTGGCTCAAACTCCTCGTGCGTTGCTTGGGGTGGACCTATGGAAAGACATCGGACATGGACACGACTGCGTTAATGCCAGGAGCACTGAAGAGCCCACTTGGAGAAGTCGTGGTAGTGGAAGATGCAGTGCGTCTACTATCCAATGGAAGGCTATCTCCAAACGCCAGATATTGTCAAGGAGGTCTCCAAGGGCTTGTCGAATCTCAGACAGCAACTATTGGAAGTGGGAAAGATGTTTAATCGAAACCCACGATTGACGAACTCTGACACTGAAGCTTTGGAACGAACCTTGCATGGAATTGTTGAGCTTCAGACTAGGCATATAGACAGGCTCACCGACAGGCTCACTAACTTGCATGTAGCTTTACCTAACGTACACTCTGATCTTTCCAAGCATGTCCATGCACGTACTAAGAGAGGACTTGTGGATTTTCTAGGAATCCTGTCTCAACAACTCTCTGGTACGGCATTAGATAAGGATGTAGTGCAATTGGGTAGACAGATGCATGACTTGACACTGGCCGCTAAAGCCAATAATAGATTAATCATGCATGTGTATAAACAGTTAGATGAGTTCACTAACAAAGCTAACGAGATAATTAGGACTACCAACCATCTAGTAGAGCTTGTGAACAACATCCAAATTAACCTACCAACCCTAGCTAACTTGGTGTTATCCGCTGAGTACTTACATGCTCTCGACGAGTCAACCACTGCTTTGGAGAAGCATGCAGCCAATATGGTGGACGGCTTAATCGATGCAAGTTTGAACAGGGTTAATGCTTTATTGCTGCCTACTAATATACTAACAAATGCACTTGATATTGCTATGTGGAAGCATTTACTTATGCCACTTTTTGATCTGAGTCAACTGGAATATTATTACCCATTGTTAGAGGCCCAGTTGACCCATGAAGGCATCCTGATATTGGTACCTATGAGGAATGCTGTAACATACCAGGCATGGCGGTTCATTTCCTTCCCTTTTGCTACTACTAATAATACACTTGTTATTGAAGAGGGTCCAGAGGTGCTGGTTGTCTCAGATGACAAGAAATATGTAGCAGAAACGACTGTGGATGAATTTGAGAAGTGTAAGGCCTCATTTCTTGATCTCCATGTATGTCCTGCTTTCCATTTTGTCTTCGTACCATTAAAGGTAGAGGAGTGTAAAAGGGCCTTGTTGGACACAGATACTTCCTCTGCTCTGCAACGTTGCACCTTCCAACCCATTCAGTTGAAGTCAGTTTTCCATGCTCATATTCATGCGAAACAGTACTTTTACTTTCCTGAGATAGAGGATGTAACTGTGATTTGTGCCTCACAGAATCAATTCCTTACAGATTTTTGTGAGTTACACAGTAAAGAGATAGCAGTTCTGCCTAGCAAGCATCATCTAGCTTTGACAGTGAACTTCTCATCCCAGGTACGACCCTTTTTACCTTCATTCAATGTTACTTCCTTGAATGTGAACAGGCTGTCTCATGTATTAAAGGAGCTTACCTTCCTCTCCCACCTGAACAGGACTGATTTAGAGCCTTATGTACTGTCCTATCTTCCTTCATACCTTTCTCCTTCCTATTTTGGTCCTGGCGTTGGTCTTCTACTTATTGTGGTCTTGTCCTGTGTTTGTGGTTTAGGCTACTATTAAGGCACCAATTAAGGAACCCACTGATACCACGTGTCCGTACTCGAGGATTGCAAGTGGATGTTCCTGAATAGTTAGCTACCCTACACTCTGGTTAGGCTACACGGTAGTTAGGACAACAATGTCGACGAGGACGTCAATGGTGTGGCCGAGCGATGTTCTGGTGTCAACATCTTTTTCCATAAGAAGTTGTAGTATCACACATTTTACATAATAATTTTTAAAGCTGTTTAGTCATAATTAACAGTGTGTAATGAAGTGTGAATGATGAACAACAAAATATCATTTCGCTGTTAGCTGTGGTATAGGAAGAAGGTGGATGGCAGACCACAAGTGCCACCCTGTTTCAATTATAAAATGAAGGTTAGGAGAAGTGAAAAGATATCTGAATAGTGCATAAGTGTAAAGTCCTGGGGAACCATTTATTATGTTGGCATATGTGAATGTACTTAATGCCATTTAATAGAGGTGTATAATATGCTAGTAGAGTTGTCATTTATCTCTACTTTTTGCATAAGCCCAGAGTATATGTAATGCTCAGCACCTCACTTTTTAGCTGACCTCAGCACCGCGCCCTAGTCGGCTCGGTGAGTGTACAGCGACAGAGGCCGTTTTACAGTTATAAAGGGAGGTGGTGTCGCTCCTACATACCTCTCGGGTCGCAGTTATATTATTCTGTACCCAATAAAGAGAGATTTAATCTGCTCATTTCTGTCACCTTATGCTACCACTTAATAACAGACCAGCTTCCACCTTCTCGTGGCAGAGGACCTTTGGTGGGAAGTGTCGGGCAGTGACGGCGAGTAGCTGACGTGTACTACAGACAGTGTCGTCGATCCAACACGGTGGTCTAGTTATACTATAACAGCAGAACTCTTAATATGTAGTCAACTGCTACTCCAACGGCTACATTAAATTGGTGGCCAGCAGTGCGACGATACATTTTATTGGTGCTAGCGGTGGCACGATATTTAGTGCTAGCCGTGTACCGATACAACTTGTTCGATACCTGGCTCTGTGATTTTGTTGACTGGTAGGGGGAAATTCTACAGAAGAATTGATGTCAAGGAAAGATGTGCTGCAATAGGGCCAGAAAAATCAAAAGCTCTGATTGGATTACACAACTTCACAGGTGCTGATTGGGGTGGAAAGTTCTTCAACATTTCCAAGAAGGCGTGGATTGCGAAGTTTCTGGCACTGGCACCAAACGATGACATTATTGAGACTTTGCAAAGATTTGGGTCAATCATTACACCCGATGAACTAGTACTGAAGCACATGGAACGCTTTGTGTGCAATGTGTACTCCAGCAAATCAGCATGCACCACTATGGCAGAACTGCGATGGGAGCTTTTTAGGACCAAGAACTTCGAAGGAGAAAAGATTCCACCTACACAGAACACCCTCAAACCGCACATCATGAGAGCAAACTTCATCTCCTGGCGAGACAAGTCATACAGAGAACCAAGACCAACTATTCCCCACCCAAAGGACAATGGATGGGAACAACAAGAAGACGGGAAACTTCAGCCAGTCAAGTGCCCCGGCAAGCCAGCCCCACAAGCAGTGATGGAGCTTGTCAAGTGTGGCTGCAAAGGATCATGTCATGAGAAGCCAAACTGTTCTTGTCACAAGAATGGCCTGTCCTGCACTGCACTCTGCAAATGTTCGGACTGCGGAAACATCCATGACTATAGGATCATGCATGACGAAGATCTATAAAACTACACAGCACACATATCACACCTACGATCTTGTACATAGTTGTACTGTACACTCATTTTGTCACTTTAAATAGTTACAAATTCCGTTTGCAAGTTTTGATACAAGACGTGCTCAACTTAGGTTGTAATGTTATTTGTTATGATTCACAATAAAGATGTAAACTTTCTGGTAACTATTTTGGTAGCCATTTTTAATTTTGACCATTAATACTAGGTCAGCAATCTAGTGCTACTCTAAACTGTTCTTCTGTTTTAAAATAACCCAAACTCTGCTACTTAAATGATGTCGCTATGTGCATTTAACCAAATTATAGCCGAAAATCAATTTTGGGCCATCTTGGATTTTGGGATCGAAATGATGTTGAAATGTAAAATGGACGTCAAATTTGAAATTGTCATGTTGAAATACCCCCCAAAAAATATATTTACACATGATTCTAGGTGCTTTGGTTCAAAACTTAATTTTCACGAGATGACGTCGGCGGCCATTTTAAATTTTGCCTCCTTAAAAACTAAAAAGCCAAAAGTAAAATTGCCACCTAGGATTTTCTGACTACTAATACCCTAAAGATATGATTCAAACAAAAAAATCGCTTTTGGCGAGCAAATCTCACGGGATTACACGAGGAACCTTACTATCTCCACTTTCTCGTAAGTACTCATGACTTTATATAATAACAATTAGAAGCACCAGCTGACTCTTCCTCACTGCAAGCAGAGTTAGCTAGACCTTTCAACTCAGGGTCAGCAACCTGCAACTCAACCAACTCTTGACGAGACAAATTATCAACACTACGGGGTACTGCCTCATTTGGTGAGTAGTCCAAATTAGCGAGAAAAGTGTCAGCTAGGATAACATCATCATCATCATTATCCTCTAAGTCACCAGTAACTTTAGACTTAGCCCTAGTGACAGCACATGCAGAGAACACATCAGGGACATTACAATCCTGGGTCGCAGTCACTGGTTCACTAGACAACTGAGGAGCTGGCCACACTTGACTTCCACCACTATCATTTCCAAGTAAGAAAGTTACCCCTGACATTGGGAGTGTCTCAACCAACCCAACCATAACGGAACCATTAACAAAACCAGACTCTAAATTCACTCTGCACAGAGGGACAGAGAAGTAATTATTCCCTACACCTTGTAAGATTACAGTTTCATCAGTGGAATTAACATTAGAGCCTAGAACACTGGTCAGCATAAGGGATCGACAAGAACCTGTATCACGATATATTTTAACTGATTTCCTGTCATTACTGTCCAGAAGACTGACAAAACCATCATACAGGAAATTAGCACATGAACTCTTGGGAATGTCACCCACGTTACTGCTCAAAAGAGGAGCTTCATCATGAGAATTTAATTTACCCCTCAAAGCAGGTTCAGTTACCTCGGTTAAAGAATTCTGGGAACTCTCAAGGGTGGACACTAGACAAATTGACTGAATATTTAAAAGACTCCTTTTTGTTCACATCACGCTGTCTCCTGAAACATTTCTCCGTAGTATGACCAAGCTTACTACAATAAGTGTGTTTACTTTTCTGAAATCTAAAGGAGGAGTTGGTATTTAATTCCTGAGAAACATCTTTATTCTCTTTCCTGTTACCTGTACTCTGAGTAGAGGCAACGTACTTACTCTCAGTTTTCCTTTTTTCTTTAGAATATCACTTGTGAGTGAGAACATATTCATCAGCTAAAACTGCAGCATCAGACAAATTATCTATTCTTTTCTCATCAAGATATAGGCTTACATCATTATTAAAATACCTTTTGAACTCCTCCAGCAAAATCACCTGCTTAAATTTATCAAAATCAGAATTTACATTCTTAGAATTTAACCACTGCTCTAACAGATCTTCTTTGATTTTTGAATACTCAACATGGGATTGCTTATCTTGCTTATAAGTTCTCCTAAATTTTACTCTATAGGCTTCGGGAACAAGCTCATAGGCCTTAGAATCAAGCTCTTAACTACATCATAATTATCAGATTGATCCTGAGGCAAAGATGCATAAGTTACTTGAGCTTTACTGGTGAGAAAAGTTTGAAGGAGTACCGGCCAATACTTTTTGGGCCAATTAAAACCTGTAGCTACCCTCTCAAACAACTGAAAATACTTTGTTAAATCAGATTCATTACAAGGAGGGACAAGTTTAACATTTTTAGCCACATCAAAATCATCAGAGCTAGATGATCCAGTTCCACCTTGTTTCATGCGATACTCATATTCTGCCTGAATCCTAGCAAGTTCAATTTGTGCCTGAGCCTGTGCCTGTGCCTGTGCCTCCTGAATAGGAGCCTGAGACTCAGCCTCAATAGCACGTGCCTGAAACTCAGCCTCCTTAGCACGAGTCTCTTGCAGGGCTAGCTGTAACTTAGCTATTTCAATCTGCGTTTGCTCATCTGGAGGAGTTACATTAAACAAGCTTTTATTAATCATGCCAACAATTTGATCTTTAGAACGACGAGAGCGAACAGCAATTCCCAATTGTAGAGCAACAAGCTTAAGTTCATTCTTTGTTCTGTTTTCTACATCACACACTGTTTGCACATTTGACAAAAAATCTTTGGCTTCATCAAGAGTAGTAATAGTAGACATCATGAATAAATCACAGTCACAAAATATCAAGTAATATCCTTAAGATAATATCCTGAATATCCTGATAAGAAGTCGCCAAATTTATGTTACGGAACAGAGAGAGATAATGAACACTTCAAGTGAGAATACTAAAGTCACTACTGTCCCGCAACGTTCCAGGTTCAAAACAAAAGCCTTAGGTAAAATTACAAGTTAAAGTTTAAAGCTCAAACTAACAACTAAACATTCAGGACTCATAAGGATAATGTAATGGCAAAACAGGTTACATACAGTATATGGGTAACTGCAATAGCCTCCATTAACATGAATTTAGCAAGAGCAAATTTATCTGTCAGCCCTGATAAATGAGAGAACCCGGATAATGCTCAGTTAAAGCAAGATATAATATTATTACAGATACAAAATATTACTAATACTGGCTGACAGCAAAAACCCCTCCAGGCCCACGAACCAACGTCCCATCCTACACAGTACAAGAAAAATGGTAATAAAACTTATACTCAAATTATACAGCAGCTAGATGGCTGGAGACTTCCTGAGCACTCACGAAAATAATAATACACTATACAGGGGAGGAGAGAGATGTGAACAAAATGAGGAATAGGTCTAAGTGGCAACTAATGCAGAGACTGAGCTCATTATATAGGGGGCCGGCAGAGCTTGATTCAACTTGCAAAAAGGACGCGCAAATGAAGGCACAGAGGAGGAAGAGTTGACACTCCTGCTCTGAACAACAGAAAGAACGACTTACTCTACTATAAGGGGGAGAAGGGGGGAGTGAGGTTGAACACGCAAGCCTGGTCACTATGGAAGCCACGTGGCGAATCGTGATCAAACATGCAGCATACTGTACATTAGAATTATACAAAGGATGATGAAATCATAGGCTATGTAACACCTCCCCACAAAGAAAAAGAAATTTACAAAGGATATTTCTTATTACTCTAAAACACTCTGTCTAAAGTTTAGATAAGCAATCTGCAATAACATTTTCTTTCCCCTTGATATGTTGTATGTCTAATGAATACTCCTGAAGAAGTAGACTCCATCTTGTCGATCTCTGATTTTTATCTTTAAACTTACTAAGGAATTTCAGTGGCTTTTGATCGGTATAAATGACTATGGGGTCAAAACCAGAACACAAATAAAATGAGAAATGCTGTAAACGCAAAATCAAGGCCAAAAGCTCTTTCTCAATATTAGTAGTTCTTTTGGGGTGGAGTGAACTTCTTACTGTTATAAGATAGAGGGTGTTCAATACCCTGATCATCCTCTTGCAGCAAAACAGCCCCAGCTCCAGTATCACTTGCGTCAACAGCCATCTTAAAAGGCTTAGCAAAATTTGAAGTAGCGAGCACTGGCCGACTTAATAGGATAGCTTTAATTTTACTGAAAGAGGATTCACAGTTATCGGTCCAGACAAATTTAACTCCCTTTTTCAGTAGGTCTGTAAGTGGTGATACAAGAATTGAAAAGTTAAGAACAAATCTCCTGTAATAAGCTACCATTCCCAAAAATCTTTGTAGTTCTTTCCTACTTTTAGGTCTAGGAAGATCACTTATAACCTGAACCTTAGCTCCTGGTGGTGCAACGTGTCCATCACCAATTACGTACCCAAGGTACTGAACTTTAGCTTGACCAAACTCACACTTTGATAAATTAGCTACAAGATTAGCCTGAACCAAACGCTCAAGAAATTTACTGACATGTGTTACGGAACAGAGAAAGATAATGTACACTTTAAGTGAGAATACTAAAAATCACTACTGTCCCGTAAAGTTCCAGGTTCAAAACAAAAGAGTTAGGTAAAATTACAAATTAAAGTTTAATGTTCAAACTAACAACAAAACATTCAGGACTCATAAGCAAAATGTAATAACAAAAACAGGTTAAATATATGGTTAACTGCAATAGCCTCTATTAACATGAAATTAGCAAGAGTAAATTTACCTAAGTCAGCCCTGATAAAATGAAAATACACTGGGTAATGCTCAGTTAAAGCAAGATAAATTATTACAGATACAAAATAATATTAAAACTGGCTGACAAAATGAATCCTACATAAATTACAAAAGAACCTCACTAGGCCTACAAATCAACACCTTATGGTATACAGTACAAGGAAAAAATGCAATAACTGTTATACTCAAATTACACAGCTGCTAGATGGTTGGAGACTTTCGGAGCACTCACAATAATAACGGTACAGGGGAGGACAGAGATGTGAACAAAAGGAGGAGTAGATCTAAGTGGCAATGATGCAGAGCTTGATACAGCTTGTAAGAACGACGCGCAAATGAAGCCATGGGGACAAAGAGTTGACAATCCCACTCTGAACAACAGAAAGGACGACTTACTCTACTATAACGGTAGAAGGGGGGAAATGAGGCAGAACATGCCCGTGATCAAACATGCAGCATACTGTGCGTTAAAATTACACAAAGGATGATGAAATCATAGGCTATGTAACACATGGCATAGGTGACCTTTCCAGTTGTCACTGAAGATTAATACATCATCAATATAAACAACACACCCTGCCAAACCCTCTGTTACAACATTCATAAGCTTCTGAAAAGTGGCTGGTGCATTCTTCATACCATATGGCATTACAGAACATGCAAAAGTCTTTCCTAGTGTTACAAAACATGATATCTCCCTAGCACGTTCACTCATAGCCACTTGTCAGTATCCGTTTAACAAATCAAACTTACTTATGTACCTAGCCTTTCCGATCTTGTCTATGCAATCTTCCACGCGAGGGAGAGGGTAAGTGTCTGTTTTGGTTATCTGATTAACACGTCTGTAGTCGATGCAAAGCTGCTGTGACCCACCTGGCTTAGGGACTAGAGTGACAGGAGAACTCCACTCACTCTGACAGGGCTCAGTCATCTTGTGGTCCAACAGGTAGCCAACCTCCTTCTGGATGAGAGGAACTTTCACTGGATTCACACTGTAAGGAGGCAGTTTAATTGGCTTTGCGTCTCCAACATCGACATCATGCATCAACACAGTGGTTCTTCCTGGAGTGGCACGGAACACTTGTGGGTACTCCTGCAGTAATGCCGAAAACTCCTGCCTTTCCTCGGGAGCTAGATGAGAAAGCTTAGTCTGGAGATCATTCATGATATCAGGATTCTTCCCCAAACTATCACTCAGGCTCATACTGCATGGGAGAACTTCACTTGCAGACTCGGGTGGAACAGCTACAGTGCAGACTGGGTTATTTTCGTTCCGCCTGTGATATAACTTTAGCATGTTGATGTGACAAAGTTGCTTGTTCTTTCTACGATCTGGTGTGCCGATGACATACTTGACATCACTGAGTTTCTTCTCCACGTAATAAGGACTACTAAACTTGCCTTGAAGATGTTGCCCATGCACTGGTAGCAGAATCAAAACCTGATCTTCTGGCTAAAAGTGGCGTAACCTGGACTTCTTATCATACCAAGTCTTCATCTTCTGAGCAGTTCCTAAATTCTCTCTCGCCAGCTGTAAAGCAGTGGACAGCCGTTCTTTGAACTTCATCACATTCTCCAGCAGGTTGACGTCATCTTAATCCAACAGCCAGCATTCCTTGAGTAGCTTAAGGGATCCTCTTACTTCATGGCCAAACAGTAGTTCAAAGGGTGAGAAGCCCAGTGGTTCATTTGGAGATTCTCTTGCGGCAAATACAACGAATGGAAGACCTCTATCCCAAGCTTTCTGATGTTCCAAACAGTATTTCCTGAGCATCGATTTGAGTGTTTGATGATATCTCTCCAATGCTCCTTGGGTCTGGGGATGGTAAGCTGAAGACGTGATCTGGATGATGCCCAACTCTTTCAGAGACTGCTTGAAAACATTTGACATGAAATTACTTCCCTGGTCTGACTGTACTTCCTTGGGCAAACCAAACTTGGTGAAGAACCCTAGCATTTCCTTAACCACGTTCTTTGCTGAGATATTTCTAAGTGGAATGGCTTCAGGATAACGAGTAGCCATATCAATCAGGGTCAACACTTAAGAAAATCCTGAAGAAGTCTTAGGAAGAGGGCCCAAGAATTCTGGTAGGTTCTCGCCCCCCTCCCCTCCGGTGTTGCGCCTTCACGAAGAACTTGTGTCTGCACAAGATGCGGTACCCTCTGCTTTTGCTGATCAGTTTTACTCTGTCTCCAAAAAGGATCCTTCTCAGCCATTTGCCACGTTTCGTAGGAATCAGGAGAGGCTGGGTCTTCATTTGAGCTCTCGTGGTGGAGAGCTGTATAATTTAGATTTCAGCCTCTGTGAGCTACGTGCTGCCCTTTCAGAGTGTCATCACGCTGCTTCTGGGCCTGACGATATTCCATACGCTATGCTGCGTCATCTTCCGACTGATTCGCTTCAGTTTTTATTGGACCTTTTTAACAGGGTTTGGAGTGAGGGCTCTATTCCGACGAGTTGGAAGTTGGGTATTGTCCTCCCCTTTCCCAAGCCTGGTAAAGACCATTCCCAAGTCTCCAACTATCGCCCTATCACTTTAACATCATGTGTGTGCAAGCTTTTCGGAAAGATGGTCAATGTCAGATTTATGTGGTTTCTGGAGAAGGGTTGTTTTCTCTCTCCATCGCAAAGTTTTTTTTTCGTAAATTACGGTGCACTTCAGACAACCTTATCAGGCTTGAGGCGTCAATCTGTGAAGCTTTTGCCTCCAAGCAACATCTTGTGGCTGTGTTTTTTGACCTTGAGAAGGCTTATGACACTGCCTGGCGCCATGGCATCCTCCAACAACTTCATGCCTTTGGTTTCTGCTCCACTGTGCCAGGAGGCAGGTGTCCGGCAGGGGAGTGTCTTAAGTGTTTCCCTGTTTGCAGTGGCCATTAATTCTATCATTGACACTGTGCCTGCTGGGGTATCCTCATCACTTTATGTGGATGACTTAGCTACATGGTTTTCTGGCTCCCGCATGTCTGATATTGAGCGACGGATGCAACTTGCCTTGGACAAGATTTCTGCCTGGGCCACTTCCAAGGGTTTTCGGTTTTCTCGTTCAAAGACTATGGGTATGCACTTCTGTAGAATGAGAGGGGTACACCCGGACCCTGATCTCCAGCTTTGTGGCAGGAGACTCCGTTGTGTGACAGAGATGAAATTCTTGGGCCTGACTTTTGATTGTCGTTTGATATGGGTCTAACAATTGGCAAATCTTAAAACATGTATGAAGGCTCTCAATTTATTGAGGGTTCTGTCCCATACCTCTTGGGGTGCTGATCGAAGGACACTCTTGCAATTGTTTCAGGTATTTCTAACCTCTAAGCTGTCATATAGCTGTAAGGTATATTCCTCTCCCAAACCCGGTTTTTAGGGCTGATTTTTGACACCCGGTTGACTTGGGTCCCTCACTTGAGGTACGTAAAAGCTGAGTGTCTCAGAGCATTGGGTCTCTTGAAAGTTTTCGCGCCACATACTGGGGAGCTGATCGCAAGACCCTCCTCCTCTTGCATCAGTCTCTGATTTTATCCAAACTTCATTATGGATGTGAAGTTTATTCTTCTGCCTCAGAAGCCCGGCTTCGTATTTTAGATTCCATACATCATGCTGGTGTTCGTCTCGCCACTGGGGCATTCCGATCTTCCCCGATTTCGAGTTTGTTGGCTGATGCTGGTGTCCTTCCTCTAGACTTGCTCCGCTCTTCCCTTTTGATGAGATGTTGGTATCGCTTATCTCGTCTCCCAGACTCCGTGCCCTTTCTCAAGGTCTCTCAAGATTCTCGGTCACTTATTTTTGCCACTCGGCCATCCTTTCCAAAGCCCTTTGGTTTCAGGGTGCAGTCGATTATGTCTAGCTTCTCTGTTCCTTCTGTGCCGATCACTCCCCACCGTGTCCCGAGGGTGGGCTACTGGCTTCTCCCCAGGGTGACATTTTGTCGTTTCTTCTCATCCAGTAAGGCCTCCCTTCCTTCTCAGGTTTTATTTTCTCTGTTTTTAGAGCATGCCTCTTCTCATGGGGACTCCATACCAGTTTATACTGATGGATCTAAGTCTGATGCGGGTGTGGGCTTTGGTGTGGTGTTTCCCACCTTCTGTCGAGGTGGGAGCCTCCCTGTGACTGCTTCTGTTTTTATGGCTGAGCTGACTGCTATTTTATTTGCCCTTCAGATTCTCTTCACTCTCCCCCACACTGTTTTACTGTTTTTAGTGACTCACGAGGTGCTCTTTCTGCAATGGAGTCTTTTAATCCCTCTCATCCTTTGGTTTTATCCATTTTAGAGTGGCTTTTCCTTTTAGGGCGTCGTGGACGTCGTGTAGATTTCTGTTGGGTTCCAGCTCATGTAGGAGTGGCAGGGAATGAACGAGCTGATCAGCTGGCCAAGGCGGCAGCGGTTCGTCCCCCTCTTGCACAGTCCCCTCTGTATCGTCTGCCTGCTGCAGATATGCGCTCCTTTATTGCCTTCAGAGTTTGGTGCTGTTGGCAGGAGCATTGGGATGCTGTGGGTGCCAATAAGTTGTGCTCGATTTGCCAGAAGGTGGGCTCATTCAGTTACCAGGGCTTCCCTCGTCAATGGGAGACTGCTTTGTGCCGCCTCCGCATTGGCCACACCCATTTCTCTCACGGTTTTTTAATGGAGAGGGCTCCTCCTCCATTCTGTGATGACTGTCTGGTTCCCTTGACTGTTCGGCACATGTTGGTGGAGTGTCCTAGTCTTGAGGATTTACGGCGTCGGTTCCTCTCTGACCACCAAACGGATGAAGGTGTGTATCATCTTTCCTCCGTGCTTGGGGAGGATGCCTGAGCCTTGGGAGGGGCAACCTTCTCCTTTGTCAAGGAGGCAGGACTTCTTAAAGATATTTAGAATTTCTCCTTTTTTATTGGCTTATCCTCTATTTTTTGTTTTTTGCTTTTTACTTCTTTGTTATACGGCGGCATATAACCCTGGCAGTTGCACCGCCATGATTATTATGAAAAAAAAAAATATATATTCCTCTCCCACAGAATTAAGACTAAAAACTCTAGATGCTATCTACCATACTGGTCTTCCCTTTGCAACTGGGACTTCTCGGTCCTCTATAATTCCCAGCTTATTCGTGGAAGCTGGTGTGCCTCCCTTAGATTTACTGCATCAGTCTCTTGCAGTTCGGTGCTGGCTTCGGATTCGTCGTCTTCCAGGCTCACTTGTCTGTGAGGGTCTGATGAAACAGTCTTGTCTTTTGTGTTATAGTAGACACCCTCGCATGCCTCATCCATTTGCCTATAGGGTTCAGGATATAATGAAGGGGTTTGGTTTGTCGGCAGTACTTGTCAGTCTTGTTCGGATCCCGAGGGTTGCGCCTTGGATATTGCCCAAGGTAACTTTCTGCAGGCCTAGTGCAGGTTCAAAGGATTTTGTTGCTCCTCAGTGTCTTTTAAGGTTATTTTTTGAACATTCTTCTAGTCATGGTGGTTCTGTGCCTGTGTATACCGATGGCTCTAAATCTGCATCAGGTGTTGGTTTTGGAGTGGTATTTCCCAATTTTAGCCGTGGAGGTAGTCTTCCTTTGGTTGCCTCAGTTTTTACTGCGGAGTTGTCAGCCACCATTTTAGCCTTGAAGTTGGTGTTTGTTCATCCTGACTATTTTACTATTTTTAGCGACTCTCAAAGGGCACTTTAGGCCCTGGACTCATTTTAACTCTTCCCATCCCTTAGTTTTACCTATTTTGGAGTGGCTGTTCCTCATTCGTCGTCGGGGGAAGAGAGTGGATTTTTGCTGGGTTCCCGCACATGTTGGTGTGGTGGGCAATGAGACTGCGGATGCATTGGCCAAGGCTGCGGCTACTCAACAGCCCCCAACAGAATATCCGCTTCCTGCATCTGATCTAACACCTTACTTGCGGGACAGAATGCATGTGTGTTGGCAGAGACGCTGGGATGGTGTTGCTCATAATAAGCTGAAAGAGGTCTTCCAGAGAGTGGTTGTGCCAAGGGTTCTCCCTTCCATGCCTCGGCGATTGGAGGTAGCTCTTGCTAGGCTTCGCATTGGGCACTCTCGGCTTACACATGGGTTCCTGATGAGTGGCGAGACTCAACCGTACTGTGATGATTGCTTTGTTCCGCTTACTGTCCGTCACTTGCTGGTCAAGTGTCAGAGTTTGGGGGACCTGCGTCAGAGATTCCTCCATAGGCATACAGGGGTAGATGGTGCCTACTGTCTCTCCTCGATGCTTGGTGGAGCCCATAGCGTTTTTACTGATGTTTTTGGTTTTCTTCAGGAGGCGGGCCTCCTTCCACTCTTATAAGAAACTGTTTTCTCTTCTAACTATTCTTTTATTATTTTCAGTCTATTATTTCTAGAAAAAGTTATTAACTATGCACAGTTTATTTGCCATTTTTTTTAGCTTGTCCGGCGGCATATGACCTTAGCAGTTGCGCCGCCAGTTTCTACTACAATCAATCAATCAATCACGTCCGCCGTTCTTGCAGGCGGGAAGCGTCTGGCCTTCCTGAGGTCTGTGGAAATTGTGGTGGAATTTCTCATGGCATAGATACTTGTTCTCAACCCTCTAAATGTTTGAACTGTGGAGGAGCACATGCAGCCTCCTCAAGGGATTGTGAAGTACACAAATATGAATACGAGATCATTTCTGTCCGAACGAAGAGGAAAATTTCCTTTTCTGAAGCAAAGGCCAGGGTAAGGGAGCGGTTCATTCGTCCTGGGGTTACCTTTGCTGCTGCGTTGTCTCGCCATAAAGCTACCCGGCAGGTGCCCCTGCCATCACACAATGCCCCATCAAATTCTCGGGGTTCTACTTCCCGGCCTTCTCGCCTGGGGGGTTCCACTGAGGGAGTGCAGCCTGGAAGCAGCTGTGCTTCCTCCAGGGAGGTGCCTCCTGTCTCTGGGGGTGTCCCCTCTGCGGTGGTTCTTTCAGCGTCTGGGAGTGCCTCCCCCATCCCAGTTCCTCCGGTTCCTCCTGTGACAAACACCCGTGTCGATGCTACACTTTGCTTTGACACATCCAAAACTCCCGATGTCCTTCCTGTGCATCCCTGTCCTGACATATCCAAAAAAAACAGCGTCTCTCATACTTCTGTATCAGCTGCTACTTCCGTACCGACTGCTGCTCTTGTACCATCTGCCCGCTCTGCTACTGTTGCTCACTCTTCTTTACAGTGTGGCACTATAGTTTCTAATGCTTTAAGTTCTGGTGCAGAGATGGAGGTTGCATCTGCCAACCTCAAACGAGTGAGGAGTGAGGAGTTTTTGGGTGACTCCCCTCCTGCTAAGGTTCAAACTTCTGTACCACATGAGGATTCTGAGGGGGCTCTTCGCTCGACAACCCAGCCAGTGGTGGCGTCTAAGTCTGTGGGTGTTCATGATGGCCTTTCTAGGATTCCCGTCCCTGCCTCTTCCTCAGGTGTGGTGGGGCCTGGGTCTTTAGATACTCATAGAGCTCAGTCGATTGCTCCCTCTGATCCATCACCCACCAGCCAACCTTTGAATTATTTGGTTGGGAGGGGTTCGGTTGGCCCCGAGGTGCCAGCTGAACTTTCACATGGGTGTGCTGACGGGGCACGTGGGTCTTCCAAGAAGTTCTCTGTGCTTTGGACACATTCTGCCGATGGGCAGGACATGTCTCGGGGTAAGGGTACTTCCACCCATGGAAACTCTAAATCTTCATTGCCTTCTCGGTTGGTGAGGCAGAGCTCCACGCCTAGGAAGAAGGGCTTTCACTCCCTTCCCAACGAGGTTGCTACATAGCTTTCTAAATTCATAATATTTAATACTAATCACCATGGCTCAATCGGTACCAATCTGTCTTCAGTGGAACTGTAGAGGTGCCATGGCAAATTGAGCGGAATTGCAGTTATTACTCTCTGCTCTGAACCCACTATGTGTGTGTCTTCAGGAGACAACGGTGGGGGACAGACAGTTCCCTTCCATTAGGGGGTATAAAGCCTTCCATGCATCTCCTCCTGGTGGTCACAGCGGTGGATGTGCAATTTTGTGCCGTTCTGATGTCCCCTTTATTTCCTTTGAGATTCAGTCGCCCTTTCAAGTTCTAGCCGTACAGATGCACGTTGGGAGGTGCTATACCATCTTTTGTCTGTACCTTCCACATTCCGTTCCTGTTATACGTGCTGATCTAGAAACCCTTATCAGCCAACTTCCACCTCCTTTCCTACTCCTTGGTGACCTTAATGGCCGCCATCCTTCGTGGGGTGACTCACTTTCAAATCCCCGGAGTGATCTTCTTCTCTCTTTGGTTGGGGATTTAGATTTGGTTGTCCTAAATGATGGAAGGCCGACCCATTTTGATGTTCAGACTGGCACGTATTCTCTCATTGACCTTACCATCTCCTCCTCTAACTGTGCCCTTGATTTTTCTTGGGAGGTTTGGGATGATCTACATGGCAGTGACCATTATCCTGTAGTGGTCCAGCCTACTTGCTCTGTTCCTGTAGCCCGTCTGCCACGCTGGTGTCTGGACAGGGCTGATTGGTCTCTCTTTGAGGAACTATGTGTATTTGCCAACAGGGTTACTGATTTTTCAACAATCGATGATGCCGAATGTTATTTTACTAAGACCATTTTCTCAGCAGGGGTTCATTCTATCCCACGGACTTCTGGTGTTTTTTCTCAGAGACCTGTGCCATTGTGGAATGATGACTGCTCCATAGCAAAGGGAACTTACAAAGCAGCTGCTCGTCGGTATTTTGCCAATCGTAATGTTGATTTTCTAAAAATACAGTTTCGCAAAGCACGTGCTCGCTATACATGGGTCATGAAGAATGCTCGCCGTAACTCGTGGAGGTCGTATGTTTCTACAATTACATCTTCAACTTCAATGTCTGTGGTGTGGAAAAAGGTGCACAATATTTCTGGTAGGTTCTCGCCCCCCTCCCCTCCGGTGTTGCGCCTTCACGGAGAACTTGTGTCTGCACCAGATGCAGTAGCCTCTGCTTTCAGTTCAGTTTTACTCTGTCTCCAAAAAGGATCCGTCTCAGCCATTTGCCACCTTTCGTAGCAATCAGATGAGGCTGGGTCTTGACTTTCGCTCTTGTGGGGGAGAGCTGCATAATTTAGATTTCAGCCTCTGTGAGCTACGTGATGCCCTTTCAGAGTGTCGTGACACTGCTTCTGGGCCTGACGATATTCCATACTCTATGCTGCGTCATCTTCCGACTGATTCACTTCAGTTTTTATTGAACCTTTCTAACAGGGTTTGGAGTGAGGGCTCTATTCCGACAAGTTGGAAGTTGGGTATTGTCCTACCCTTTCCCAAGCCTGGTAAAGACCATTCCCAAGTCTCCAGCTATCGCCCTGTCACTTTAACATCATGTGTGTGCAAGCTGTTCGAAATGATGTGTCAGTGTCAGGCTTACGTGGTTTCTGGAGAAGGGTTGCTTTCTCTCTCCGTCGCAGAGTGGTTTCCGAAAATTACGGTGCACTTCAGACAACCTTATCAGGCTTGAGGCGTCAATCTGTGAAGCTTTTGCCTCCAAGCAACATCTTGTGGCTGTGTTTTTTGACCTTGAGAAGGCTTATGACACTGCCTGGCGCCATGGCATCCTCCAACAACTTCATGCCTTTGGTTTACGTGGTCGCCTGCCTGTGTTGCTTGGAGACTTCTTGACTGATCGTGTATTTCGGGTCCGTGTGGGTTCTACCCTCTCTGCGCCACTGTGCCAGGAGGAAGGTGTCCCACAGGGTAGTGTCTTAAGTGTTTCCCTGTTTGCAGTGGCCATTAATGGTATCATTGACACTGTGCCTGCTGGGGTATCCTCATCCCTTTATGTGGATGAATTAGCTATGTGGTTTTCTGGCTCCCGCATGTCTGCTATTGAGCGGCGGATGCAACCTGCCTTGGACAAGATTTCTGCCTGGGCCACTTCCAAGGGTTTTAGGTTTTCCCCTTGAAAGACTGTGGCTATGCACTTCTGTAGGATGAGAGGGGTACACCCGGACCCTGATCTCCAGCTTTGTGGCAGGAGACTCCGTTGTGTGACGGAGACGAAATTCTTGGGCCTGACTTTTGATTGTCGTTTGACATGGGTCTCACACTTGGCAAACCTTAAAACATCATGTATGAAGGCTCTCAATCTATTGAGGGTTCTGTCCCATACCTCTTGAGGTGCTGATCGAAGGACACTCTTGCAATTGTTTCAGGTATTTGTAACCTTTAAGCTGTCATATGGCTGTGAGGTATATTCCTCTGCCACAGAATCAAGACTAAAAACTCTAGATGCTGTCTATCATACTGGTCTTCGCCTTGCAACTGGGGCTTTTCGGTCCTCTCCAATTCCCAGCTTTTTGGTGGAAGCTGGTGTGCCTCCCTTAGATCTACTGCATCAGTCTGTTGCAGTTCGGTGCTGGCTCCGGATTCGTCGCCTTCCAGGCTCGCTTGTCTGTGAGGGTGTGATGAAACAGTCTTGTCTTTTGTGTTATAGTAGACACCCTCGCATGCCTCGTCCATTTGGCTATAGGGTTCAGGATATAATGGAGGGGTTTGGTTTGTCGGCAGTACTTGTCAGTCCTGTTCGGATCCCAAGGGTTGCGCCTTGGATATTGCCCAAGGTAACTTTCTGCAGGCCTAGTGCAGGTTCAAAGGATTTTGTTGCTCCTCAGTGTCTTTTAAGGTTATTTTTTGAACATTCTTCTAGTCATGGTGGTTCTGTGCCTGTGTATACCGATGGCTCTAAATCTGCATCAGGTGTTGGTTTTGGAGTAGTATTTCCCAATTTTAGCCGTGGATTTAGTCTTCCTTTGGTTGCCTCAGTTTTTACTGCGGAGTTGTCAGCCATCATTTTAGCTTTGAAGTTGGTGTTTGTTCATCCTGACAATTATTTTACTATTTTTAGCGACTCTCAAAGGGCACTTTTGGCCCTGGACTCGTTTAAACTCTTCCCATCCCTTAATTTTAGCTATTTTGAAGTGGCTGTTCCTCATTCGTCGTCGGGGGAAGAGAGTGGATTTTTGCTGGTTTCCCGCACATGTTGGTGTGGAGGGCAATGAGACTGCGGATGCATTGGCCAAGGCTGCGGCTACTCAACAGCCCCCAACAGAATATCCGCTTCCTGCATCTGATCTAACACCTTACTTGTGGGACAGAATGCATGTGTGTTGGCAGAGACGCTGGGATGGTGTTGCTCATAATAAGCTGAAAGAGGTCTTCCAGAGAGTGGTTGTGCCAAGGGTTCTCCCTTCCATGCCTCGGCGATTGGAGGTAGCTCTTGCTAGGCTTCGCATTGGGCACTCTCGGCTTACACATGGGTTCCTGATGAGTGGCGAGACTCAACCGTACTGTGATGATTGCTTTGTTCCCCTTACTGTCCGTCACTTGCTGGTCGAGTGTCAGAGTTTGGGGGACCTGCGTCGGAGATTCCTCCATAGGCATACAGGGGTAGATGGTGCCTACTGTCTCTCCTCGATGCTTGGTGGAGCCCATAGCGTTTTTACTGATGTTTTTGGTTTTCTTCAGGAGGCGGGCCTCCTTCCACTCTTTTTAAGAAACTGTTTTCTCTTCTAACTATTCTTTTATTATTTTCAGTGTTATTTCTAGAAAAAGTTAATAACTATGCACAATTTATTTTGCATGTGTTTTAGCTTGTTGTCCGGCGGCATATGACCTTAGCAGTTGCGCCGCCAGATTCTACTACAATCAATCAATCAATCATTCACGTCTGCAGTTCTTGCAGGCGGGAAGCGTCTGGCCTTTCTGAGGTCTGTGGAAAATGTGGTGGAATTTCTCATGGTATAGATGATTGTTCTCAACCCTCTAAATGTTTGAACTGTGGAGGAGCACATGCAGCCTCCTCAAGGGATTGTGATGTAAACAAATATGAATACGAGATCATTTCTGTCCGAAGAGGAAAATTTCCTTTTCTGAAGCAAAGGCCAGGGTAAGGGAGCGGTTCATTCGTCCTGGGGTTACCTTTGCTGCTGCGTTGTCTCGCCATAAAGCTACCCGGCAGGTGCCCCTGCCATCACACAATGCCCCATCAAATTCTCGGGGTTCTACTTCCCGGCCTTCTCGCCCGGGGGGTTCCACTGAGGGAGTGCAGCCTGGAAGCAGCTGTGCTTCCTCCAGGGAGGTGCCTCCTGTCTCTGGGGGTGTCCCCTCTGCGGTGGTTCTTTCAGCGTCTGGGAGTGCCTCCCCCATCCCAGTTCCTCCGGTTCCTCCTGTGACAAACACCCGTGTCGATGCTACACTTTGCTTTGACACATCCAAAACTCCCGATGTCCTTCCTGTGCATCCCTGTCCTGACATATCCAAAAAAAACAGCGTCTCTCATACTTCTGTATCAGCTGCTACTTCCGTACCGACTGCTGCTCTTGTACCATCTGCCCGCTCTGCTACTGTTGCTCACTCTTCTTTACAGTGTGGCACTATAGTTTCTAATGCTTTAAGTTCTGGTGCAGAGATGGAGGTTGCATCTGCCAACCTCAAACGAGTGAGGAGTGAGGAGTTTTTGGGTGACTCCCCTCCTGCTAAGGTTCAAACTTCTGTACCACATGAGGATTCTGAGGGGGCTCTTCGCTCGACAACCCAGCCAGTGGTGGCGTCTAAGTCTGTGGGTGTTCATGATGGCCTTTCTAGGATTCCCGTCCCTGCCTCTTCCTCAGGTGTGGTGGGGCCTGGGTCTTTAGATACTCATAGAGCTCAGTCGATTGCTCCCTCTGATCCGTCACCCAGCAGCCAACCTTTGGATGATTTGGTTGGATTGGGGTTCGGTTGGCCCCGAGGTGCCAGCTGAACCCTCACATGGGTGTGCTGACGGGGCACGTGGGTCTTCCAAGAAGGTCTCTGTGCTTCGGACTCATTCTGGCGATGGGCGGGACATGTCTCGGGGTAAGGGTACTTCCGCCCATGGAAACTCTAAATCTTCATTGCCTTCTCGGTTGGTGAGGCAGAGCTCCACGCCTAGGAAGAAGGGCTTTCACTCCCTTCCCAACGAGGTTGCTACATAGCTTTCTAAATTCATAATATTTAATACTAATCACCATGGCTCAATCGGTACCAATCTGGCTTCAGTGGAACTGTAGAGGTGCCATGGCAAATTGAGCGGAATTGCAGTAATTACTCTCTGCTCTGAACCCACTATGTGTGTGTCTTCAGGAGACAACGGTGGGGGACAGACAGTTCCCTTCCATTAGGGGGTATAAAGCCTTCCATGCATCTCCTCCTGGTGGTCACAGCGGTGGATGTGCAATTTTGTGCCGTTCTGATGTCCCCTTTATTTCCTTTGAGATTCAGTCGCCCTTTCAAGTTCTAGCCGTACAGATGCACGTTGGGAGGTGCTATACCATCTTTTGTCTGTACCTTCCACATTCCGTTCCTGTTATACGTGCTGATCTAGAAACCCTTATCAGCCAACTTCCACCTCCTTTCCTACTCCTTGGTGACCTTAATGGCCGCCATCCTTCGTGGGGTGACTCACTTTCAAATCCCCGGAGTGATCTTCTTCTCTCTTTGGTTGGGGATTTAGATTTGGTTGTCCTAAATGATGGAAGGCCGACCCATTTTGATGTTCAGACTGGCACGTATTCTCTCATTGACCTTACCATCTCCTCCTCTAACTGTGCCCTTGATTTTTCTTGGGAGGTTTGGGATGATCTACATGGCAGTGACCATTATCCTGTAGTGGTCCAGCCTACTTGCTCTGTTCCTGTAGCCCGTCTGCCACGCTGGTGTCTGGACACGGCTGATTGGTCTCTCTTTGAGGAACTATGTGTATTTGCCAACAGGGTTACTGATTTTTCAACTATCGATGATGCCGAATGTTATTTTACTAAGACCATTTTCTCAGCAGGGGTTCATTCTATCCCACGGACTTCTGGTGTTTTTTCTCAGAGACCTGTGCCATTGTGGAATGATGACTGCTCCATAGCAAAGGGAACTTACAAAGCAGCTGCTCGTCGGTATTTTGCCAATCGTAATGTTGATTTTCTAAAAATACAGTTTCGCAAAGCACGTGCTCGCTATACATGGGTCATGAAGAATGCTCGCCGTAACTCGTGGAGGTCGTATGTTTCTACAATTACATCTTCAACTTCAATGTCTGTGGTGTGGAAAAAGGTGCCCAAGATTTCTGGTAGGTTCTCGCCCCCCTCCCCTCCGGTGTTGCGCCTTCACGGAGAGTTTGTGTCTGCACCAGATGCAGTAGCCTCTGCTTTTGCAGATCAGTTTTACGCTGTCTCCAAAAAGGATCCTTCTCAGCCATTTGCCACCTTTCGTAGCAATCAGGTGAGGCTGGGTCTTGACTTTCGCTCTCGTGGCGGAGAGCTGTATAATTTAGATTTCAGCCTCTGTGAGCTACGTGATGCCCTTTCAGAGTGTCGTGACACTGCTTCTGGGCCTGACGATATTCCATACGCTATGCTGCGTCATCTTCCGACTGATTCACTTCAGTTTTTATTGGACCTTTTTAACAGGGTTTGGAGTGAGGGCTCTATTCCGACGAGTTGGAAGTTGTGTATTGTCCTCCCCTTTCCCAAGCCTGGTAAAGACCATTCCCAAGTCTCCAACTATCGCCCTATCACTTTAACATCATGTGTGTGCAAGCTGTTCGGAAAGATGGTCAATGCCAGGCTTATGTGGTTTCTGGAGAAGGGTTGCTTTCTCTCTCCATCGCAGAGTGGTTTCCGAAAATTACGGTGCACTTCAGACAACCTTATCAGGCTTGAGGCGTCAATCTGTGAAGCTTTTGCCTCCAAGCAACATCTTGTGGCTGTGTTTTTTGACCTTGAGAAGGCTTATGACACTGCCTGGCGCCATGGCATCCTCCAACAACTTCATGCCTTTGGTTTACGTGGTCGCCTGCCTGTGTTGCTTGGAGACTTCTTGACTGATCGTGTATTTCGGGTCCGTGTGGGTTCTACCCTCTCTGCGCCACTGTGCCAGGAGGAAGGTGTCCCACAGGGTAGTGTCTTAAGTGTTTCCCTGTTTGCAGTGGCCATTAATGGTATCATTGACACTGTGCCTGCTGGGGTATCCTCATCCCTTTATGTGGATGAATTAGCTATGTGGTTTTCTGGCTCCCGCATGTCTGCTATTGAGCGGCGAATGCAACCTGCCTTGGACAAGATTTCTGCCTGGGCCACTTCCAAAGGTTTTAGGTTTTCCTCTTGAAAGACTGTGGCTATGCACTTCTGTAGGATGAGAGGGGTACACCCGGACCCTGATCTCCAGCTTTGTGGCAGGGGACTCCGTTGTGTGACGGAGACGAAATTCTTGGGCCTGACTTTTGATTGTCGTTTGACATGGGTCTCACACTTGGCAAATCTTAAAACATCATGTATGAAGGCTCTCAATCTATTGAGGGTTCTGTCCCATACCTCTTGGGGTGCTGATCGAAGGACACTCTTGCAATTGTTTCAGGTATTTGTAACCTCTAAGCGTTCATATGGCTGTGAGGTATATTCCTCTGCCACAGAATCAAGACTAAAAACTCTAGATGCTGTCTATCATACTGGTCTTCGCCTTGCAACTGGGGCTTTTCGGTCCTCTCCAATTCCCAGCTTATTGGTGGAAGCTGGTGTGTCTCCCTTAGATCTACTGCATCAGTCTGTTGCAGTTCGGTGCTGGCTCCGGATTCGTCGCCTTCCAGGCTCGCTTGTCTGTGAGGGTGTGATGAAACAGTCTTGTCTTTTGTGTTATAGTAGACACCCTCGCATGCCTCGTCCATTTGGCTATAGGGTTCAGGATATAATGGAGGGGTTTGGTTTGTCGGCAGTACTTGTCAGTCCTGTTCGGATCCCAAGGGTTGCGCCTTGGATATTGCCCAAGGTAACTTTCTGCAGGCCTAGTGCAGGTTCAAAGGATTTTGTTGCTCCTCAGTGTCTTTTAAGGTTATTTTTTGAACATTCTTCTAGTCATGGTGGTTCTGTGCCTGTGTATACCGATGGCTCTAAATCTGCATCAGGTGTTGGTTTTGGAGTGGTATTTCCCAATTTTAGCCGTGGAGGTAGTCTTCCTTTGGTTGCCTCAGTTTTTACTGCGGAGTTGTCAGCCACCATTTTAGCCTTGAAGTTGGTGTTTGTTCATCCTGACAATTATTTTACTATTTTTAGCGACTCTCAAAGGGCACTTTTGGCCCTGGACTTTTTAACTCTTCCCATCCCTTAGTTTTAGCTATTTTGGAGTGGCTGTTCCTCATTCGTCGTCGGGGGAAGAGAGTGGATTTTTGCTGGGTTCCCGCACATGTTGGTGTGGTGGGCAATGAGACTGCGGATGCATTGGCCAAGGCTGCGGCTACTCAACAGCCCCCAACAGAATATCCGCTTCCTGCATCTGATCTAACACCTTACTTGTGGGACAGAATGCATGTGTGTTGGCAGAGACGCTGGGATGGTGTTGCTCATAATAAGCTGAAAGAGGTCTTCCAGAGAGTGGTTGTGCCAAGGGTTCTCCCTTCCATGCCTCGGCGATTGGAGGTAGCTCTTGCTAGGCTTCGCATTGGGCACTCTCGGCTTACACATGGGTTCCTGATGAGTGGCGAGACTCAACCGTACTGTGATGATTGCTTTGTTCCCCTTACTGTCCGTCACTTGCTGGTCGAGTGTCAGAGTTTGGGGGACCTGCGTCGGAGATTCCTCCATAGGCATACAGGGGTAGATGGTGCCTACTGTCTCTCCTCGATGCTTGGTGGAGCCCATAGCGTTTTTACTGATGTTTTTGGTTTTCTTCAGGAGGCGGGCCTCCTTCCACTCTTATAAGAAACTGTTTTCTCTTCTAACTATTCTTTTATTATTTTCAGTGTATTATTTCTAGAAAAAGTTATTAACTATGCACAATTTATTTGCCATGTGTTTTAGCTTGTTGTCCGGCGGCATATGACCTTAGCAGTTGCGCCGCCAGTTTCTACTACAATCAATCAATCAATCACGTCCGCCGTTCTTGCAGGCGGGAAGCGTCTGGCCTTTCTGAGGTCTGTGGAAAATGTGGTGGAATTTCTCATGGTATAGATGATTGTTCTCAACCCTCTAAATGTTTGAACTGTGGAGGAGCACATGCAGCCTCCTCAAGGGATTGTGATGTAAACAAATATGAATACGAGATCATTTCTGTCCGAACGAAGAGGAAAATTTCCTTTTCTGAAGCAAAGGCCAGGGTAAGGGAGCGGTTCATTCGTCCTGGGGTTACCTTTGCTGCTGCGTTGTCTCGCCATAAAGCTACCCGGCAGGTGCCCCTGCCATCACACAATGCCCCATCAAATTCTCGGGGTTCTACTTCCCGGCCTTCTCGCCCGGGGGGTTCCACTGAGGGAGTGCAGCCTGGAAGCAGCTGTGCTTCCTCCAGGGAGGTGCCTCCTGTCTCTGGGGGTGTCCCCTCTGCGGTGGTTCTTTCAGCGTCTGGGAGTGCCTCCCCCATCCCAGTTCCTCCGGTTCCTCCTGTGACAAACACCCGTGTCGATGCTACACTTTGCTTTGACACATCCAAAACTCCCGATGTCCTTCCTGTGCATCCCTGTCCTGACATATCCAAAAAAAACAGCGTCTCTCATACTTCTGTATCAGCTGCTACTTCCGTACCGACTGCTGCTCTTGTACCATCTGCCCGCTCTGCTACTGTTGCTCACTCTTCTTTACAGTGTGGCACTATAGTTTCTAATGCTTTAAGTTCTGGTGCAGAGATGGAGGTTGCATCTGCCAACCTCAAACGAGTGAGGAGTGAGGAGTTTTTGGGTGACTCCCCTCCTGCTAAGGTTCAAACTTCTGTACCACATGAGGATTCTGAGGGGGCTCTTCGCTCGACAACCCAGCCAGTGGTGGCGTCTAAGTCTGTGGGTGTTCATGATGGCCTTTCTAGGATTCCCGTCCCTGCCTCTTCCTCAGGTGTGGTGGGGCCTGGGTCTTTAGATACTCATAGAGCTCAGTCGATTGCTCCCTCTGATCCGTCACCCAGCAGCCAACCTTTGGATGATTTGGTTGGGGGGGGGTTCGGTTGGCCCCGAGGTGCCAGCTGAACCCTCACATGGGTGTGCTGACGGGGCACGTGGGTCTTCCAAGAAGGTCTCTGTGCTTCGGACTCATTCTGGCGATGGGCGGGACATGTCTCGGGGTAAGGGTACTTCCGCCCATGGAAACTCTAAATCTTCATTGCCTTCTCGGTTGGTGAGGCAGAGCTCCACGCCTAGGAAGAAGGGCTTTCACTCCCTTCCCAACGAGGTTGCTACATAGCTTTCTAAATTCATAATATTTAATACTAATCACCATGGCTCAATCGGTACCAATCTGGCTTCAGTGGAACTGTAGAGGTGCCATGGCAAATTGAGCGGAATTGCAGTAATTACTCTCTGCTCTGAACCCACTATGTGTGTGTCTTCAGGAGACAACGGTGGGGGACAGACAGTTCCCTTCCATTAGGGGGTATAAAGCCTTCCATGCATCTCCTCCTGGTGGTCACAGCGGTGGATGTGCAATTTTGTGCCGTTCTGATGTCCCCTTTATTTCCTTTGAGATTCAGTCGCCCTTTCAAGTTCTAGCCGTACAGATGCACGTTGGGAGGTGCTATACCATCTTTTGTCTGTACCTTCCACATTCCGTTCCTGTTATACGTGCTGATCTAGAAACCCTTATCAGCCAACTTCCACCTCCTTTCCTACTCCTTGGTGACCTTAATGGCCGCCATCCTTCGTGGGGTGACTCACTTTCAAATCCCCGGAGTGATCTTCTTCTCTCTTTGGTTGGGGATTTAGATTTGGTTGTCCTAAATGATGGAAGGCCGACCCATTTTGATGTTCAGACTGGCACGTATTCTCTCATTGACCTTACCATCTCCTCCTCTAACTGTGCCCTTGATTTTTCTTGGGAGGTTTGGGATGATCTACATGGCAGTGACCATTATCCTGTAGTGGTCCAGCCTACTTGCTCTGTTCCTGTAGCCCGTCTGCCACGCTGGTGTCTGGACACGGCTGATTGGTCTCTCTTTGAGGAACTATGTGTATTTGCCAACAGGGTTACTGATTTTTCAACTATCGATGATGCCGAATGTTATTTTACTAAGACCATTTTCTCAGCAGGGGTTCATTCTATCCCACGGACTTCTGGTGTTTTTTCTCAGAGACCTGTGCCATTGTGGAATGATGACTGCTCCATAGCAAAGGGAACTTACAAAGCAGCTGCTCGTCGGTATTTTGCCAATCGTAATGTTGATTTTCTAAAAATACAGTTTCGCAAAGCACGTGCTCGCTATACGTGTTTCATGAAGAATGCTCGCCGTAACTCGTGGAGGTCGTATGTTTCTACAATTACATCTTCAACTTCAATGTCTGTGGTGTGGAAAAAGGTGCACAATATTTCTGGTAGGTTCTCGCCCCCCTCCCCTCCGGTGTTGCGCCTTCACGGAGAGTTTGTGTCTGCACCAGATGCAGTAGCCTCTGCTTTTGCAGATCAGTTTTACGCTGTCTCCAAAAAGGATCCTTCTCAGCCATTTGCCACCTTTCGTAGCAATCAGGTGAGGCTGGGTCTTGACTTTCGCTCTCGTGGCGGAGAGCTGTATAATTTAGATTTCAGCCTCTGTGAGCTACGTGATGCCCTTTCAGAGTGTCGTGACACTGCTTCTGGGCCTGACGATATTCCATACGCTATGCTGCGTCATCTTCCGACTGATTCACTTCAGTTTTTATTGGACCTTTTTAACAGGGTTTGGAGTGAGGGCTCTATTCCGACGACTTGGAAGTTGTGTATTGTCCTCCCCTTTCCCAAGCCTGGTAAAGACCATTCCCAAGTCTCCAACTATCGCCCTATCACTTTAACATCATGTGTGTGCAAGCTGTTTGGAAAGATGGTCAATGCCAGGCTTATGTGGTTTCTGGAGAAGGGTTGCTTTCTCTCTCCGTCGCAGAGTGGTTTCCGAAAATTACGGTGCACTTCAGACAACCTTATCAGGCTTGAGGCGTCAATCTGTGAAGCTTTTGCCTCCAAGCAACATCTTGTGGCTGTGTTTTTTGACCTTGAGAAGGCTTATGACACTGCCTGGCGCCATGGCATCCTCCAACAACTTCATGCCTTTGGTTTACGTGGTCGCCTGCCTGTGTTGCTTGGAGACTTCTTGACTGATCGTGTATTTCGGGTCCGTGTGGGTTCTACCCTCTCTGCGCCACTGTGCCAGGAGGAAGGTGTCCCACAGGGTAGTGTCTTAAGTGTTTCCCTGTTTGCAGTGGCCATTAATGGTATCATTGACACTGTGCCTGCTGGGGTATCCTCATCCCTTTATGTGGATGAATTAGCTATGTGGTTTTCTGGCTCCCGCATGTCTGCTATTGAGCGGCGAATGCAACCTGCCTTGGACAAGATTTCTGCCTGGGCCACTTCCAAGGGTTTTAGGTTTTCCCCTTGAAAGACTGTGGCTATGCACTTCTGTAGGATGAGAGGGGTACACCCGGACCCTGATCTCCAGCTTTGTGGCAGGGGACTCCGTTGTGTGACGGAGACGAAATTCTTGGGCCTGACTTTTGATTGTCGTTTGACATGGGTCTCACACTTGGCAAATCTTAAAACATCATGTATGAAGGCTCTCAATCTATTGAGGGTTCTGTCCCATACCTCTTGGGGTGCTGATCGAAGGACACTCTTGCAATTGTTTCAGGTATTTGTAACCTCTAAGCTGTCACATGGCTGTGAGGTATATTCCTCTGCCACAGAATCAAGACTAAAAACTCTAGATGCTGTCTATCATACTGGTCTTCGCCTTGCAACTAGGGCTTTTCGGTCCTCTCCAATTCCCAGCTTATTGGTGGAAGCTGGTGTGTCTCCCTTAGATCTACTGCATCAGTCTGTTGCAGTTCGGTGCTGGCTCCGGATTCGTCGCCTTCCAGGCTCGCTTGTCTGTGAGGGTGTGATGAAACAGTCTTGTCTTTTGTGTTATAGTAGACACCCTCGCATGCCTCGTCCATTTGGCTATAGGGTTCAGGATATAATGGAGGGGTTTGGTTTGTCGGCAGTACTTGTCAGTCCTGTTCGGATCCCAAGGGTTGCGCCTTGGATATTGCCCAAGGTAACTTTCTGCAGGCCTAGTGCAGGTTCAAAGGATTTTGTTGCTCCTCAGTGTCTTTTAAGGTTATTTTTTGAACATTCTTCTAGTCATGGTGGTTCTGTGCCTGTGTATACCGATGGCTCTAAATCTGCATCAGGTGTTGGTTTTGGAGTAGTATTTCCCAATTTTAGCCGTGGATTTAGTCTTCCTTTGGTTGCCTCAGTTTTTACTGCGGAGTTGTCAGCCATCATTTTAGCTTTGAAGTTGGTGTTTGTTCATCCTGACAATTATTTTACTATTTTTAGCGACTCTCAAAGGGCACTTTTGGCCCTGGACTCGTTTAAACTCTTCCCATCCCTTAATTTTAGCTATTTTGAAGTGGCTGTTCCTCATTCGTCGTCGGGGGAAGAGAGTGGATTTTTGCTGGTTTCCCGCACATGTTGGTGTGGAGGGCAATGAGACTGCGGATGCATTGGCCAAGGCTGCGGCTACTCAACAGCCCCCAACAGAATATCCGCTTCCTGCATCTGATCTAACACCTTACTTGTGGGACAGAATGCATGTGTGTTGGCAGAGACGCTGGGATGGTGTTGCTCATAATAAGCTGAAAGAGGTCTTCCAGAGAGTGGTTGTGCCAAGGGTTCTCCCTTCCATGCCTCGGCGATTGGAGGTAGCTCTTGCTAGGCTTCGCATTGGGCACTCTCGGCTTACACATGGGTTCCTGATGAGTGGCGAGACTCAACCGTACTGTGATGATTGCTTTGTTCCCCTTACTGTCCGTCACTTGCTGGTCGAGTGTCAGAGTTTGGGGGACCTGCGTCGGAGATTCCTCCATAGGCATACAGGGGTAGATGGTGCCTACTGTCTCTCCTCGATGCTTGGTGGAGCCCATAGCGTTTTTACTGATGTTTTTGGTTTTCTTCAGGAGGCGGGCCTCCTTCCACTCTTATAAGAAACTGTTTTCTCTTCTAACTATTCTTTTATTATTTTCAGTGTATTATTTCTAGAAAAAGTTATTAACTATGCACAATTTATTTGCCATGTGTTTTAGCTTGTTGTCCGGCGGCATATGACCTTAGCAGTTGCGCCGCCAGTTTCTACTACAATCAATCAATCAATCACGTCCGCCGTTCTTGCAGGCGGGAAGCGTCTGGCCTTTCTGAGGTCTGTGGAAAATGTGGTGGAATTTCTCATGGTATAGATGATTGTTCTCAACCCTCTAAATGTTTGAACTGTGGAGGAGCACATGCAGCCTCCTCAAGGGATTGTGATGTAAACAAATATGAATACGAGATCATTTCTGTCCGAACGAAGAGGAAAATTTCCTTTTCTGAAGCAAAGGCCAGGGTAAGGGAGCGGTTCATTCGTCCTGGGGTTACCTTTGCTGCTGCGTTGTCTCGCCATAAAGCTACCCGGCAGGTGCCCCTGCCATCACACAATGCCCCATCAAATTCTCGGGGTTCTACTTCCCGGCCTTCTCGCCCGGGGGGTTCCACTGAGGGAGTGCAGCCTGGAAGCAGCTGTGCTTCCTCCAGGGAGGTGCCTCCTGTCTCTGGGGGTGTCCCCTCTGCGGTGGTTCTTTCAGCGTCTGGGAGTGCCTCCCCCATCCCAGTTCCTCCGGTTCCTCCTGTGACAAACACCCGTGTCGATGCTACACTTTGCTTTGACACATCCAAAACTCCCGATGTCCTTCCTGTGCATCCCTGTCCTGACATATCCAAAAAAAACAGCGTCTCTCATACTTCTGTATCAGCTGCTACTTCCGTACCGACTGCTGCTCTTGTACCATCTGCCCGCTCTGCTACTGTTGCTCACTCTTCTTTACAGTGTGGCACTATAGTTTCTAATGCTTTAAGTTCTGGTGCAGAGATGGAGGTTGCATCTGCCAACCTCAAACGAGTGAGGAGTGAGGAGTTTTTGGGTGACTCCCCTCCTGCTAAGGTTCAAACTTCTGTACCACATGAGGATTCTGAGGGGGCTCTTCGCTCGACAACCCAGCCAGTGGTGGCGTCTAAGTCTGTGGGTGTTCATGATGGCCTTTCTAGGATTCCCGTCCCTGCCTCTTCCTCAGGTGTGGTGGGGCCTGGGTCTTTAGATACTCATAGAGCTCAGTCGATTGCTCCCTCTGATCCGTCACCCAGCAGCCAACCTTTGGATGATTTGGTTGGGGGGGGGGTTCGGTTGGCCCCGAGGTGCCAGCTGAACCCTCACATGGGTGTGCTGACGGGGCACGTGGGTCTTCCAAGAAGGTCTCTGTGCTTCGGATTCATTCTGGCGATGGGCGGGACATGTCTCGGGGTAAGGGTACTTCCGCCCATGGAAACTCTAAATCTTCATTGCCTTCTCGGTTGGTGAGGCAGAGCTCCACGCCTAGGAAGAAGGGCTTTCACTCCCTTCCCAACGAGGTTGCTACATAGCTTTCTAAATTCATAATATTTAATACTAATCACCATGGCTCAATCGGTACCAATCTGCCTTCAGTGGAACTGTAGAGGTGCCATGGCAAATTGAGCGGAATTGCAGTTATTACTCTCTGCTCTGAACCCACTATGTGTGTGTCTTCAGGAGACAACGGTGGGGGACAGACAGTTCCCTTCCATTAGGGGGTATAAAGCCTTCCATGCAT